>NC_053049.1:48804791-49404791 GCF_003473485.1 Medicago truncatula | reverse complement strand
ACAGTTTCTGTTCCTCCTATTGAGCACGTTGACGTGCATGATGATGTGGATGATAATGTGTCTCAAAATAGAGAAGAGAGCCCAATCTCGGTGTCCAATGATGCTAATGATTCCATTCCTCCTGATTTTGCAGCAGTTCATATGCCTAGTCAAGACATGCGGCCTCCTTTGCCGGTAATTGATCCAATTATGAATGCTTCGACGGATGAATCCCAAGACATCACTACACCAGGCCACACAATTACTATTACTTCTCCCGAGAAACATAGTGTTGAGCACGTTGACGTCCATTATGGGTCAGGCCACTCCTTGGTGTCGCCTGTGATTGTAGAGCGGTCCCTTGCTGTAAGTGCTAGCATGCCGACGACAGTTCAAGAGGAGCAAGTGGTTGCCGAGTTACAACAACAAGAAGTACATCCCAGCAAGAATATTCAGCACGTTCTAGATTTGTGGCACAGAGTTTGTGAATATGATGAACAATCAGCTGCTGAAGACTTCACACCGGTCCTAACAAGGAAACAGAAACAGAAAATTAAAGTACAACATGTCTTAGCAAAGCATCCTACTAAAACCCGTTCTCGGGGTGGTAATCATCCAACTGCTTCATGAATTTTCTCTATTGGAATGTTAGAGGTATAGGTAATTCTGATACTCAGATTGCTTTAAAGACTGTCTCATAAATTTCTTTCGGGATAGATGTGGTTTACCTAACTATAGATTTTCTTAATCTGTTTTTTGGTTGTTTTGTTTTTTGCTTTTTATTTCCTTTATGTTTTCTTTTGAGGGTTTTGGCCTAGTCCCCCTCCTTTGTAATTATTTTCCCCCTTTTTTTTAATAAAATCTCTAGAGTTTGGCGGCATAGGAAGGAGGTTTCTCGGGGTGCCAACCTGGTTGGTAAGTCGATGTTGCCTCTTGATGCCTGTCCTCTCTCCTTGCTTATCAAAAAAAAAAAATTATGGAAGGCTCGGTTTTATTAATTTTAATGCCAAAAATAATTAATTTAAATTCTACGATTTTAAATATTCTTGCCATTATAAATATTCTAATATAATATATTCTATAATTCATATTGTCTTAGCATAAAGATCCAAAGTTTACTAATTGATCATTTTTTGGCGACATTTTTAAACTTAGACACTTATCTCTGATTTTTGTCACAATAATATTTAAAGGGTCCTAATAATATTTTGTTTTCAATATGAGTATAGTAAGTTGTATATTATATATGTCATTTATCTTTCAAAAAAAAAATTATATATGTCATTTATATTAATTGAATTTAAAATTGGCATATTTCTGTTTAATATACATTATACTTTCTTCTATACTCTCTAATCTAGATCCGTAATTTATTACTCTAAATTTTGTGACAAACATCATTAACTATCTAATTATGTCGCAATTAAATGTTTGGATTACAATAATATTAAATTATATATAGTAAATAATGCATTGTTGCATTTTTTATGCTAAAATTCTAATTATGAATTAAAATTTGCTCACCTTTTTGTTGTTTATCTGTTAAATATTATCAAAACAACATATTAAGAATTCAGACATTTTTAAATAATCCTTACAACTGAACACTTATATAAATCATATTGATTTATAATTAGAGTTTCATATATGTTTAGTTATAATGACTTATTCTCCATTCATGATTATTTTGAGATGACTATATTATAAGATATTCTCGTTAAGTCATCAAAAATCTTTGACTCTAAGTATAAGGATGAATGTCACACACTGCGAGGTAAGTCGTGATTTAATTATTTTTTATCATCTTGTGACTTATCGTATACTATTGCACATATGAAAACATTTATTTATCTTCTCTTTTGTTGTGTAATTATGATATCCTATATAGAGGTGAAATCCTTTTTCCATAATATTATAAATAGAACTCTATAATTCTTATATTATTTTCTTATTATAATACTCTATTTTGTATTTATATTCTAATTCTAGTTTATAGTGGAAGTATTTAAAATTTTATTCTAAGGGTTCTATTCTGGATAAATTAAAAATAAAAAAAAAACTAATTGACACACTTGTATTCCTAATAATAACTTTTGTTATCATATTTATGATGTGCTAATTTAAGATATTGTTAAGCACATTTTTCTATTATTTGAATATGATCGAAGTTAAGTAAATTAAGTACAATACTGTTTCATATTCTCTTAAGCATAAACATTATTGATTTGTATAATTGTAATCTCACCTATCGTGGGTACAATTATGCGAATTTTGTTAAATAGATTAGCATTATATTGGTGACAGTCATACCCTATCGGTGTGTTGTTATTAATATAATTGCTATTATTCAATGTACCTTAATTTTTTATACTTATGTCAAATATAATTAGAGTACCCTATCAACATTTAAATTTTTGGAGACATAAGAATTGTACATTGTGATGATATAGTTCTTACTTATTATCCTTAAGATCCTTGAATGGGATTGCAATAAGTGATTTACTCTATTAAAAGACATGTGGCAAATTGTATAAATTTTGCAATCCAATATTATTAGATTTTGAATTAAATTTTTACGTAAATGTGAATGTTTAACTCAATTTTGTTGGAATATGCATAATAAACTCTTAGCATGCAAATATATATTGTGCTTCTCTTTTACCAACATTCCAAATTTTATAAGGTCATAGATAATAAGTACAATGTATAACATCAATACTCTTATCGAGTATGATATTGTGTTCTTAAAGTACTTATAAACTGAGATAATCATAAATGTTCGTTCATTATTGACATTCTAGTGGCCACATTAATCCACATTTTATTTTCTTTAAACTAAGTATCTATGTTGATCCATTTCGGAGATTCTTGAATTTTCTATTTTCTTATGGATTTTCATAGTCACATGTTTTGCTAAAACATGGAATAATTGAATGTCAAAGACCATTTATTGATTTTGACTAAATGCAATTACTCTCTCATTACATGTTATCCCTATAAGTAATTCTATTCTTATACCTATGTGGATATCTGACTTTTATGGAATTGAAAACTCATTGGCAGAACCACTAACCACATACTTATATAAATGAGTATTGTAACTCATAACGATTTGATTAAGTCTATGATATTTTGGGTTAGTGGGAGTTTATTATAGCATTTTTAAAATGCATGGGCCATTCTTTAATGACACATTCTTTTAATTCAAATGTGTCCCTATAAATTCATCATTTGTTAGAAAAGTGAGTCTATGATCTAGATGATTTGTTTTTCCCATCGAATTCAATTTCTGCAGCATTAAAGCTTACCTCTCTTTTGAATGATTAGTGCTTTGACCATATATATAATTTTAAAATTTAAATTCTTTATGACAAGTGATTTTTTTTATTCTTTTAGTAATTGAGTATTGTCATCCAAGTGGAAGATTGTTGGATTAATTATTTAATCAATTATGGATTGACAATAATAAATTATTATAAGTTAATGTCATAATATAAATTATAGTATATTGTATTAAGCACTAATTAGTTGATAAATATGGGTGATTGGGCTATTCTTTCTAAATGGATCGTGATGGGTTAAGCCCAATGAGAGATCACTGCCCTCAGTCGTTTAGCTATTTAAACGTCATTCCATCAGACGGTTAAACTATTTTGAACATTCTTCTGCGCTAAACGGAATGAGGTAGTCATCCTTCTGACAGTTATCTTTCATCAAACCAAGTTCAAAGGTACACAATCTCTTATTCCTTCTTTGTTTTTGATATGCTGTAATTTGTATCTAATGATCCATGGCTAAATACTAAAACTTTTATCAGATTCAACTATTAAAAAGCATCACACTTTTATTGATCTTATTTCTCCTAATTTAAATCAACAATAAAGATTGTTTAAAGGTGATTTAGTTAAGATGATCAATCTTAAATTGGATATAACCGAGTTCAACGCAGTTTTATTAATGCAGGGTATTCCAACACAATCCTATTTTTGCCAGTAAAATGGTATGGCATAATCACGCCATATTAAATTGATGCATCTATTTTTACGTCAAAAAAACTAATGATAATAATCGAATAAAAGTTAAGACTATGCATTCGCACCACTCAGGGTCTCAAAATTGGCTTCACACCCATTGTTTAATTTTCTACACAATTTGTGCGTAAATATGAAGTGATAAGACAAGGTAGTCATTTTATTAAAAACAAAAAAAAGTTAGTCATTTGTTCATGTGTCAAAAACATCATTTGTTTAAAATTTTATGGTGTGTAGCTGTATACTCTGCATATATGCGGGGGAAAAAAACATAGTTGTTTGTTGGGTCAGTTAACAAGTAGCAGATTTAAAAAAATATCCTCATAAGTTAGGTTGTTATTTATTTCGTTCGAGTTTCTGAAGACTACAATTTTTTAATTTGGTTAAGAGTTAGCCGAATTATTGATCACACATGTTTGTAAGTGTGTGAACTTACTCTATCAGAGGTTTGGGTTTATTCCCCTTCAGTTGTCGAGTTGCAAACTTACATTGGAGTTTTTATGCGAGTCAATGCTCAGGGACGTCAATCTTGGAATGCACCTTTGTGCATAGATGTATGTGTGGTTGTTACTATCTTAGAGGTAAATGAAACAAAGATTTAATTGGTGTTCCTAAATTTCCAAAGGTCTTAACGGTTCCATCGTTTAAGAATATTAGAAGTTCGTCAATATACTCTCCTCTTGGTGGTTCTACAAACGGCCAATCATATCTCGTCTACTTTACCAAGGATGAAAGAAGAATAAAGTTACTGTGGTAATTCAATTCTCTATGGTTATTACTATTTCCCTAATTATTGTTATTCGTTATCTTAGTTACTTTCTGATTAAGGTAGGTTTTCACCAATATTAGGTATGTCACTTTCTTAAGTACCGTTATCTCATAGTTGGTTCACTTCAAATGAAATAAAGAATTCATATAATTAAATTAAATATGATTCATAAAGTAATTGAATAAAGAACTTAAATTAAATAGTTTAACAAATGTCTAGAAGTCCTAACTCAACTGGCAAATGCCGAAATTGCAGGTCGAACGTCGTGACTCGGGTTCGAACCCGGGACCTCACAGTTTTGTGTGAGTTTAATTTCAGTGGATTACCACTTCCTCTAAGACAAAAAAAATAAAAATAAAATAGTTCAACAAATAAAATAGAGGTTCGTCTTATAACTCTACCTTAATAGGGTTTAACTACTCATGACAACTAAAGACAAATTACAAAAAAAAAAATAGAACATATCCTAGAGATTTATAGTCAGGAGAGAGACTCCTCCCCAATGTTTGTCTTCCTCTTGGACCGCTTAGTTCTGAATGAAAAATAATGAATGAGATGAGTTGTATTTATATGCAAGGTTTTCACCTGGGTTTGGGCTTCAAAATTGGTTTTTTTCCTGCCGTCAACATGCCCGATGCGCATCTGTTACACGCATGAGGCGCATAGGTGTAAATTTGGCATGCCCAGGGCGCATGAAATACACTCGGGGGGCGCTTGAGTGTAAATTTTCATCCCCGGGGGGCACGTCAGTACATTTTCTTGAGTGTTAATATTCCCTCCCCGTGGAGGGGAGGAAATATTTTAAATTTTATGTGTTTGGTTCAATTTGTGGAAAGGTAGGGTAGGGGAGAAAATCTATTTAAAATTTTATTGCATTCTTATAATTATCCTTAAATTAATTTAAAATCTCAATATTAACTTTATAACAACTTTTATTATTATTATTATTATTATTATTATTAGGTTATAATGTTATACTATCCTTGTAACAACATTATTCCAAAAAAAAAAAAAATTATCCTTATAACAACTTTTATTAATATTAGATATATTATCCTTATAACAATTTTTGTTGAAAGATTGTAACAACTTTTTTTAATTTATTATTATCGATTATATCGTTATTATTTCGTTCGTCTATGAAATTATAAAAACAAGCATTAATGTCTATTCAATTAAGTTTAAGAATAAAACAGTAAATTAATTTTAAAATTTCTCTCATTCCCTTGTGAACCAAACACATTTTCAATTAAAATATATTTGCTCCCCTCCATTAAAATCTCTCACCTCCCTTCCCTTGAACCAAACGAACCCTTACGTGTTTTCTTCCATATAAATAAATTGTCTTGGGATTTGGAAAATTTCTCTTTCTCGTAATGTCTTCATATGCCTCTTGAATATTCATTTATTGTCTTCCAAAATCGTTCAAAATGTCTTGTTTTACCGATTTACATGATTTATTCTTGAATTACATCAGAATGCCCTAAAATTGTTATCTTTCAAAAAAAAAAATAGAACTACATGACTCGAAATGAAAATATTTTAAAATATTATGGAAAATTGCTCCAAAACTCTTCTATCTCGAATCAAAACTAAACAAAAATATATTAAGAATAAGTAACATAACATGTCATTATATTAATAGAAATATATACTACTTGTGATTCATCAATTTGTTACATATTATTAGGTGGTAAAATCTCTCAAAAGATTTATAGTTCATGTTGATGATGAATTCGAATTCATAGTCCCATGAAGTTTGAATAGATACTTTCCTAATTAAATTAATTTCAACATCAAACGTAAAAGTTGCCTTTAAACATGAACGAATGGAAGAAAAAGGTTTGATTTCCATCAGTAACCGCGTTGAGACCGTGTACTTGGCCGCGTGTGCAGCAACCGCGTCCTTCCGTCCCAAAAAGTCACACAAAAGTAGATTACTGATAGATGATGCACACATCACCAGAAAGAAACGGATTATTATTATTAGAAAACGTTTGCTATCAAAATTATTACAAGTCCTCTTACACGACTTACCTATCGAGCCCTATATACGGCTTTGCCTCTGTGAAGCCACCTGCCCACCTCCAAAGAAAAATGTAATATAATTAAAGTACACACCTAATATTCATTCATATTAAAATGCAACTTTTTTAACTAGAAAACCACCGTTGTGATTGAGATTCACATGATTTCTTGCCTGCCGCCGCCATGGAAAGTCTTTTACAAGAAGACCGAAAGAATCTAATTTTAGCGCCGATATTGAAAAATCCCAGGACAAAATTATTATTTTTTTATTAGGGAAAAACTTTATAGGATATCATGGAATCATTTTTGTTTTTATAATAATGTCATAACTTTTTTAATAAACTTATCCAATTTGTGCTATGATTTTGAGACGCATCTCTTATTTATAAATATTAATTCGTCAGGTTATCCTTAACTCCAATTAAATTTTAATTTTAATCTCAAAATTTTTCTCCTTTCTCCACGCAGTTAATCTAAAAAATCTTTGCAACGATTCTAACCCGAGTCTTAATGGCTTCTTCTCAACAATTTCACCACTAAGCTACTGACAATTTTCTCTTACTTATAAATCTTAACCCGTCTCGCAAAATTAAACCTAATTTTAACCTAATTCTCTCGCCTAATTTCCCTCCACACTTTTGCATTTAATGTTTACTACAGTCAAATTATGTTTCTAATTTCATGCGAAAATTAAGTCCTATTCTTTCTCTTACTTATAAATCTTAACCCGTCTCGTAAAAACTAACCTAATTTTAACATAATTTTCTCGCCTAATTTCCCTCCACACTTTTGCATTTAATGTCAAACATTTACTTTCTAAAATATTATGTTATGTTACAGTACCAAGGACGATGTCATGAAAATATTATGTTAAAGTACAATATCAACAAATATGCTTCTTAATATTTTGACCTTCAGCTAAACTATTTTGTTACCTATTACCGACAAATATTACAATCGATATGACATGTACGTTAACACGGGTCAATGGTCTACTGATTATTTTAACACATGATGCAAAACTTAACCTATTTACAATTTCAACGGTGGCGGATCTTACTCAAAATGTTAGGGGAAGCGGCAAATACCAACTATTTTTTTTGTTGAGAAAATACCAACTAAAATATTATAATTGAAATTCATAACACACACCTATATATTATAAAAAAATCAAAATAACATTAACACAACAAAAAAACTAAAAATATGTATGTATACAGAAGAAATAACACCAAATCAAACGCGCACACAGGAGAGAACCTACAACCACAACACTACATTTGTGCATTTTGCAGATAGATAGATAGAAGCATAATGAACAGGCTTCCATCGTATCCCATGTCCAAGCTTTGAATCATCTTAAATTAAGTGGATGGCTATGTATACAAAATTTAAAACAAATTAAATATCCATCGTAGATATTTAAATTTCACTTTTGACCATCTAAATATTATGATTTTGCATCTAAGTGAGCATAACTCAATTGGTAGGGATATTGCATAATATATACAGAGGTTGGAGTTCGAACCTGAGACACTTCACTTCTTCACATTTAAAACATGTGAGCTTCAACCACTAAACTACATGAAAAAAAAATGATTTTGCTATTTGAACTTTCCAATTTTTTAAAAAACTTATTTTAGCCTCATGTGTTTACATCTTTTGTAATTTGATATTTCTCTTCAAATTTACACTAAGATAATATCATCAATTGATGTGACATCAACTCCTTAACTCAACCTAAACTTAACCTATCCCAGTCTTGAACTGGACCCGCACTCATCGTGTATGTTGGCTCATTGGGTCCCCCTACAAAAGGTAAACTGAAACTTAATGTTGATGGTTGCTTTCTTGTAGACTTTGTGTGTTGGTGGTGTTGTTCGCAACCACGATGAAGATTGGATAACTGATTTTTCTCACTATGAAGTTGGAGGTGATGCGTTATTAGCTGATTTGCATGCTATCTAGATGGGTCTTGATTTTTGTAAAAAAAAAAGGTCATGACAACATTATTTGTGAGAGTAATTGCTTGGAATCATTTAAGCTGATTATTCATGGTCGTGAACATACATTGCACACTTATGCTACCAAACATTCTTCATATTAGAGATGTTTTACACGGAAATGACAACACTATATTGATGCATGTTCTTATGGAGCAAAATATGCGTGCATATTTTATAGTTAAGGAGGAATCATGTGCAATGTGCTATGCTCATTGAAACTGCCCCCACCTGGCATATGATCTCTCATTCCGAGAAATAAACTTAGAACTGAATTTCGTCTTTTTCTTTTTTCTTCTTTTATCTCGTTACTTTGTAACACCACAAAAAAACAAAAAAATTAAATTAATTTATTTTATTTTTTTCAACTTTAAAGAAATGTTACTAGGATAGTAGGATTATAACAGGTGATATCATGTGAATAAATGATACTACCTCCGTCCCTAATTATATGACTCTTTTGAAAAATAACGGGAATTAAGATAGTGGATATTTGTATTAAATATGTTTGTAATTGTTATTGTTTTTACAATTTTATCCTTTAAGAGATAAAGTTGGTTTATGTTTTCAACATGTTATTTATTGCCGATTGAAGAAAGAGCTGTATAATAAATAAGGTCATGTATGGAAATAAATAATTAATGTAGTTGAAAATAGCAAATAGATCTTATAAAAATGGACAAAAAAAATTCTCAAAAGGGTCTTATAATTAGGAACAGAGGTAGTAACAAATTTCAACAATAATTGGAACGATTAACATAATTTAAATATGTAATTAATTACATTAGTGAATGTTTAATAAAAATGAATCTCGCTAACTTTTGTCCTAATGACCCATCGTGAAGATTTTAAAAGGAAATTTTTTGCATTGATATAAATGTTTTCTAACTTTTGATACATTAAATACACAACTTTTATGTTTATATTACTATTTTAAGTTCTTTAACATTTGTCATTCTTTTTTCTTTTTGACAAATTAACACGAACCCTTAGTGCACTCAAATTCTATTTTAACATATATCATGTTTAATTATTAGATTCCTTAAAAAAAAAAAAAAAGTTTAATTATTAGATTCATACACACGTAACAAAAAAAAAAGATTTACATACTTTAAATGTGAAAATGGTGAAAATCTGTAGTTCATACCCTCGATCCTTGCGAATAATGTCTCTAATGAGCTACAATTACAAAACAAATGTATTTTATTTGAACGGTTGAAAATTATAATTAATGATATTCAAAATCGTGATTATTATCTCTATTAAATAATTATTCATTAACCTCATGTTTAATATGCGTTACTAACTATTTAAACTAGGGTTATGCTAACTTGTGCTCTAAGGGCACAAGTTTTTTTTTTTTTTTGAGCAATCTAATGGCACAAGTTAAGATGCTAAAAAAGGAATTAATCAATAAATGCACAAGTTTAAAAGATACAATTTAAAGTTTTCAAAATTAAGAATACACAATTTTCAAAACTTTATTTCTAATTTTATTTTCTTAATTTATGCTCAATTTGTGCCCTTAGGACAAACAACCATTTTAGTCATTAAATGTGCAGCTCGCTGTCATAATAAAAAAATAAAAAAAAACAGTCTTTGAATCCAAAACTCATTAGCCACTTTAGTTCTGACGTTAAATTTGACTGTTAAGTTTCTGAGCTAGCTGACATTTTCTTCAACTGACAAGGATGGTGTAACGTGGTATTAGATATTAAACTGAAAGAATATGATCTTGAACATCTTCATCATCTTCAACAAAATGATATTCACAAACCTTCATAAAAATCTTAGAAACTCTTTAACAACAAACATCAACAACATCATCATTATGCATATACAAGTTTTTGCGATTCAATTTTGACTTAGAAAGACTATTTTTCCATCTCTAGGAATAAGGAAACACATGATTTTGCAGTTGTCTTTATTCTTACATCTTTCTTGCAGCTCCTAAACATTGTTTTATGAATGTTAAATGAATTGTAAGTTTTTCTCGATTCTTTTAATATATTTCATCTTGCTGTTCTGTACATGATGCAACAAAAATTTCTTTTTACAATTTCTTATTTTACAAAATAATGGCCTTTATCAGCTTATCATTGTCCAGATTATACATATAATTGAGTTTCACCGACTAATATGGAATTTTTGAATATATTATTAATTTTTTTGAGGGATGAATATATTATTAATGTCACAATGTCTTTTGTTTCCAAATTATATTCCAAATGTTACTTATCACTGTGTATTATTTTATAGGTGATAACTAGAGTACCATGGAAGAATGGTGGGTAATTTACCCCAACCAATACACATTAGTTACATAAACACATTTTTAAATGGTATCCATGAACTATCTTGACCCCTCCAACAAATTGCTCATTTACATTGGTTGGTGGGTAAATTACCGACCATTCTTCAAAAGTAATCTAAAAAAAACTATTTTATATTATACCTTTTCAAACTCACGTTTGAGGTTTCTAAACGAACACCCAAACGGTGCAAAGTCTTAGATAAATGCCACAGAAAGAACTCTAAAATCATACTCATAGTAATGCAATGCAAGAGCTAAGGATTCACTTTTTTACGCACATTCAACCAAAAAATCTCTATTTTATTAATGTAGTAGTATATTTGTTTTTGTTTTTTGTGAACTCATTAACGTGGTACAGTGTATTAAAAATTTAAAACCCAATTACAGTCACTGCCAAAAAAAAAAAAAAAAAAACCAATTACTGTAATAATAATCAAATACCCTAAAAAAAAGTAGTAATAATCAAATGAACAGGAGATTCCAAAAAGAAAAGTCATGTGAACATAACTCAGTTGGTAGGATAATGCATTGTTATATGCAAGGTTCAGGGTTCGAACCCAGACACCTCATTTATTCACTTTATAAGTTGAATTATAACCGCTAGACTATCTGAAGAGGAAAAAAAAATAAAAATGTAGGGCAAATCCACAGCGGCCACGCGTACACTTATCGAAACCGAACAAGTATTTATAGCCCCAAAGACCACCGTTTCTTCATTGAACACCATACAACACGCTTTTCGTTTTCTGTTATTCATTCAATTCCTCTTCTTTCTCTCTCTCTCAAACGCTAATAACAATGGCAACCAATCCAAACACTGAAACTACCACCACCACCAAATCCTCTGTTTACCTTGGTGACATGGACGAATTGAAGACAGTCTTCACCCGCTTTGACACCAACGGCGACGGCAAGATCTCCGTCACCGAGTTGGACAACATCCTCCGCTCCCTCGGATCCACCGTCCCTAAGGACGAGCTTCAGCGTGTCATGGAAGACCTTGACACCGACCGCGACGGTTTCATCAACCTCGCTGAGTTCGCCGCCTTCTGCCGCTCCGGCTCCGCCGACGGTGATGTTTCAGAGCTTCGCGAAGCCTTTGATCTGTACGACAAGGACAAGAACGGCCTCATCTCTGCAACAGAACTCTGTCAAGTGCTGAACACCCTCGGAATGAAGTGCTCCGTTGAAGAATGCCACACCATGATCAAATCCGTCGATTCTGATGGTGACGGTAACGTTAACTTTGAAGAGTTTAAGAAGATGATGAACAATAATCAGGCCAATAGCAATTAGGCATTTTCCATTTCTGAATTTAGTACTAACAGATCTGCTCCTGTCATATGCCTAATAGCATTTTCGATTCTCTCTGGTTCTTGTTTCGTTTCCACATCATCATATAAATAATATATAATCGCCGTTTCAGATTCTAATTCTTATTTTGTGTTGAGTCGTTCTCTGCGGCGTTAATAGATTGAAACAAACACATTTTTTCAAGAATGAATTCTAGCATATCTGGGAGTAATAAATAAATAAATCCCTGATATTAGGTACATTAAAAGAGGTTATATAGAGAATGTTTTTGGGAGTTTATTAAATAAAATATCTAAAGTTAAGGCTGAAATTATTCTCATTCTCATAGACCATGTGCAACTTTTATTTTCTACACCGTGAATTGTTTTGGATTGAACACGCCATAGTTTTTTGCTTTGGATAGAAAGTGTGTGTTTGTCTTTGCGCCAGAAACATTTCAACTTTCTCAGCCAAGACACAGAGATTCTCATTCTTCCTTACAGTACACGTTTAACATAGTTTATTTATTTATTTTTAATTACTTTTATTTCCTCTTCTTGTTAACAACATGACCTGAAAAAAGAAAGGAGTGGTAATTGAAAGAGGAAATAAAAGATACGACGCGTGGTAATCTTTCAAAAAGATTGGGGAAAAAGGAAGAGAAAATCCTTTTGGGAAAAACGAAACAAAATAAAATTGACTTTGAATTTTTAATTTTTTTTTTTCACGAAGAATTTAATTTACGTAATCAAATTATTTTAAAAAAAAATATCATTTTGATCTAAAGTGAAAAATTATGCCAACTTTAATTTGTAGACAAAGTAGTATATATTAGTTTTTTTTTTTAACAATAGAAAATGAAATATATATTAACCACCAAAAACAACTCCTCTAGCACAAGGTGTGCCAAAAGAACTACTTCACAAACAGAGTCATACAAACAACCAAAACAAACCATTAAGCGATGCCCAAACATTGAAAGGACTTGAGCACCACATATCTGTACCAAACCTAAAAACAACATTTTTGGCTTTCAACCAGGCTAAAGACATATATTTAATTTTATCTAACAACCTGGGAATAGAAGTTACCACATTATTGAACAACCTGTCATTGTGTTCGTTCCATAAAACCCAAACACACAAGAGCCAAATAAGCTGAAAAAAATCTCTAGTAGTTTTACCGCCACCTGTCAAGTTCACAAACTGAAGAAAATGATCGAGAAGAACATTGGTATCAACGCCTATAATACCCAACCACTGACGCACCAGAGACCATAAAGGTGAAAATGCATCACAAGATAAAAACAAATGTTGCGCCGTTTCACTCATGCCACAATCTGAAACACACAAAGAAGCTTCTGAGTCGATCACCCTTCTTCGGACCAAATTATCTTTAGTAGGCAATCTATCACGAAGCAACCTCCAAGCAAAAAGAGAGACCTTCAACGGCACCTGGTGATGCCAAATCAACGAAGCTGCGGAATCCCTAGGAGGAACGTCCTTTGTAGTCAGCAAGTGATAAGAACCGCGAACAGTATAGCCCTCAATAGGGTCTGGCAACCACACCCACCTGTCTGAAACAAAATCTTGCAAAGAAACATCAGCCAACAAAACCCTAACTCCTCTAACTCCTCCTCCTCCCAAGCCCATAACCTCCTCCTCCACTTCCACGCCTCCCCCCTCTGCTCAACACCAAGAGAGAACAAACCTGCCACCGAAATGGATTTATTCTCAGAAAGATCAAACAACCTAGGGAACCTCTCACGAAACGAAACTGATCCTAACCACTTATCATACCAAAACAAAGTATCGGAACCATCCCCCACCTTCTTAAACACACACTCCACACAACCAGCCTCCACCAATAACTCCTCCCCCATCTCTAATCCGCCCTACCTCTCTCCACCAAGAAGAACAACTCCAACCCCCAACCTCCCACCTACTTCGCCATAATGGGCGACTAAGACTCGATGGCAAAAGCCACTCCTATCAACTAACAACCTCCAACATCACTTACCTAACAAAGCCAAATTAAATTCTTCCAACCGTCTCACCCCCAAACCTCCAAACTCCCTGTGAAGGCACAAGAAAAAAAATTTCTATGGTCCTCAATCCTCCCTCCCCCAAAAAAAAAAAAAATTTAATAAATAAAGAACTAATGGAAGAGATTATACCTGATGGAGCTTTGAAGAATGAAAGCGCATAGACAGACAGCGAGGTCAGAACAGACTTTAAAAGAACCAGACGGCCGCCAAAAGATAAGAAACGACTATTCCAACCAGATAACCTTGCTTTAATACGATTCAAGATAGGTTCCCAAAAGCTCAAACGCCGAGAATTTCCCCCGATAGGCATACCCAAGTACAAAAACGACACCTTGCCCACTTTGCAACTTAAAACAGACGCCGCCTCACTTAACCAAGAAGAAGCGATATTCACACCAACCAAGCTACTCTTATGAAAATTCACCTTAAAACCTGACATGACCTCAAAGATAATAAGTGCATCCCTTAGAGCACGGACGTTAGCCCAATTTTTAGTTCCCAACAACAATGTGTCATCAGCAAATTGAAGATGAGATACCACAACCGGATTAACCACCCCAAAACTATACCCAGTGAACAATTGAGCCTGAATCAAAGATTTCATCAAGACATTAAGGCCCTCAGCAGCCAACAAAAGGAGAAACGGGGACAGAGGGTCACCTTGACGCAAACCCCTTTGTAACAGAAACTCGTATGTCGGACTTCCATTCACAAGCACCGAAGCTGTTGCTGTAGTAACACACTCTTTAATCCACTTTCTCCGCAGAACCGGAAAAGACATACGGCCCAAAACAGAATCCAAATAACCCCAGTCGACAGAGTCATAAGCCTTTTCAAAATCCACCTTAAACAACAGAAGGTCTTTCTTCAACTTCCTAGCCTCATCCACAGCCTCATTTGCTATAAGAATACCATCAAGAATTTGTCTATTTTTAACAAACGCTGATTGAGCATCCGAAATAACGGAACCAATAACCACACGCAGACGATTAGCTAATAATTTAGTTAAACAATTTATATTAGTTAAACAATTTAGTTGTGTTACTGCTGTTCTGGAGATGAGGGAAGGAGACAAATTATATTATTGTGATTGAAAAAAGCTTATCATAGGTAGCTGCAAAGCTTAATTTCTCCCATCTCAGTAAAGCTTATACCGATATCCATATTAGATAACTTCACAAGGATTCGTCGAAGAACAGTAAAGAGTTTCAATTGTGAGAGTGGTTGAGATTTTTTTTAAATGCGGTACGATTGTATTCAATATGAATATGAATCCCAAAATGTTACTACTCTCACCGTTTCTCAATAGATGACCTAGTTGACAATATACATTATTGACTTGACATACTTTGACCATATTTTTCTACTAATTCACAAAGAAAAATAATATCATGTAAGATGTTGGATTCGTCTCGATGAATATTTTTAAAATATTAAATTTTCATAATTTTTTTTGTAGAGAATTGAAGATATCAAAAATAAAACATATGCATTGGTACGTGTCGTCGGAGTCAACTAGATCATCTATTAAGGGACAGAGGGAGTATTAGGTTATCCAATTTAGGATTTGAACCATTGAAGAATACTTACACTTTGGGTTATCCAATTTAATTAAGATAAATGATATTTGTACAACCATTTTCTTACAACTTTTGGGACAACCCTTTATCTCATAGAGTCATTATGCCCTTGCTTTCTCTCTCTCTCTCTCTCTCTCTCTCTCTCTCTCTATATATATATATATATATATATATATATATATATATCACTTTGGTTTTCGTGTCGACATACATTTCTTTCTGTATTCTTGATTGTCCCATAAATTATACAAAAAGTGGTTGTTCGAATAACATATCTCTTCAACTAAATATGCAATTGATTAAAGTTGATTTGTCAATCTCAACTAAAAAAACACCACATCAAGACGAGAATTTCACCAAATTCGCACAACAAAATATGTTGCAACAACGAAATCAAAAAAAAAAAACTTAGACTTAGGTGAAAATCACACGTTTAGATTAAAATATAAAAAAAAATGTAGAATAATGATTTTAGATAAAGAAATTACTCTAAATCATTTTTTCATGAAGAAAATGAAAAAGAAAATCTAAAAAGTAAAAACAAAAAGTATCTTATATATTTTATTCGTTAATTTTGTTTCTATTTGACTTTTTTACTTACATTCTCCTTAAAAGGGAGAGTAAAAGAAGTTTTTTTGACGTAATAAAAGAAGAAGGAAGACTACTAAACAAGAATTATGATTTTCAGCGGTCCCAATTATTGATATATTTTACAGAATTAAGTTATTAAGGAGTTTTTTAACTAAAAAATTGTGTTTGTCTTTCTAATTAGAGCTTTCCAATTCCAATACTATTCTAACTCATGTATATTTACCTCAAAGGACCAATTGACACGTTTTCATATAAACAATACAACTAGAGACAAAATATCCTACGTCACTAGTCAGTGGTCACTACTCCTACATTTCGAGGAACCATACTTTAACGGAATAGGATTCTCTAAAGCAGTACGGTAATCAAGAACCTATAAATTGAAAGAAATTTGTTGTTGACATATTGCATAAGGCTGTGTTACAGTAATTTATCGAAATACTTTTCGGTAGTTAATTATCGAATTATAGAATCGGTTGCAGTTAACTATCGAAAAAAACTTCGGCAGTAAATTATCGAGGAAAACTGAAACTTCGGCAGTTAACTGCCGAGGTAACCTCAAACCTGTTTTTTTTTTTTTTTTTTACAAAAACCATAAATTGTCGTTAATAATATTTATTGATTTTGAATTTTTCAATAATTATTTTGGTACGTTTCAAACAATTGCAGTATTATACTTATGCGTATATAACTTAATAAGAATAACATTTAAATCAGTGTAAAAATTAAGCATTTGAATATTGTTTTGCACGTTACTTAAATACAAATAATAATAAAAAAATCGTTAAAATAATTGTGCACAACGATTTTTTTAAGGTATAATACGTTGTTATATTTTCTACATTAAAATAATTGTGCACAAAGATTTTTTTTATTTAAGTAATTTGCAAAACAATATTCAAATGCTTAATTTTTACACTTATTGAAATGTTTTTTGAAGACTTAAATGCTCTTTATTTTTTTGGTCAAGATTTAAATTCTATTATTATTATTTTCAATTTTCCTCGGTAGTTTACTGCCGAAGTTTTCCTCGGGAGTTAACTTCAGGTCTGCAGCCGGTTCCATAATTCGGCAGTTAACTGCCGATGAACATTTTGATAAATTACTAGTGTGACACAGTCAATGCATATGTGTCAACAACAATTCTCAAATTGTAAATCTTTGAAAGGGTAAGTAGTTATGCCGAGTAAAAGTACCAGTTTGTTTACTTAACAAAGACCTTTTCATGTTAATGACCTCTATTAAAAGAAGAAAAAATGAATTCATATTAGACAACAAATAATTATATAAAGACTCTCTCTTGTGAACAACTAAGAGCACCATTATCCGTTGAAATTTTGAGTGTTTTTGCTTTTCCATATGCCACTTTGTTAGACAAGTGAGGATATTTCACAATTTGGCATGGCAACCGTTCCAATGCAATGCTACTGTGGTTTATACATTGTTGAATTTAAAAACTATTATAAAATAAAATTATGATGTGAAAGGGTGTTGTATATTTATATAAAATACAATTGTGATGTATATTATGGGGTTTTATGGGACCGATTTTAGAGTTTTAGAGAGTAGTATGGATATTTAAAAAATGTATTTAAGTGGTTTAAATAATAGAAAAATGTGAAATAACATAATTTAGTCAATGGGACCCGCTTATACCACTCATATGGGCAGCATGGATGTGGATGCTCTAAGAGTATCTCAAATGGAAGGTTCTTACTTAACAAGGTACACTCCCCGTTAAGGACTTTGCATTGGAGGAAGAAAAAAATGAGTCCCTCTTAAGCAATGTACAACTATATAAGGACCCTCTCTCCTGCAACTAACGGGTCCCACGTTTAAAAGAAGTAATAAAACATGTACTAGTTGGTCTCACTTGCAAAAGAAGTACTAATATTTTAAGTACTTTAAACTGGGATACTTAGTAGTGGGACCTATCTCTATTATAAACATTTGCCTTAATATTTTTTGAAGAGTATATGTGGTATCTTCACAATCTTCATCTCATTTAATGCTTTCTTATCATCCAATCAAATTGAATTATGACTCATTCATTTTTTTATTAGCCGATCAAGATGAACCATGACTCATTTAGTTTTCATCAACCAATCAAAATTGATCATGCCTTGATTTTTTTCCTATATATAGACAATTTGTTTTTCATTATTTTCATGTGTCTCTCCCCCATAATTTTTTTTTTGTAATAACAAGTATTTTATGTGTTTTCAAAGCATAGAAGTTTAATCATTTGGTTGTAGATTATAGGGTTGATTTTCTTTTTTAGTTGTATCTAATTGTTAATTGTTGATGCTACTTTCTCATTGGAAACTGGAGAGCATGTGTCTACATTCTACGACTTCAAGACGTTCAACATCAACAATATAATTTTTAGTCAAGACAACGTTTTGTATTTGATATAGAATCAAGATGTTAGAGTTTAGATACCTTAGGTTGATTGAATATTTTTAATGAATTGATATGTCGAAAAACCAATCTCAATAAATTGATTTAGTCTTTATCTATATTTATTTTATGAACTTTTGTCTTGCACAAATGATATATCACACATGAGCTCTTATTTGATAAATCCTAATTGATGCTTTTAAACACATCTTCGGACATGTTAAACATCATTCTAAAGGTTGCATACAATTGCTTCACATCATCTAATTTGGACAAAAAAAAATCTAATTTGGACAAACCTGTTCTTATAAGAAGACATCTTAACTTCATCATGTTTTACTATGACGGATTTTCACTTAACATAGTTTCTTCAATATAATGTATCAAAAGCTTCAATCTACCATTGATCAATAATCATGGTTTATTTTTTTTATTTTTTTGACAATATAGGACATAATCCTTTAAGTGTCATTTCATCTCATTTATTTGACAATCAATATATGACTTTTTTTCTCCTTTGATTTGTCAATTAGATAGTTACTATTAAATAATTTTTTCAGGGACTACTAAAAATATTGTTAATTTTGCTATCTACACTGTATTATAAATAACATCCATTTGCAAGCAATTCCACGCACAATTTCAATAAAAAATTGTATTCTTTTCAATCTTTTGTCTCAATGTCGTGTCTTTTTTCTTTTTGTTTTCCTTTTTTCTTTCTAAGTTTCACGTATTTGATATTATTAACAAGCCAAAATGAATTATATTAACACGAAAGTTTCATATATCTGTATACTTAATAATTTTATATAGTTCATAAATATTCTTTTTTTCCTTTTATTTTATTAAGGATAATAATGATAAATCAATTTAAGAGTAATTAATATGTCATTTAATTTAAATTATAACGATTTCATAAAGGTTAAAATGTCTCATTTAATTACTTAGAATGAAAAGACCTCATTTGATGGATGAGAAGGAAAAAGAAAACAAATTAAATAATAGCATTAATTATAACCCTTAATTAAAGGAAACAACTAAACCAAAAAAAGATGAAAACAAACAAATATTGAAGTATATTATATCAAATAAATGCAAGATATTTAACATTCAAAAAGTTCAAATTTTCTATCCGTGTAAAAAAACTAAATTATTTGAATCTTTTAACTTTTTTTTTTATTAATGTTTTACCTTCATTTCTTTTGAGGTACTATTTAATTTACAAACAAAAAAATTTGTCTTTAATTTTGAAATATTATATTTTTATTATTTATAATAATTATATTTTATGCGTCATTTTAATTGAGTTGATCCTATAAATATTAAACTGTGTTGTTTAATAGGCCAAACATTTTTTTTAAAGAGGTCAACCAAAAAATGAAAATGTTCTTTAAATAACATCCTTAATTGTAGCCATTAATTAAACGAAATAAAAAATTAAATTGTGTTGCAAAGAAAGAATGATGTGCTATCGAAATTCAAATAATTGAGATTACTTAGAAAAAATTATTGAATATTTTAATTTTTTTTAAATAAACAAAAAAAAAATTGTTTATTGGGAATATTTCATGTATTTGAAACAATTATCGTTAAATTTTCAAAAAAAAAAACAAATATCTATTTCACATACTTTAATTTGAATAATTTAACATATTTAATATTTTCTTTTTTTGTGATTTTTTTCATTTTAAATTAATGTGGTCATTTAAATTAAAATAATTCTATTAAATGTCTCATTTATTGGGTTAGATGAAAAGAAATATTATTTAAATGAGATCATTATATGGTAACATCTTTTGATTCACTATTTTTGCTATTAGTACTAATAATAGCATTCCTAATCAAGGTTGACTCAACTAATAATGAGTTGACTTAATCTTATGGGCGTGGATTCAATCCCCGCTACTAGCGTGATAATCTCTAGGTAAGTGTTCATTGAGTCATATGACATGTCCTGACCTTGATGTGTTCTCCAGAGTCTAACTCACCAAAATATTTTATAATAAAAAAAACACAATTTTGTTTAAATTATAAATTGTAGATTCCGATAGTAGTCGTTGAAAAACCTCAATCTTTTTATGAAAAATTAAAGTTTGTTCGTCGTATTCTAAATGATTTTTTTTTCAAAGAAATCTTTAAAAACCATAAAACAATATTATAATGGATTGTTAAGAGTGATCCTTGCTTGATTCCTTAAATTCAGGTAGGTAATTGAATATGGTTCTTTAAAACCATAAAACAATAATGAATGACTACTTCTTTAAAAAAAATAAATAATGAATGATTACTTAATAAGACATTAGATGCACCTATTTTCAAAAATTTAAAACCATTTAGTAAATGATTATTATATTGTCTTGAGTTGTTAGAGATATTGCATAATGTACTCTAGACATTCCACTTATTCTTTGAAAAATATTCTAGAGATAAAAGAGTGATGATTTTGCGCAATGTGGGGAAGACCTTAGAGATAAAAGAGCTCTCACAAATATATTTATATTTGCATATCTTTAAGATACTAGCAGAGCTTGAAACTCAGAATCTCTATATTCAAGGTTTGTTCTTTTACTACTAGACTAAATCCTTAGAGTTGAAAAATTGCAATGAACCAAAAAATGGATTTTTATTTCAAATTAATCATGGAAAACGAAATATCCCTTTTACCTAAAACATCTTTCATCTAGATTTTTTACTTAAAAAAATTTAATGGTTTAATTATTCTTGCTGATTGGCATCACTCCGTAAAACTTATTTTCAAAAAGTTGCTGGTAACTTTATGATTTTTTTTAAGGAATTGAAAAAATGACACTACATGTTGAACCAAAACCTTAAGTCATCAGATATATGAGTCATCTCATTTATATTTTGTTCAACACATACTTTTGCATTCAACGTAGAACTTTAACTCACACTTGACATATTAAAATCTCTCCCTTAAGTGTGAGACTCTCTGCGGCTATGATATAGAGACATAGCCAAATAAGGCCAGAAGGAAGCACAACATAGCCAAATAACCATATTAGACTAAGAGAAACTAGACAAGTGAGATTAACATCACAACTTCATCAAAATTCTAAAGGCATTTGATATAAAGGTCGCCTCACTTATATATTTTCCACTCTCTAATATTGCATCAAATCTAGAACTTTAACTGATATAACACATATTAACATCTATTAATTTACGTGTCAGACTCTCCGCGTTAGTGATTTAGTAACATAGCCAAATAAAATCAGATGAATTCATTTCATAGTAAAAAAGGTTGGTTGATGGTGATTTAATGGATGGAGGTTTATTTTCTTTTAGTTCATGAGAAGTTATAAAATAAATTAGAAAAGGAAAGAAGATAAAAAATAATTTGAACATAAGAGAAACAATAAGAGGAAAATATGTACTATGTTTTATCGGTGAGAGTATATAATAGTCTGAGTTATCGATAATTATATGGTTTTGTTGAAGAAGTTGAATATTTTTGGATTATTATTACCAAAAAGTATGACTTCGTTAAAAAAAACATCACATCATTTTAAAATATCTAATAAACATGTATTTTGTAAAGTCATCATAACTCATTTGTATTTTCCATTGTCACACCCCGAAAGACTAGACGTAAAGGAATTAGAAATAGTAGAGGCCGAATACAAAAATATAATGAAAGGTAATGACATCCAACAACAAAGTTTTACAGAAAAAAAAGGTTAATTAAATAAATATTCCATATAAATATGATTTTTTTTAGTCCGTAGAAATAAATCACATTTTTAATCGTTGTAACATTTTACTTTGAACTTTTTATGGACCAAAATTGTTGACGGAAAATTTTATAGTGACTAAAAATGCTGACGGAAAAATTTTACAAGGACCAAAATGTGCGATTTATTTTGGTAGGAATTAAAAATGAAATTCTTGATATTTATAGAGACATTTTAGTTAATTAACTCTACAAAAAATAGCAAATGACATCCAAACACTGACAAAATAGTTCATCAAAATGTTGGATCTACAAAGGAAGCCTACAATTGGTCGAAATATTATATTATGTTAATAGCAATCACACAAGTGAGACTGACCCCACATATGCACTTAAAATGTCTAATAGAATAGTGCTATCAACACTCTCTTTTGAATACTCTCTCCTATACCCCCTCTCTTATTGATTTAAATCATTGCAGATCTACACTTTGGAAATAGAACTCGCATAAAGTGGTGAGACATACATTGATTTTATCCAATAAAATAGTGAGTGCTAAAGAGAGTGTGTGCAAAAGTGAGTGTTACTAGCATTCAACATTTATTTTTTCAACTCAGCATAACGCGTCTACAATTTTATAATCTATAAAATAATAAAGATTGACTAAAAAATAGCATAAAACTGAATGTCATCCAAAAACAAAAATTTTATATAAAAATATTAAACAAAGGATATCTAAAAGACTAAAATTAACAAAATAGTTTATCATAATGTTGTTACTTTCAGGGGAGTATAAACTGAGTTGAACAATCACATTACGTTAAGAGAACCCATAAAAGAGAAAAGAACACCACATGTTCATTTTTTGTCAAAAAAAAAAAAACACCACATGTTCATTTAAAACCTTAAAGCATTATGTATATGAGTCATCTCACTTATATTTTTCTTACCACCTACTCACTCATATATGACAAATTAACTTCTCTCTTAAATGTGAGACTCCCTACATCTGTAATCTGGTAACATAACCAAATAAAGTCATATTGAGTCACAACATGATAAAAAAAGATACCTCGAGAGTGATTTTATGAAGTGATGTTTCTATTCCTCTCATTCATGAGTATAAAGAAATTAAACCAGAAAAAAAAATAAGATGAAAAAGATATTTTAACTTGAGAGAAATGGTTAGGAAAAAACTAAAGAGTGGGTGCTTTGACCGTGAGAGTATATGAAATATTGTTCGTTGCAGGTAATTTTGTGAGTTTGTTGAAGAATTTGGAATAATTAATATACCACAAATTAGACTCAATTAAAAAATTGCAACACCAATTTAAAATTTTAAATAAGCATGTATTTTGTCAACTTAACAAAACACATGTGCATTTTTCCACTGTAAAGTTCTACCAAAGACCAAAAGTAAAGGAATTTAAAATAAGGGAGGTTGAATAAAATAATAGCATGAAAACGAATGATTTCCAATAACTAAAATTAAAAATACAAAAATTAAATAAATGAGATCTAAAAGCTAACAAAACAATTCATCTAAATTTCGGGACTTCTAGGGGATCCTACCTTGAGCTTTATCGCCACATTAGACTAAGAGACGATACACAAGTGAAATTGATATCCTTTCATCTCGCTTATATGTTGTCCAAAACCTACCCTTCGATCCAATATAAATTTTTAACTCACACTTGACACATTTATTCCTCTTATTCAGATTTGCAACTCTTTGTATCCATAATTATGTGATATAGTTAAATAAGATCAAAGGAAGATGTAATATGTTTAAAAAAGTTCGTTTGTGATGGTTTCATTGCAAGATGTTTATGCTCCTTTCTTAATGTTGTGAGTTTTGGGGGATCCTATATTGAGTTTGATCATCACGTTAGATTAAAAGAAACCACACAAGTGAGTTTGACACCACATCTTCACCTTAAACCTTAAGTCATTAATATATGAGTTATATCACTTATATGTTGTTCAACATCTATAAGTTGGTCCCGCTCCTCATTCACAATAAACACTAGCACCCACAACAACCTAGTAAAAAAAACTCATAAATTCCTTCCTATTTACCCAAATCTCTAACTATGTTTTCTTGATACTTTTAAAAGAAAGTTCTTGCTAATTTGTATCTTAAGGGCGCATGTTAAGCAACCCAAAAAGAACAACTTTACATTAGAAAAAAAAAAAGTTAATTATTAAAAAGTTTAAGCAACCCAAAAAGAACAACTTTACATTAGAAAAAAAAAGTTAATTATTAAAAAGTTGAATGCACGACTTTTAATACGTATATTTCTATAATGAGTTCATTAACATGTGTCTTTAGGGACACAAGTTAACATTTACTTCAAAAAAATCGTGAAAATTTGTGGATGCTGATCTTGTATGGATATAGTCACTTGGAGCGAAGTTTAATGGCCAAGATTTTAGTGTTTTCTCCGAACTTAACAACAAAACAATAAAACAAACCAACAGAACAAAAAACAAAACCCAAAATAAAGTAAGTAATTAGAGAATGCAAAAAAACACCGATGCTGCAACGAGTCAGTTTGGATTTAGATCTGACTTTTGTTGTTGTTGGGTGACCTTGTTTTTGAACACTTTCACTACTAAGAAACTTATTGAATTCATTATTTATGGACGAAAGGAAAAATGTAACTAGGTTATCTTTCTTACTAAAGTTTGTCTGGTCAAGCTATTAGTAACCCTAATTCTTAACCTAATATTTTCCCTCCAATTAATTTTGGCCATTGATTTCAATCAAAAACACATCTCAGCTGTTGATTATTATTTATGGCACTTGCAACTCCGGTCATTATTGCTATTTGTTATTTCCAAAATCTCTTTTGTTATTCCAAGTTTCCAACACATATATGGCAGTGAACCATGCTATCTCTTTCTCACTCACTTCAAGAACTTTCCCATGTAAGAGAACACCGAACCCTCAGAAAAAAAAAGAACACCGAACCCTTTTCTATCTCCTCCTTCCTCTCATTTACCCCAAAATGTCACCATCGACTTTCCCATCTCATCACTCCCCTTCACCTATTCCCTCCGTTACGTCTTCACCCTCGCCGTCATCGAATCTACCGGCACCTTCTGCGCCAGAAGCTTCATTTGTTCTTCTCCGTGTGCCAGATCGATGAGCGTGATATGACTTTGTGGTTTTGAAGTTAATTCACGGTTTTGGAGATTCAATTTCAATTTTGATTTGATTTCAACTTTGCTTCCAATCAGGTACTTCCGTTTTTCTCTCTAATGCTGTAAATATTTCACAAATCATTCTCCAATATTGCTGCTTATAGTTTTCTTTTCTTTTTCATATTTTTATTCTGTTTTGCTTCCAATTATGTGGTTCCTTTTTATCTTTACCTCCCTTATTTTAGGTTCTTTTTAGGTGTGATTGAGACATTGAGTCAAATTGTGGAATTTGATGGATAGATTGATAGAAATATTGTTTATGTTGTTCAAAATAAGCACCAATCTAGACTATGACTTACAATTTTTGTTTGCTTAATGTCCGTCTCTTCAAAAGTCACAACAGGATATTTAGCTACTGATTTGTTGACATTGATTATGTCTTGGTTTGAGATATTGTTATTGTTACTATGTTAAAATAGAAGGTACTGATTTGTTGTTATGTAAATTTCAGTTTTCATTGAGCATGCCAAATGGAATCCATGATTTTGGTTTGTTTGCTTCAAACCAAAATCATGGAGCTTATACTGGAGAATGATTTGCATAACTTCTTCACTATGGTTTGGAGCTTATCAGGTTATCCTCTATAACTTTAGGTTTGTGAATCAATTATTTGTGACACAAACACCTAAATTAAGCATCAATTATTTGCGAGCAGTATATGAAGTTTATTTTCCTAACATTGATTGTATACATCCTGGTGGTAGGCAGCAACAAATAATGATATGACTTTAAGGGATGACATTATTTATTCCTTAATGTTTTTCTATTTATATTTGTTTGTTCTTACAAGTCATTTATTTTTTAAAGGTTTGATTCCTAATTAAATTGCATTCTTCTGATGTAGTCATCATATTATCGGATGGATCGATGATGCTGATGGAATGTGGTGCAAAGGATTAGGGATGCAAGGTTCATTGGTTCCTTAACGGATATCCATGTAAGAATTTTTATTTGACATCTTTTTTAATTGTGATTCAAGAACTTTGTTTGGATTTGTTTTGGTATCTTCAATGTATGTTGTTCAAATCTGAATCGAAGGACAAATAATAGGTTGCTTCATATATAAACATTGCTGCCTGTGAGAGTTTTTTTCCTGTGTATTGTTTGTTTTTTCCTGTTTATTGTTTGTTGTTTGATAGCAATAATGTAGTTGAATAGAGTTCTCATTAATCATACTGTTATGAAATAAAGGACTAATTATGGTCGAGATTCAAGAATGCCGCAATTTAGAATTTTTTTTTCTTCTTTTTTCGAAATACTGATCGTTATTTAGTGGTGACGTCAGTAGTCATTTGTAACTGACTAAATGAATTTTTAAGATCTTCAGTTGTACTGCATTAACTTTGTTTCTTTTACTCATCACAACCAAATAGCATGACATTATAATGAATAATACTGCCTATTTGCAGGTTTGAAAACAAACAAGGAAGTGTATGAGTATGTGGGTATGAGATGTTTAGTGCAAAACTATTGACATTGGTCACTTTGGACAGAGGAGCTAGGTACGTGAAGTTGGATGTACAAGAGTTTATGTGTTACTATAATGAATCGTTTTTAGTCAAAAGATTGCATTGTTTACTTTCCCTGGTTTATATATCTATCACTATGTTTCTCTTATTTAATTATAGTACTTGACCGTGTTGGATTTGCTTATCTTTGAATAATTATAATTTTTTACAAACAAAAATCTTGAGGCGATCCGTAAATGTCGCAATTTCAAGATGTTTTGCGGCATGCGGGACTGGACTAGGTGATCATGTTTTTGGTCATCTTTGCAGGTTTCACCTTTCCAATAGTTCGATATTGATTAGCTTTTGGTTAATTTGAACTCAGCAACATGGTCATAAATTATCAATGTCTGATTTTGATGCCATTGAAAAAACTTGGTTATAAGGAGGGTATTTGTTGTAAGGAGAGAATCTAATGCATGAATGCAGTAATATCAGAGTAACCATCAAAGTATTTTGGCACAATGTGAGAGTTCAGAGGACATGGATTTGAGTTGAAATGTATTGCATGATTGTTTTGCTTTTTCTTATGCATATGCATGCATGTTTGTATATTATAGACATAGTTTCTGTTTTGGTGATTAGGAGTGAAATATTTTTCATTGTTCTTTACAGTTTAATGTATATCTAATTAGCTATAAGATTAAAACAAATTAAAGTATATGAAAATTCATTCATGAAGTAATTTTCCTTTCAACTTGCATTAGAATTTAAGGAGTCTTTTTTAGACTAAAGCAATCATTTGAAACTTTTGAATGTCATTGACCATACTCCTTTAGGCCTTTTTTAGCCGCTAAAATTTTTCAATGTCATTGGTCTTTATTTCGATAAGTTTATTCTATGTTGACACATGTGAAATTGATTGAAGACTTTTCTGGTGTGTTAGAAATCTATATTTACTTTGCGAATTCATTTTTTCAAGCCACCTCAAAAAAATTTCTCTCTAAAAGGGTGTTCTAGGAAGTTTGATGTATAGTGTAAGAAACATATTTTGTTATTTTACTTTGCATCTGAGTAAGCTTATATATTCTATTTATAGCTTTGTTGTGGTCTACAATCTTATTCAGAAAATCTTTGTTGGAGGGAGGGAGGAGTCACTGTCATAGTATCACCCTAAAATAATTTTATAAAAACACATTGACATGGAAAATGATTGGTCAATATTAATTGATTCACATTTTTAGCATTCATTATTAAGTCACTTATACAAAAAATCTATTAATGACTCAATTCTTTTGCATCTTTGGACTATGAAAATGCATCAGAGAGCAACACCAATGTCATTTTGCTGCCATATATATGTTTTTCCCGTAGCATTAGTATTTTTATGTTCACAAGCATCCTAATATTTCTTTGTTTAGTCTCACTAGCTCCCTATCATCTTCATCTTTGTTTTACAATCCTTTTCTGTTATTTTGATTCTATTCTAATAAGCAGCCTTGCTTTTTGTTTGTTGAATTGTGGTTTCATGTTCAATCTTACCTCATGCAGGTTTGGAAGATTGTGAGATGAAGATATGGCTAAAATTTGAGACGATACCTAATGTTTTAGTTGATAGTAGCATGTAAAATGCGGGACTATGTTCAATCTTTTATACAATTCATCTGGATTTTACAATGCAAGGATTTTACATTGCAAATTAAATGGAAGCTTTGATAAGATTCTAAATGTCCTTGAGGTGCATGTTAGGATGATTTTGTTTACAATATTGTAACTGCATTAAGTTATTTTTTAAAAGTGTGATAGGTTTGAAAACATTGGTACCAATCAAGATGATGATGATACTAATGTAACGTCAAAAGGTGTATGTTTTATGTATGATTTCCAAAAGAAAATTGATGAGAAGATGTTTATAATAAGATGTTGTAAATGAGTGATAATCCTTGCCTCTGTCAAATTCATCTTTTAAACCTTTGTTGTCTTTGTATAATTAGTTGTGATGTCTTTAATTGAGTACTCATTGGCATCTATGCTTTTTGGGGAAAAAAATATATTTATGTGCACCTACAGATATCATAGTTTTTATTCAATCAATGACAAAATATACTTGCAACTGCTATTCAAAAAGAAAGAACATGATCTCAAATGATATCAATACATTATTTTAAATAATTCCTTATAATTATGTTATCATTTTATATTAGTTTTTCCAAGCTATTGTTATCAGGGGATTGGAGAAGCATGCGACAAATTGCTTTGTTTTTGATGGAAGTGTATAAAACAATAACATGAACATTGTATTATTTCAAAAAATGTAGTGTGATTTCAGTTAAAAAGATGGATTTTTTAACATGTAATGAATTAAATATAAATTTTTTTAAAAGTCAAATTTTCAAGATTATATTAATGAAAGTTTGTATCTAATGATGAAATTTTGACCTACTTTTTTGCGGAGGAACTTTGTATAATGTTCTAAACAAGTATGTAAAAATTTAAAAGTTTAAGTACAATTAAACAAATTTTAATTTTACAAGGACTAAAAGTATGTTGGTCCCTGTTAAATTAAAATTTGTATAATTATACTTAAACTTTTATATTTTAAAATGATTTTTAATAGACATGTTAAGAACATTATAATAATTTCTTTTACAAAAAATTAGAATTTTTTATCATGTAATGAATTAAATATATTTTTTTTAAACGCCAAAAATTACATTTAATTCTAACGAAAATTTGGATCTAAAAATAAAATTTTATTTGAAATTATTGTGGAGGAACATTTTATAATGTTTTAAACAAGTATATAAAAAAACATTAAAAATTTTAAAATTTTAAGCATAATTAAACAAATTTTAATTTAACAGAGACCAAAATCTGTCAAAAATATTTATGACTAAAAATGAAATTTGATATATTTATAGGGACTAAAAACTTATTAACTCTTTATTTTATTGTGTATCAATTTATTCCGGCTCATAAGACCCGTGCGGCGCACGGGTCGGCGTTCTAGTTTCTCTTCATTAAGATGTGGGTATTGGGGTTTTTAATTAGGTCCAATTATTGTCACTACTAAAAAACCTATTCTTTTTTTTTGGACGAAAGGAAAAAGTTAACTAGGGTTATGTTCTCTTCATTAGAACGTGGGTATTGGGGTGTATAATTAGGTCCAATTACTGTTAACGAGCATGGTCATATAATGAAAATTGTTGTTTTCACTTCAAAAAATAACACACATAAAAATAGGTTTGTTTTTACAATGGAGAACAAAAACTTAATTACACAAACCTGTTAGAGAAAATTGTTGTTCATTGAGTATAAAAAATAGTATTTAAGATTGTAATGGATGAACAAAAATGAATTTCATTTGGACCTTTGGTAGAAGATTAAAGAATGTTCATGAGTAGTACTTGCTGAAACGTGAAGACAAATTTAGTTGCAGTTGGTGAGAATAATCATGCGGTGTAGGGTGGGTTCTACATCTAGAGAGAGGTTCTCTCCCTTCTCTCTAGAATTTCCATTCGCCCCTTCCTAACTTAGCTTTGCTAGGGTTAGCCTCTCCCTAGTGCCGCTCAGCCTCCGGCTAGGTTTGTTTGTCCTCCTACGAGAGGAGAGTGTTTCCCCTGTTTACCTCATCCTCTCTTCGTCTTTCATGGGTGATCTAGTCTTGTTGCTTGACCTCCATCTCTCCTCTTCTCAAGACAACTTCCATTTCCTCTATTTTTATTGGTAAAAAATAATAGGAAGAGAATAAAAATATGATGTGAGTATGAGATAGAAAATTATCAAAAAGTTGTTGCAAATTGGTCGTACAAATATCATTTCTCTTTTGAATGTAGTGATTTAGTTTATCATCCATAAAGTTCAATAATATAGACTAGATCCACGATCATATGCTCTGAATATATTTAAATACGACACATGTTCTAATTGATAAAAATTTCATAATTACATGAGGCAAGTTTCACCGAGACATATTTATCTCCCATTGACAAGCAAACTAATAAATTGGGGATAGTCAGAGAAGCAACAATGTTATAAATAAATCTCGACTCAAGTGAGAATACTTTGTTATTGTGAGAAAGGAGAATAATTGATAACAGGCATTAAATATAAATGTGAGTATGAGTAAACGATGCAACCGATAGTCACATTAGGGGTTTGTATTGCATCCCTCCCTTATACAATTGATTCATATCATCATGTATTTGTAGGAGGTATCTGAATTTGGGCGGAAATGAATCCGCAATAGCGATGACTTTCAGAGGTTGTGCAACGATTTGAAAAAAGTCGGAGAGACGAAATCATGAAGCATTAATGTCGTCCCTGCTCTTGGGCTCATTTGTTCTGAAAAAATTACTCAAAAATAGTAAAAGTTATTTCAAATTCATTCATTGTAAATTAAAACAATAAATTTTTTAAAAACAAATATCTCATAAATGATTTTTATGAGAAGCTATTCATAATAACTTCTTTTAAGGCTGTGTTTGGTAACACAAAAAAGCTAGCTTATAGCTTGTTGAACAAGCTTATAAGCTTGTCTTGATAGAATGAGATGTGTTTGGTAAAAAGCTTTTTTCATTAGCTTATAGCGTTTTTTGAAAAGCTATTTCAAGTAGCTTTTGAGCTTTTAACTTTTAGCTTTTTATATTTTCTTCCAATTTTAACCTTTTGTTCATTTTATTTTATTGTTTTTAATTAAAAAAACTAACCACTTTCTAATGTAACCGCTCATGTTCGTCTTAATAAAAAAAACAAAAATAATTGCTCACGTTTTAGCATTCAGCAATAGTATATATGAGTTTTTAATTTTTCTTGTTTAATTTTTTTTTACCTTACTCTTAATTCATATAATAAATAATTTTATATAAAATTTACCATAAATAGTGAAGCAAGTTTAGTTAAAATAAATTTATAAAATAAATTTGTTAAATAAAAAATGTCAATTAAATTCATAAATATGTTTATCATTTTAGAGATTAAATAAATTTAAATATTTAAAAAGAAATACATTAAATAATAAAAATTATATATGAGTTATACAAAAATTAAACAAACATGTCCTTTTATGTCATTTAATATTTATCAGTCACTTCAACAGCTAATTTTACCAAACACTTTTAATTTTAATAAGTTAGCTTTTCAGCTATAAGCTACCAGTTATCAGCCATCAGCTATAAGCTAGTTTTTCAGCTATCAGCTAGCTTATAGCTTATTTTTACCAAACACACCCTAAGCCTTTTTTGTAATTATTTAAAAGAAAAAACTGTAGAAATTATTTGGTGTTATTTGATTCTTCTAACAATTAGGTTGTGTTTGATAACACAAAAAAGCTAGCTTATAACTTTTTGTACTAGCTTATAGGTTTGTTTTGATAGAATGAGACATGTTTGGTAAAAAGCTTTTCTCATTAGCTTATAACGTTTTTTGAAAAGCTATTTCAAGTAGCTTTTGAGATTATAACTTTTTATACTTTCTTCCAATTTTAACCTTATTAAATTAATTTTTTTTTTAATAAACAAAACTACCCACGTCTACCACGTTTGAATTCAATTTTTTTTTTTTTGGTGATTTCACTTTCTTTTAGTGAACGCTTTATATCACTTTTTTTAGGGGAAATTTTTTAGGTTTTTTCTAGATTACCTTTGAAGAATGGTGGGTAATTTACCCACTAACCAATGAAAATGAGCAATTTATTGGTGGGGTCAAGATAGTTCATGGATACCACTTAAAAATGTGCTTATGTGGCTAATGTGTATTGGTTGGGGTAAATTATCCACCATTCTTTTATGGGTATCCTAGTTGTCACCTATTTTTTAATGTCATCTCACCCGTTATACTTTTGCTGTTCACTTTATTTTAGTTTACAATAAATAGTAAAGCAATTTTAATTAAACAAAATTCATCAAAAAAAAATGTCAAATTGAAGTCATAAAGTAAATTTATTATTTTGTCGATGAAAATAATGAAAAATAAATACATTAAGTAAAAAATATTATATGTATAATTTATGAGAAAAAAAAACGTCCTTTTATGTCATTTTATATTTATCAATCACTTCAACAGCTAATTTTACCAAACATTTTAATTTAAATAAGCTAACTTTTTAGCTATAAGTTATCAACTATCCGTAGGCATGGCAACAAAACCCAAACCCGCAGTTACCTGTCTGAGCCAAAACCAATTTGACGGGTTTTCCCCGTTTTGACTGAGTTTGAGTATGGGTATGAGTTTTCCCTGATTTCAAAACACGGGTATGGGACGGGTAATGGGTATATAGGTACCCACCCCGAACCCATATCCATACCCGTCCCAAATGTAAAAAATTAATTTATGTTGATATGTTATGTTATTTTGTTTGATAATTATCATGTTAATAAAAACTACCATTGATATTTAAAGGATCAACTAAATCATTCCGTCTAACAAATGTTAAAGTGAACATATTGTTGGATAATGTATTACAACATTGCTCTTGGGGATGCAAAAAAACTTCTATTTTTTATTAAAAAAAATTATTCGATACGGGGATGTGGTGGGGATATCCAAACCCGTCGGGGACGGGGATGTGATTCAATATCTCATTCCCGTTGGATATGAGTAGGGTAACGGGTAAGTACATGAGAATCGGATATGGGGACGGGGAAGGTAAAACCCGTCCCCACCCCGCCCCATTGCCATGCCTAACTATCCGCCATTAGCTATCAGCTAGCTTTTCAGCTATCAGTTAGCTTATAACTTATTTTTATCAAACACACCCTTAAGCTCTTTATCTTTGCTTAACAAAGTAAAAAAGATAGTAGCCCCGAAGGGTTTATGCCATTCCTACCTTTTAATTTCCTTCCAATATGGTTTGGTTATTTATTTTCCTATTGATTTAATTTATTTTTCAAAGTAATAAAAAAGCAATTGTATTTTCTTATCTTTTGTTGTCTTCTCTATTCATTTAAGGTATTTCATGACTTCCTTTATTCCCCCTATTTTAATTGATGTTTTAAGTTTTTCTTTAGTTTTTGGAGGCTTCCTTTTGGCGAGGCTCACTGATAATAGGGGGGTTCTTCCCTCCCAGGCCTTATGATGATCATGGGAGTGTAACTTTTAACGCCCTCTCCCGATCATAGAAACTACTTCTAATTGTCTAATCTTAAATCTGTTGCTTTTCCAAGGTATTATTCATTTTACATCTGTTGTAAGCATTCATCGTTTTATCCTTAATTAACAAGTGCTTGGGTAGATTGAGAAGAGTGAGGGTTTATAAACTACCTTTAACCTCGATTTTCAATCAATGGTAAACTTCTTGGTGTACAAGTATATCATCTAATGTCGAGGTTAAGGAGTTATAGAGCATACCATCCCTCAAGTATGATTTTTGTTCCTACATACGGTGTCAATGATCCGGTGTGGATCTAGAACAATAACCATAATTTATAAAGCACATGCGAGTACGGTGGTTTGACCTTTTTGACAACGGGTGGTGTAATGATAAGAATTCAAACAGTCGAGTCAACAAGATTCCGAGGGGTAGTAAATATGATGTGTACTTTGGTTCTCGGAGAATGAAGTTTTTATATAGTCGAGCCATTGAGGAGAAATTGTGAGAAAGTCAATTAAAGACGTCTTGCTAAACGCGTGAATCTCTTCATGAAAAGAAAATCAACGCATGATATTTATCATGAGGTCGATGACCCTTTGCGGGACGTTCTTCGTGTTTCATTGGACATTCAGAATGGAATTTGAGTTTGGATGGGTCTTGGCATAGATCAAAACACATTTATATTATGATACATAAGAAATGAGTAAAAGAAGAGGATAAAGGTTATGAATGATAAAAATGAGTAAAAGAGAAAAAACAAAATTTTCTTTAAAGAAATATCTTTTGTTAAGTAATTACTTGCTTTTCCTGTTACCCTACAGTGACCAAATCATCATATCCGATAATCACCTCTTATACAAACTAGATCTTTATTGCTAATTGTATCATTACGTTGGCAACCAACCACAAACATAAATGATCACATGTAATTAGTCTATTCTAATTCCAAAGAAAAGATAATTTGGAATCATCACCCCTTTCTAATTTTTTTATCAACCTTGAGACGCCTATAATCTAAGATTCTAAACAGTGTAATTTGATAACCAATTATGTTCATTGATGTGTGCACATAAATAGTAGGGAAAAGACAGCCAATCCTAGAATGCCACATAAGCATGAAAATGCCAATTTTTCCAATTGAAGGTTGGCTCTATTCATTTATGTATGTCTTTATCGATGTAAATTAAAACACTCAATGCCCTCGAAAAATCATTATCAAAGAGTTAGTTGTTTATATATGTGTAGTGCCCCATATTCCTTTTAGTTATATAAATAAATAAGACCATCACCTTTGCACCCTATTTTCACTTTCTTCGCTCACTGTCTTTGGAACTTATTGTATTTGAGTATCTTCAAAAGAAAGATATATATATATATATATATATATTATTAATGGATCAGGATGCAATATTTGATGAAGAGTGTGATTACTTGTTCAAGGCAGTGCTGATTGGTGACTCTGGAGTTGGGAAATCAAATCTGCTTTCAAGGTTTGCAAAAGATGAATTCAGGTTGGATTCAAAACCAACCATAGGAGTTGAATTTGCTTACAGAAACATCAAGGTCAGAGATAAACTCATCAAAGCTCAAATATGGGACACTGCCGGCCAAGAAAGGTGTCTCTCTCTCTCTTAATTTGTTCTTTTAATGTTGTTTTGATCATATATAATATCTTGGTTGTTCCAATGATGAACGAAATCCATAATTTCTGAATAAAATTATAATTAAGTTTGTTGTTGTTGAGGGAATCAATACTGTTCTTTTGTTTTGTTTTGTTTTCCAAATGGTGTTTGAATTTCAAAGTGGGGTTTGCGTAACCTGGAAGAATGAATATTCATCTTTTTCTTGTTAAGTTAATTAGATAGATAGGGTGGTGGGAAGAAGAATATTTTAGCATTTTTATAACTGCACTGCACAGTTAATCCGTGATGATAATTTGACAATTATATTTATAAGAGTGAATGCCAATTGAATTGAATTACGTGCTGGAACACTGCTTATTTCTTTCAAAAACTTAAGGCTGAATTGCTTAATCTCTTTATTGGAAAGTGGAACCTCACCTTAATTTCCTCCTTTGATGTGGGTGCTTCTTGTACCTTTTTCCCAACTTACTACTTTTAAGCTTTCTTTTTATAAATAAATAAATTGGAGAATGTTAATGTTTCAAAATTATTATTTTTTTATTAAAAAAAAAGCTTTTTCTTTGCAATCCATAAAAATAATTGCACTATTTTTGCGTTTGTGTACAATTTCCTTTATCTTTTAGTTTTCTTTTCCTTGCACTTTCATCATGAGAAAAGCAGATGATTCTCAGCTGAGTTGACTAATGAATATGTTAAATGAGTAGGATTCACTCTTGGTAGCATAAGTGTATAAATCAAGTTTTCTCTTTTAATTTTTCCATCATGTAATGTAATGCAATCTTAAATGAATAGCGTAACTATTGGGCAACGCGGGTCCATGAAATGGATGTGAGGTGGTGAAGGTTTTGGTAGCCAACAATTACATATTTCTAATCTAATCATATAAAACATAGTTTATTCCATGGAGTTATTAGAGGTGTGAATTATTATTGTCTCTCTTATAAACTACATTTTCAATTTTCAGAGCAAAATCCTATAGTAGTATAAAATATTTATTAGACCTCATACTTAGTCCTTTATGTGTCGTCATGAAATATTTGTTAGACTCATGTCGGTCGAGTTCTAGCCATAACCAATATACTCAGCCCATCAAACCATTGCTCTAACAAATATATTGATTAATTAATTAATTGTGTGGCAGGTTTAGAGCTATCACAAGTTCGTATTATAGAGGAGCCTTGGGAGCACTGCTAGTGTATGACATAACGAGGCGATCAAGTTATGAGAGTGTAGGCAGATGGTTAGTGGAGCTACGGGAGTTTGGCGGCGAAGAGATGGTAGTTATTCTAGTTGGAAACAAATGTGATCTTGGTGAATCAAGAGAAGTTGAGGAAGAAGAAGCAAAAAGGTTTGCAGAGGCAGAAGGGTTGTGTTTTATGGAAACCTCTGCTCTGAAGAATCTGAACGTTGAGCAAGTGTTCTTACAAATGATCACAACTATTTTTGACATAACAAACCAGAGAAGTTTGGATGCCAAAATGGATGAGACACCAATTAATCATCTTTCCAATGGGAAAGAGATTCATATAGCTGATGAAGTTACCGCAACTAAACAGGCTCCTTGTTGTTCGTGATGAAACGGTCACCATGATGATTTTGTCCTATTCTCTTTGATATAAGTGATGATTACACTTATTTTTTATATCATACATGAATTTTTTATTATCACATCACATGCTATAGAGAGATTTTGTAGAAAGCCTTGGAGAAGAAAAAGGTTATAAATGCTTACATTATAACGATCAAGTATATGTATGAGGGAATTTCGACTAGTGTGAGGACGCATGATGGGGCTTTTGACGATTTTTATATAACAATAGGATTGCATTAAGGGTCAATCCTAAACTCTTACCGACGATGTACAAAAGTAGATGTACAAATCATCGCATTCAAGATAAGTGGTTGACAGGTCCGTCCCTATAAAACTGGAGGCTCGGCTCTCGTAATAAAAATAGGCCCCTACTAAAAAAACACTCGTATAATGGTTATTAGCCACCAAAATTAAAATTAGCAATTATTTTTACTAAAGACCTGCTTGTTAATGGAAATAGATGATAAAAAATTCAAAATATATAGTAGTTTTCTACATTCATAAATAACTCTGAAATGCATTTTAAATTGTAACGGCCTAGTAGTTGTGTATGTAACTGAGACTTTTATATTTGGTTCAAATTCACATAAATGCTCAGGTTGAACCTCAAGACCGATGACTCAAGTGCATTATATTTTACTACTAATCTATTCCAAGATATCTATTGATTTTTTATATACCTAACATTTTTTAGTGCTATATTAATTTTCTTTTTTGAGGCTCCTAAGATTGCGAGGCCCGGTACCGTAGCTCACCTTGCACATGTCAAGGGCCAGGTCTGGTGGTTGAGATGGAGAAGAGTCTCATGTATTTTATGTGATAAAAAAGTATTGCTTAAGTTGAACGAAAAATTATGTCGAAGAAAAGTCAATGTTTGTATGACGCAAAGAAGTTGTTGTTGGGTTGGATGAATGACAGCATTGAAGAGCATTTTTAAGAATTTTGAGGGACGTATAAACAATTGAAGGGGGGTCTATCTATAGATCGAATTTGGTCAGAACAGAACAGAACACCCAGCAAAGCAAACCTAATCCAAAGACCCGTTAATTAGTTGGTGTTGGGGTGAGACTAAGTGGGGCCCATAATTAAAAGAGTAAAAAACACGTGTCACTCTTCATCATCATCTTCTTCTTCCTAACTAACAGAAAGAAAAAAATCAGCGTTTCCTTCTATTATCAAATCAAACAAAACCATGGCGAATTGGATCTCTTCCAAACTTAAAGCCGCCGAGAACATTCTCCATCAGGCAAGTCCGTCCATTTTCCATCAATCATTTTCCTATTTTCTTATTTAATTTCTAATTTTATTTTAACGGTTCAGATCGATCAACAAGCGGCAGATTCGCTTCGTAAGAACAACGAGAGGCTTCAATTAGAGGAACAATCCAGTAGTATTGATGCTCCTCCCAAACCAGGTGTCCCTCTCAAGGATCAATTCAAGAAGAAGAAGAAGAATAACAATAATGGAAAACTGCACAGTGATCCCCTTAAAACTAAAACTACTACTGCACTACCCAAATCATCTAACCCTCCTCCTACCATTTCAGATGGTGATTGGACTCAACTTCTTAGTTCACCTTCTGCTTCTAACTCTTTGCCTGCACCTCGTATTTTAAGGCAAAATAGTAAGAAACTCAATAGTTTATCCGTTTCTGATATCAAGAGGAATCACAAAACTTCTTCAACATCTTTGCAGAGGTTAGACTCTCTTAAAGGAGATAATTTTATTGCCAAATCTAGTGATGATGGCAAGGAATCTACCTCTTCCGCTTCCACTGATAGGCAGTCAAATTTAGAAGAATCTGAAACTGACGCTAAATCTACCAGAGGACATTTATCTGTTAGTAATAACACTTCTGATAAGCCTTTGGCTGAGACCAAGGAAGATCATGTGCACCCATTAAATAACATAGATTTTTCTTCACCACCATTACTTCTGGAAGAGGACATAAATTTCGTTGCAGAGGCAATACCAGTAACGGGGGTTGATAAAGTCCGTGAAGCCAAGTTCCCTGTAGATGTTGGCTGTCAACTGAAAACTGTTATAAAAGGGAGGCGTGAGCTTAATTCAATGTCTGGCAATTCAACATCTAATGATTTGAAAACTGTTTCTTCTATGCCAATTGATGGAAGTTCTGATTCAGATACAGACTCCGGTTCAACATCTGATTCTGAAAGTGAACATGAGAGGGTAGAAAGGAGAAAGAAGAGAGAAAGGATCCTAGCTGAGAGAGCAGCGGCAAAAGCAATCAATGTTATCAAGGAAAAGGAGAATATGGTGGCCAAATTAGAGGGAGAGAAAGAAAGTCTAGAGAAAATACTTGAGGAGCGAGCTAAACAACAAGCACAAGAGGTAACTTTTAACTTATATTTTTGTTTTCTCTTTTAATTTTTGTTTTATACTGGTTATGCTCAGCAGGATGTTTAGTGTGGGATATGGATAATCTTGTAGATATTTGTGGAATGTATTTTCCTGCTTAATGTTCTCAGTGATTTGGTTAAAAAAACAATAACCCTTATCAAGTTTTCACTGTTTGAGAACTTCTCCTAATAGGATGACTTTACTTTGAAATTAATCACGATCTAGATCACTGTTTTGGGTGACACCTGATCTTTTTGACGTGTTGGTCACATATTTAATCCTGTTTTTCCCTGTCCCTCAGGCTTCGCAGCTTCAGAGCACTATGATGGAAACAATGGAAGCTGTTGAGTTGGAAAAGCAAAAACATAATAATACCAGAATGGAAATTCTTACACGTTTAGCTAAACTGGAGGTATGTTGATTCAACGTTTTTAAGGCATTTGTTTGTAATGTATAGCTTAAAGCACACATGGCAAATACTTTTTTCATGATATTCTAGTTTTGCAAATATCTAGATAAGCTTGTCACTGATAAATGTATGGATTGGTTGTAGACTGCTAATGCTGATCTTGCAAGATCCCTCACAGCTGTACAGTGGAACCTTGAAGTAGAGGTATTTTTAGATTCTAAGATTTCTTCCATCCACTTCTCACGATTCATAGAATACTAGATTTTTTGGCTGTAGTATTGATGAAATTCATAAATTATTGCATAAAAATAGACTTGTTACTACTTGGTACTTATCACAAAGATTTGGACTATATTCCTAATTGTGCGAAGATTAATGACTTCTTAAAAATAGCGACATAATATGATCAAACTGGCATCACAATTAAAGTCGATAACATCCAATTAACTGAAGAACTTATCTCCCTCGTCAACTCCGACACTCTCTGGAAAAATGTCCTAAATACTGCTGGAACTGAAAGTTTAAAAGTTGAATTGAATTGACATATCAACTCCCTAAAGATTTTGTGATTGCAAATGTAGCTTATTATAGAATTAGAATGAGAATCTTATATTGGAATCAAATTAACCAAACCCTTGTGCCATCCTCATATCTAGGTAAGAGTAGCAAATGACTATGTGTTGCTTATGATATGTTTTTGGATCAGGTCAAACAAGTTGCAGAACTCAGACAAAAAATGGCATCAAAAGAGTCTGTTCATGAAGGTACTGCCGCTTTGCAAAGTCATTGATTTGTTCTCTGAAACATTAGGGCGTGTTATCTTTGAGAAAATGTTTTTGTTTTTCTTATTTTTACTTTTTAATTACAAGAGTACCATATTGTTTTCATTCTTTTTGCTGTTTTCGATGATATGTAGAAAACAAAAATGTTATTTTCAGCGTTTCTGTATTAAATCTTTGAAAGCAGGAAACAAATTGAAAAGGTGGCCGTTGTGTAATTAAAAGTGAATACATAAAAGGAAAACATTTTTTTTCTCTCGAAGTAAACAGGCCAGTATATTTTATTTGAACCATTAATTGTGTCTTTTGATAGGACTCATCAGCTGCCATGGTTTATATACTTGTTTCATTTTAACTTGATCATATTTCAAACCTTAAGTATTAGTCTACGAGCTCTTAATAACAAAAAAGGTTGGAATAGCATAATGAGCATATGCACAACAATTACTTTAGGTACATTTAGTTACCGAAGAGAACAATGATAAACTGTTTGAACAAAATACGCGGTTAGTATGCAATTAAAGGACAGGCCATTTAGGTTTGAAGCAAACTTGTGTTAGGCTTCTATGGATTTTTCAGGAGCCACATTATTCGAATTTGGGTTAGGTCCAACTCACCCCAAAAGCTAGCTTGTATGGTGAGGATTGCTTGAGTTTTACATGGACTACTTTGACCTTTGGGATCTCAACACGCCCCTTAATGAGCACGAACAGATGCTGGTGAACCCAATAACAAATCCAGAACAGGCTTTGATATTGTAACTTGAGCTAGGCTAACTCAACCCCATAAGCCAGCCCAAGAGGTGAGGATATCCTAAGAACACACATCAACTAGGATTTCCCTTTCTCTGTTTGAGAATATCCTTGACTTGGCAAGGTTTTGGAAATGTCTTTTCTTCTGTAGATCCTGAACCATGGTAGTTTTGCTTATTAATTATTCATCACCAAAGATTTAATTATTATGTAGTGTTGGAAATTTCGCCTTAATTGCGGCATTTGGACTGCCTTAATTGCAGCCTCCAACACCTCCGTTATGCTGGGTGTGTGTGTGTGCGTGGGTGTGTGTGTGTGTGTGGGGGGGTTCCCGCGTTGTCCACACTTCAGGCCCATAGGGTCTGATTGTTAATTTTTTTTGTTGTTGGAAATTCCGCCTTAATTGCGGTTAGCCCCTAACTGCGGCATGTGAGCTGGCCTTCATTGTAGCCTTAATTGCAGTTAGCACCTTCGTTGTGTTGGGTGTGAGGGGGTGGGTTTTATCCCATATTGCGTAGAGATTTGCCAAGTATTTCTTATAAGTGATTTGCATATCTCATCATTCAAATCGGTTTTGTAATGATTGAGTTGGGGCCAACCCAAATTTTAAGATGTATCTTTGCAAATTAGTTATTTAGGGTACTGGAGTTGTTGAGATTATGTTGTGATGAGGGTCTGTTAATAGCTGATTCTTTAACTTTTGTAGAGCTCAGAAGGAGCTTGAGGAATCCTAATCAAACTGGAGCTTCACGAAATCAAGTAAGTTACTCTATTCTTTGCTGAAACTGGTATATTAACAGTTGACTTCTTTTGTTTACTCTTTCCCGAGCTGAGATTTTAAGAGGAAGTCTGTGGCATTTTCTTTTTGTTTGGCCACATATTCCCTTTTTTAAACTTTTTTTGTGAAGGACCCTTTCTTAAACTTACGCTCTCTTTCTTTTAGTATGATGTCCTTGACATCTGTTTATCTATGCTGATGCTGTAGCTAGCTTCAAAAGGAGTTGAGTTTGAACGAGAAATTCTTGAGGCAGAACACTCATTTATTAATGATAAAGTTGCACAATTACAGGAAAAGGTAAGCTTTTATATTCTTGTGTCCGCTATGTTCATTCATTTTCCATGAAGAGCTATGATATTTCGGATGCAACGTATTTCATTATTTTTGGTAAATTGTCAGTTTTTCTAGAAGTATAAAATTGGTGCCTCTGTTTCTTTTGCTGTAGTACTTTTTTTTACTATATTTTTTTATTATATTTTAGAAATTGAATGAGTCTTCTCTTTAATTAGTTAATTTTGTATATTCTAGTTTCATGCCAAATTCCAATTCTTAGAATTGTTGCATGTTCTGCATATTTTTCCATGCTTATAAAATTTACCGAACTATATCTTTTGTTAGCTATCCCCTTTTTGTGTTCACTTTTGACTTCATGTAAAACAGAAATGTTTTCCTTAGCCATGGCTTGTCCAAGGTAACACATGATAAAAGTGACTCACCAGTGAAGAACCATTGTCCATTAGATTTGAAAGTAAAATATTTAACGGTTGTGATATATTAAAGGCAACTTGAATGTAAATATTTACAAATACGTCGATCCCTCTGATAGTTTATAAAAGACAGAAAGAGAGGTTGTGCAAACCCCAAGTCTGCCTCCATCTGACGGTACCAGAGGTAAACAATGCACAGTCAAGGATGCCATCGCCCGGGTTGAAAGAGATTCTTGCCAAATCTGAGGAAAAGATCCGCAATATCGGAAACATTTGAGTTTTGAGGTTCTTACTTCTAAGGTGATGCATGAACCTCACTCTTGAAGCTTTGTGAACAAAGATAGTTTGGTCAACTTGCGAAGCTTCAATTTTCATGAACAAAGATTGCAATGCACCACACTTAATGATTATCAATACCCAACTTTGTAGATGCCCCAAATTTGAATAGTCAAAGGAAGCTGCCTGACTTGTCAAATAGCTTACTGATTTCAAATCGTGTTTTGACTAAGAATGGAGGGGACACGTTGGTAGAGGTGATGATTTGCTTGAGCGTGAACTGCAGGTCATACTGTCAGTTGTAATAGTTGCCAAGAGTGAACTGTCTCCAGCAAAGGGAAATTGAAGCTTGCTAGGGTGCTTTAATCAGGAATGTTTGGCAAAAAACGGGAAGAAAACTCGTCAAAACAGCCTAGAAATTCAGCTGGTGAAAGCATACAACTTGTTTGCGTTATTTGAAATGCAGAGGATTGACGTCCGCGGAGCTGTATACAAATGTACAAAATTTCAACCAAATGCAAAACACATTTACTCAAGTACTTCAAGAGTGAGGCACCTATCATGGTACCTCACTCTATAGACTTAACCGCTTGACCTTAACTGAATGTGAAAGAATCGTCATGTTAAAATCAATTATAAAGGCTTGCTACTTGTAATTAGTTTCAACCTTTAAGGGACCTTTTTAATTATGATTTTTAGGTCACTTTTCATTCAGACTCTGAATCTAATGTCTGGATATCGTATCTAAAAAATGTTGAAACTTTTCTTTATGGATTGCTAGTACTTGCTGTGTTACATATCCAACTTCATTAAGTTTTGCATTCAACTTGTCAAAGTCAATATGATTTCTCTTGGATATGAAGTTATTTAATACAGCTGCACATCACAGGCAAGGAAACTGGAAGCTGATATTGAAATGACAAGGAAGGAGATAGAAGAGCCAACGGAAGTTGAAGTTGAGCTCAAGCGTAGGCTCCATCAGATGACTGATCATTTAATACAGAAACAAGCTAAGGTGAGTCTTTCATACATCCAGTTAGATGTAATATTTTTGCAAATGCTCAAGAATCACTGTTTTAATTCAGGCTTGACCAGCCACTGGTCAGTCTTACGAAGCAACTGAACACATTAACAGTTTGTAAAAAACTTTCTTGGGATATAAAACAAGATTGATCAACATATTAGTCTGATATGGTTTTCAGAATCAAGCAGGTTAAAATGCAAATAATTGTTTTTGAAACAAATTCACCCAAACACATAATTGGGACTTGCTTCAGGCTCCTTTATGTTAAAAAAGTTTATTCGTGTCAACAGGTTGAATCACTCTCATCTGAGAAGGCAAGCCTTATATTTCGAATTGAGGTATGCTTTTTACCAAGGCAATGATACTTATTCTTGAAATCATGATATACTTGATTTTTTTTATTTATAATTTTCACGATTGACTCAGCAGGCAGTGTCGAGGTTGCTGGACGAGAACATGTCAGTCTCAGGTTCAACTGCTATGAATCCTGCCTCATCATCAAGTGACTTAGAATCTGGATTGTGGGAGCTCTCTAATTCAAAATTTAAGCCTATGCTAAAAGCCAGAATTCACTCTGGCAAGAAACAGCTGGGGTCATTGCTTCAACAAATAGATTATATTTTTGTGGCTGGTGCAGTTTTTCTGAAAAGGAACTCAACGGCAAAATTGTGGGCTTTGATTTACCTTGTTTGCCTTCATTTGTGGGTGATTTATATTCTGATGTCACATTCTAGCCCATCGGATGAGGGTAGATCTGGTGCCGTGATCTCATTGGAGAACATAAATAACACTGGAGTATGATTGTGTTGTGGTGTGTTATGGCTTATCATTTTCCTTGGCTTTTAAGTTGCCTTTAGTGCATTGGATATTATTTCTTACTCCGGTGTACATCAAGCACGCATAGTGGACATGTAGAGATGTTGCAAAGAACTTAACCATAACCAGAAATATATAATAATGATGAAGGAAAATACAGGATTTTGTCCCTTCTTATCTCAATGAATTCAATCTGACTTTGTGGAACTTAACTCGAGAACAGGTACTCCATCATAGAGGAATGTCCTGCTATATTTTCATTGAAGGTGTGATGTGAGTTTGAAATGATGATAAGGGATTCATGGGTATGTACAGCGTAGCAAGTTAGCAACAGATGCAACCACAGAATGAGCCTCTAGTCAGTAGCTTGGAGGGACAGGACAGAGTTGAGTGCACTGTTTTGACCTTGGCATTAATTAATAATAATCAAAGATACTGCGTGCAATTTCGTGATTGTTTTCTTTTGAATATGTGAAGAAAAAATAATTCATTTTTGGTATATATACAATTAATAATTAATAATCATTCATATCTGATTTTCTACAATGCATTCGAATCTTGCTGACTTTTTGCACAAGTAACATCATCTAAGTTTAACTGTTTCTTGGATTTTGTTCAACTTTTATTCGTGCGGTGGGTGATGCCTCGGTGAAAAGTCAAGAAACTGGATGAAATCAAAACTCATTTCCCCCCCAACATCCTCATGTTCGTCACATAGTACCCTCCATCACTTGACTTGTGTCACTACCACTGTCACCTTGCTTCATTTTTAAGGATGTATAGTATAACTGTCCTTGGTTAATAATACTATACATACGTAAAAAAAATAATTTCAAAATTAGATATTTGGTATATTTCATAGAAATACATTCTGATAATGATAAGTGTTAATTATTATTTCTACTAAAAAAATGTTCATTATTATGTTTAATTTAATTTTTTAGGAAGTAATAAATACGGTGAATTCTAGAGTGAACCATCATTTAAGTGGTTCATCAATGGACCAATTTAAATAATAATTATGAACCATTGGATCACTAAAGTGTATAGATTTTAATATACACTAGATTTGTTTCTCTCCTATCTTCCACGGTTCCACTTCTCAATCTCATTCCTACCTCTGCACTTCTGCAGCAAACATTTTTTTCTTACTATCGCCATCATATCTTTTAACTATCACCTATAAGTTATTAGTCTTCATCCATCAATTATCGGCTACATCGTTCATATTTATTTTTAAAAATGCACATAAAAATATAATTACAACTTTTGACATTATTGCATTATCATCGTTATGGAGTATATCTCACCCAAATGTAAAACATACTTACCTTTAATAATATGTATATTTTATTTTTAAAGATAAAAATACAACTTGACCATAAAAAGAGAAGATAAAAATACAAGTTGAAAAGTAAAGAAAATGGCATAAAGCAGAAGCACAATGGAGGCTTAAACCCTAGGCAGGTTGTGAATGGATTGTAATTCAAAGAGAGAAACAGACGATCCATTCTCGCATCTTGATTTTGAAATTTGAGGATGCTCAATCCAATAAGGTATGCCATTCCCAAATTCTCTATTTCTTCTCGTTTCTTTGGTCATTTCCAACCCCAAAATCCCCACAAAAATTGTAGATTTCGTAATGTAGATGATGCTGTTACTTGTTTCAATCGCATGGTTCGTGTTTTTCCTCCTCCGCCCACTTCTGTATTTGACAAGCTTTTGGGTGCTATTGTCAGAATGGGTCATTATCCCACTGCCATTTCACTCTTTACGCAACTTCAATCAAAGGGAATTTCCCCTTCCATTGCTACTTTCACCATCTTGATTAATTGTTACTTTCATCAATCTCACACGGCTTTTGCTTTTTCATTATTGGCTACCATTCTTAAGAGTGGTTATCAACCCAATTTGGTCACTTTTAATACAATTATCAATGGTTTTTGTATCAATGGTATGATCTTCAAAGCTTTAGACTTTTGCCAAAACCTACTAGCCCAAGGGTATCTTTTTGATCAATTTACTTATGGGACTTTGATTAATGGGTTATCCAAAAATGGGCAAATAAAAGCTGCCCTTCATTTGCTACAGGAGATGGAGAAAAGCTCCGTTCAACCCAATCTAGTAATGTATAGTGCACTCATTGATGGACTCTGCAAAGATGGATTTGTTTCGGATGCCCTTGGGTTGTGTTCTCAAATTGGTGAGAGGGGGATTTTACTTGATGCTGTTACCTACAACTCTCTAATCGATGGTTGTTGTAGTGTGGGTCGATGGCAAGAGGTTACTCAATTACTAACAAAAATGGTGCGGGAGAATGTTGACCCAGATGACTATACCTTTAACATATTGATTGATGCATTATGTAAAGAAGGGAGGATCTTAGAAGCACAAGGTGTGCTTGCGATGATGTCGAAAAGAGGCGAGAAACCGGACATTGTTACTTACAATGCTCTGATGGAGGGGTATTGTTCAAGAGAAAATGTCCACGAGGCAAGAGAACTATTCAATAGAATGGTCAAAAGAGGCTTGGAACCTGATGTCTTGAATTATAATGTCTTGATTGATGGTTATTGCAAGACTAAAATGGTGGATGAAGCCATGGTTCTCTTTAAAGAGCTATGTAATAAAAATTTAGTCCCTACTATTGCTTCTTACAATTCTCTTATCGATGGCTTATGCAATTCGGGAAGAATATCACATGTGAAGAAGCTTCTTGATGAAATGCATGGTAGTGCTCAACCCCCTGATGTAGTCACGTATAATATATTGATTGATGCATTATGTAAAGAAGGAAGGATCTTAGAAGCCCTAGGTGTGCTTGTTATGATGATGAAAAAAGGCGTGAAACCTAACATTGTTACCTACAATGCTATGATGGATGGGTATTGTTTAAGAAATAATGTTAACGTGGCAAAAGACATATTCAATAGAATGGTCAAAAGTGGCTTGGAACCTGATATCTTGAATTATAATGTCTTGATTAATGGTTATTGCAAGACTGAAATGGTTGATGAAGCCATTGTTCTCTTTAAAGAGATGCGTCATAAAAATTTAATACCTGATATTGCTTCTTACAATTCTCTTATTGATGGCTTATGCAATTTGGGAAGAATACCACATGTGCAAGAGCTTCTTGATGAAATGTGTGATAGTGGTCAATCACCAGATGTAATCACTTACAATATATTGTTAGATGCGTTTTGTAAAACCCAACCTTTTGACAAGGCAATTTCATTATTCCGACAGATTGTTGAAGGGATTTGGCCTGATTTTTACACAAACCATGCAATTGTTGACAATTTGTGCAAAGGTGAAAAATTGAAGATGGCAGAAGATGCTCTTAAACATCTTTTGATGCATGGCTGTTCTCCCAATGTACAAACATATACTATTCTTATCAATGCACTTTGTAAAGATGGCTCTTTTGGTGAAGCTATGCTCTTACTTTCAAAAATGGAGGACAATGATCGCCCCCCTGATGCTATAACTTTTGAAATAATTATTGGTGTACTGCTACAGAGAAATGAGACTGATAAGGCAGAGAAACTTCGTGAAGAAATGATCGCCAGAGGTCTAGTAAATATTGAAAAAAGGTCAGATACTCTAGTTCCATTTTATTTTTTATTTAACTTTTGACAGTTACTTTAGTTCCATTTTGGATTATGCTTCCATAATCTATTGTCTTCACTCTACATAAATGCTTAGGAAATGTGTGTTTCCCTTGTTTCTGAGAACTTGAATTAAAATTAAATAATAGGATATATATATAAATGTTTCTGTGCATAGGTATGTATATATGTATGTTCAAAGTCATTGCTGCTGCTTCTTATTGAACTTTTCTTTTATAAATTGCTAAGACTGTTACTCTTCTTCCTTCACAATGTATAACTACTAAGCATTTTTAACAAGCAGGCGGATCTATTTTTTTGCTCTTGGATTAACTCTTAGCTATTAGGTCCTTTCTCAGTCTGAACTGTTGCCAAATTGTTGAGTTTTCTTTGGTTTTATCATCTTAATGACAACCTTTTAACGATGAGAAACCCTGACAGGTTGATGTATGAAGAGGGAGGGAATCTGTGATGGCTGAACTTATCATTCATGTTCTATTTTCATATGACAACCAGTGCAAGTCAAGATTTACATGTGTGGGCAATACCGACTGTGAAGGCCAAAATAGTTTTGTAAGCTGAATATAGACTTTTCAATGCCAAATATCAGATTTCTATGGTCAATGGTTTATTGGAGTCAACAGCCTCAACCAGAGTCACAATGTATTCTTCCCTGCCAGTTCTGGCTTTCAATCTGGTACACTTCTTTGCTTACATTATTCTCATGACCTATGCTCTACTATCCTGCATTTTCCCTTTCCTCTAAGCTAGTAAATGCTAAATTTGATTGCTGACGAATCCTGAGCCGCTCATCTCATGTTTTTTACATACTCCCTCCGTCCCTTTTTATAGGAGTAGTTTACAAAAATCATGGGTATTAAGTAAAGTTGTTGGAGTAATAAGCATAGTTTTAAAAACCGGACCGGTCATTGACTCGGTGAGGTCACTGGGTCACTGAGTCATTGGTCGAACCATTGGGTCAATGGTTGAACCGCATGACTGAATCGGATTAAACCGGATGACTCGGTCGTATAACTCGGTCATTATAAAAAATTATATGTATATTAAACTAGATTAAATTGGATGACTCGGTCAGTAAAAACTTCTAAAATACTCGGGTAATCTATAGAAATATTAAAAAATCATTACACAAATTAACTTATTTCACAAATTCATTTTTCAAATATAAGCCAATTTACAATAACACACGTAGTTAAAATATTTCTATCTTTTTTCTATTTCTGTTTAATATATCTTATGCATGATGAATAAAGTAATAACAGTATAAAATATCTCTAGCCTTTCACATGTTGACTTTACCATTTTACTTAAAAAAGGAAAAACAATTACTTGGAGACATAACCCTGCTTTTGGTGTTTCACAGCCGTCACCTCCACAACTCTCATCTTCTATTCTCTCTAAACCAAAAGTAGATCCAAATACTCCCTGCTGCGTGATAATCTTCTCCCTTCCATCATTGTTCTTGCTTTCCGACATCTTTTCCCCTTCCATCGCGAGATCTCCCTGCTGCGTGATAATCTTTCTCACTTTTTCTCATTTTCTGGTTTTTTTATCTTTTGAAATAACGATGTGTTGTGACTCGGTCCGGTTCACCAAACCGGCTGAGTCACCGAGTTTTACCGAGTTCAAGCGAGTCACGCCGGTTCTCACCGGTTCAACTGCACAACCGATCCAATAAGTAGATCGAACCAGATACACCACCGGTTCACGGTTCAACCGGTCGGACCGTCCGGTCCGAGCCGGGTTTTAAAACTATGGTAATAAGGTTGTCTAAAATGTGTGTGACTATTACTAGATTACCCTTAATTAAATATAGAGGAATGCTAGGGACACTCTCTTTTATACACTCTCTAACACTCGCTCTTTTATTGGATGAAATCAATGCGTGTCCCACCACTTTAAGTGGAACCCATTTCCAAAATGTGAGGACCACCTTGATTTAAACCAATAAAGAATAGAGTGTTTGGGAGAGTGTTGAAAAGAGAGTGTTGCTAGCACAACTCTTAAATATATATTTAATGTTAACTTTTCATATACCAAGACAAATTGGTAATATTAATAAGGGGTATATTTGGAAAAAGATGAATCAATGCATCTAAAAATTTGGATATGATCTTATATTTAGAGACAAAACTTTTTTGTAGACTACTCCAATAAAAAGGGACGGAGGCAGTATTTCATTAACAAAAAATAAAACCTGAGAATTAGATTTGTAATGATACATGTGGTATGCTATTTACTTGTAGGCTCACTTCAATCTGAGCAAGTTTCATGCTTGTGAGCTAAATCAGTGTGATCATGTATTCTTTGGAGAAATTCACTTCCATCGTCAAGGAAAGCGCAGGTAGAAGCAGAACTGTCATAAGGGAACAGTGACTGCTTTGTTCTTGGGATTCTCAATTTCTTTTTACCAGTAATATTTACAGTCTTCATTCTATCATATTACTTGATTTATCATTCCTGGAGATTGTGAAGATTCAGCGCATTGCCTTGTGGACTTTGCCAGAGATATGTGAGTATTGAGCGGAAGATTCGCAGTTCGACTAACTAGAAAGGCCCACCATTATCTTTGTTCAATATTTTTAACAAGTAGCAGGTTGGAATTCCAGCATCAAAACAATTCTTAAAATGTAAAAACAACCCAAATAAATCACACAATGGAAAGTTGAGAAGCAGGTTTGATTCATTTTCAATGCTTTTCTACTAAATAAAACAGCAATATACTCTGTAAGAAGAATAGCATTGAGGTTCTGTGAACTGGTGAGCACCCAGGAGTTAACGTAGAATGTACAGCTTGCTCAGGACAGTTGTGCATACTGCCAAAGATAATAAATAGATCTGTTGTGACTTGTGAAAGTAAACTTTAGTTCCATCCATAATTTTAGTTCTTCACATTTACACTTTTGATAGACATATGATGATTTAAAGCTACATCTAATTCTCACTCAATCGAACTTATTTTTCATGCTAATTGGATCTTGTAGGTGGTACCTCAGTCATTTACACTTTTCTGTAGTGCCATACATGTTACCATTATTGTTTGACTGCCTAATGGTATTATTTTAATCGAATAAATTGCTATTTTCTAATTAATATCATATACTAAAAAGAAAATTTTGATGCTGTTCACCTTCGATCAATATACTATTTTGAAAATCTTTTAATCAATCTGCTGTGAAGCCCCGATACTTTAAAATGGATGATATATTGTATCCCCTGCGTATCCTGCACCGATACCTGTCCGATATTTTCCGATACGTATCCGGAGAGTATCCAAATATTAAATTTTATTTTTTAAAAAAATAATTATCCGATACATCCCGATACGCACGGATACTTGTATTTTTTATATTATTTTGATTTCTGTTTTTTTTTTGTGTAAAAAATAAGAATAAAAACATTATATTACTATAATATATATACATTTCCTTTATCTTTCTTTGGTGCCAGTACGACCCACACCACACCACACAACCAATTGCATCTTTCCCTTACTAAGAAATTAGGGTTTCAACTTTTTCTTCCAAAGTGGTCACCGTCCACTTTGGCCACCGTCGAACCATCCAAAAGCTTGCTTTAAAGCTTCTTGTGCAACCTTGTTCTTCCTCCTGTTGTGAGAGAAATTTGAGTACTTTCTCTTTTATCCATTCTTGAAAAAGAAACAAAATGGATTCAAAAAGGGTAGAAGATTTGGTTTATGTGCATATTAATCTTCGACTATTGTCAAGGAAATAAGATGGATATAAGAAAGGACAATCAAGAATGTGGGACATTAGTGGAGATGCGTATGAACCGCTTGATGGTGTTGGAATTGAGTTAGCAGAGTTGTCTTTGGATGAACCGGATTTGGAAGTTTATTTGTATCTTGATGATGGGAATGGAGGAGAGGAGATGTAAACGTTAGTTACTTGTTAGTGTTAACTCTTAGTACTGATGTGTTCTTTTTTTGGATATAATGATTCTTTTTTGGATCGATATAGTATAACACTAACAAGTTCCTTTTGGATATAGTGTAGCATTGATGTATAGCAATGATGGTGCTCTTTTTGGTATATATTGCGTATGTAATTGACTAATGACCACTCTCTTAATCGTCAATATTATTTATATTTATATTAATGTGTTACGAGCCTGGTTTCTTGTGTTTGTTAATATACTTGCATATTAAAAAAAATGGTTACAATTATATTGTACATTTAATTATATAATTTTTTTTATTAACGTATCCCAACCGTATCTCTTGATTTTTGAAATTTTTCTATATCGACGTATCAGTGCAGTATCGTATCCGTATCGTATCTCGTATCCGGGCTTCACACAATCTGAGGTTTACTCTAGATTTTAAGACTTACTCATGAAGGAAAGAGAGAAAGAGAGAGAGAGGTTTAATGTACTTTCAAAGCCAAAACACACAAGTAAAAGCAAGATACGAACTTGCATTCAACAATCAACGTATCCAAAAAAGAGTGAATCCAATATACAAATTTGCATTCAATAATCGACATATAAATTAGGCTTAATTACACCACGGGTCCTTTATGTTTGACGTTTGTAACAGATGGGTCCTTTAAGTTTGTTTTGTAACAGATAGGTCCTTTAACTTTGTAACAGTGTACGACTAAGTCCTTCCGTTAACTCACCGTCAAAAAAACACTGACGTGGCTGTGAAGTCTGTGATGTGGCATGCAAAAGGCAAAAACATGTTATTAATTGGAAAATGTTATGATTATTTTTGAAGATTGCTCATGTAACTTGCATGTTGTTGGCTTTAACTTGTGTTATTGCAACAATAAATTTGATATTTAATCAAGTAAAGTGAACAATCCTTGTAACATGTTGTTTTTTTAGTTTAATTTAAGCGTGCAATCATATTAAACGATCAAACATTGTTGAGTGTAACATTAATGTAATGTGTTAAGTGTTTTGTTTTAAAAAATAAATGTTTTGTTAATGGAAGAACTTAGTTGCACAATGTTACAAAGTTAAAGGACCTATATGTTACAAAACAAACTTAAATGACCTATCTATTACAAACGTCAAACTTAAAGGACATGTGGTGTAATTAAGCCTATAAATTACTATTTTAGATTAGTTTTCACAAACTAACTAGTTAGTTTTTATATGTCTAACTATCCAAACTAACATTAGTTTTTATAAATTATTTTGTTTGTATAGTTTGTATATATATGTCTAACAAACTAATTTATATGCCGATTATCGAAGGACTAACTAATTTTCTTAATGAGTGTGAAAGTAATTCAAGTAAAAACAATTGTTTGGATAGTTTGTATAGTTTTTTTTTCTTCTATTTATCCAGGTTTGAACCAGATCTCCGACTTCTTTTTCCTCATCTCAAATCGATTGAACTATCCAGCCCCTCTAACAATAACATCTCTCAAATCCTAATCTTACAAAATTCATGGACAGAAGGTTTTCTCAATTTATATCTAATTATGGCTATTACTAATATGCACATGTGTGAGTAATTTCAACATTTGAATTTTGTTTATCTACACAACACACTCATATGACAAATCCTCAGCACATTTTTTTTTCCTTCTTATTTTCGCTCTCCTACCTCTAGGTCCTTGCCGATTACCAAAACTCCACCAAACACAAAGTCACATATTCATAACGTCCCTCCACTCTCAAAAAAAGGAAAAAAAAAAATATTGTTTTTTATTGAAGAAAAAAAAAAACATAATCATAGTCGAAAGGGGAAAATTAAATAAATAATGTGTTGATAGTTCATCATATGAGTGTGTGGATAACGAAATATTAATTTTACTTGTGCATCATGCACCGCATGTCTCACTTGAGCATGTTGGCAATGGTCCTAATATTCAAAATTGAATTTTGCAAAAGAATGATGATGATATTCACGCATAAAAAACATGTGTTACATATCTGCCGATGCAGGTCCAAAATGATAATTGCAGTAGAAGAATTAAAATGACATAAATGACAATCCATTAGTTTAGTTACCTACACAACGTATACATCAAAGACAAGAGAACAACCAAATTAAAGGGATAAAAACAAGAAAAGTTGCAAGTTGCAACAACATTACAAGGCCTTGGAAAAACCCCAAAGAACATTCCTAACAGCAGCAGTCAATGATGGCAACTCTAACTTCAGTGCGGTGCAAGAGAACCGTGTTACCCAATTTTCATGGCATCGCCGCTTTTCCCACTGCTTGTTCTATACCTTGAGCAAACAGCAAATAAGTTAATACCATTTATTTATTCAGACCTACATATAAGAGTTTAAAAGGGAATTTTAAAGCATAGAGATCATTTGGCATTTGCAGACAATAAAATATGATCCTTCCAGGCTTCCACAGTTCTATATTGCGGTAGTCAGACATAAAGGCTAGATGACTTATTATGAAGATTTTCCTTTTCTTTTTCTTATTATCATTGTAGCGGGAAGTAGGAAAGTACTAAGAAAGTAAGAGTAAAGGCTATATGACTTGTTGTGTTGAAGAAGAATACTGCATAATTGTAAGGTTCTCTCCCTCACCATCGATGTGAGTTGTGGAAAAATGAACCCCCAGGTTTTACACAATCTGCACAGTCTGAGACACTAGGATAGAATAACCAACAGGTTTAAAAATATTGTTATCCTGTTCTTAATGACTGTTTTAATACAGAGAAGTCACAAATCAAATCAAAATTGAAAATAACAAGAGTTACTCCTTTTCTTTCCAATAAATGTTACTTGATAAGCTGTTAACACAAGATACCTAAAATGGCTGAATACAAGAGTTTTGAAGAAAAAAGAAGTTAAGTTACACAAGTGAAATTAAAACTGCTTCTCACCAGATCTGTTCTTCTGGTGGAAAATTGCGACTGTAGAGTGGAAATTCAAAGAGGAAAACTGATTTAAACCATGTAGGTAACTTTCCATAGACTGCTGGTGGCAATGGGATCAAAGGGCTGAAACAAAGATTTGGATTAGTTGTTTGATACACTGAAATATAGAATAACATGGAGGAGGTAGACTTACCTGGTTCTTTGTTTGTATACCCTATATCCATCCACATTGCCAAACTTCTTATCTGCTGATTCCTGCCTCCATTATGCAATTCATCATCAGAAAAGCGACAAAATTGCATCACAATTGTGACCAAATCAGAGGTAAGAAGCAAACCTCGAGCAGTGGAATGCCACTGATGAAAAGAAGCAACAGTGTGAGAAAAATTGGTCCGATGATTACCAGCCATTCAGCCCTATCCAGTATAGGTGTAGATGCCACAAAAATTCCCCACCAAAGTAATATCTGAGTAAAGCATTCATGAAGTTTGATTAACATTTTACACTATTTGTTAATAAAATAAGAATTGTATTAGAAGATTGAAACACCTCTTGTACCAAATACTAGTCAATCACCAGTATAGTTTGATTTGAAAGTAACAAGGGGTAGAAACTAACTAACCTCACCAAAATAGTTAGGATGTCGAGTGTATTTCCAAAGTCCAGCATTGCACCACTTGCCTCTATTTTCAGGGGACCTTTTGAAATTAAGTTTTTGTTGATCAGCTGTACCTTCAATCATAAAACCCACAGCCCACATAAGCCATCCGATTAAATCGACAGACTGTAGAAAAGGATTTCTATCGGTTGCATTGACGACTGTAACAGGTAAACTGACGGCCCAGACCCAGACAGCCTGAAATATCCAGAAGATGGCCAATTTACCCAAATTGTTGCGCATTTGATCAAAGCGTCTATCCTCACCCCATTGTATAATCCTGAGTAAGAGAAAGAAGGCGAGGCGAAGACCCCATAGTACAACAAATAGAGTGAGGATTATCTGTCGAAAATGCCATGAGCCTTTGATAACAAAGGTCAATACAGCGATAATTACGAAATTAGTACTTCCGGCAAAATCAGTGACCTTGTCGAATTTGAGAAGAGCGGTGATGATGAAAAACAGAAGTTGATAGGCAAACTGCAAATTGATATTGATATTGATATTGATGAGATAGATAAGTAAATAAATAAAATATAAATGGAATTGGAATTGAGAATTGAGAATACTTACGGTGATTATGGCAGTGAGGGCTAAAAAATGGGAGTCAATCACAGTACCCATATTCTAGCTTTATGATTAAAATTTATATCTATCTATCTATCTAACTATCAAATTGTATTGTTTGCAGCAGCTTTCTGTTATATAATAATAGAATGAAATTTTGAAGAAGAAAAGTATATGCGGTTGAGATTGGAAGACGAATTGATAAGCAGCACCATACGACCAGACTGATTATTATTCAATATTCAATATTCAATATCATAAGCATTTGCACTTTGCAAGGATCTCTTCTCTACTATTCAATTCAATATTCAATAACGGGGTCTGTCTCACGATTATTCAACTCAATCTTTTCGCACCGATATCTATCTATACCACTCCTACTTTTTTTTTTTTTTTTTTTTTTTTTATTATAAGGGAACTTCTACCGTACTATTCGCGCAAAAAATGTTCTCAAGGATGGGTACACTTGGCGTATTGGTTCGGGTTCCTCTTCCTTTTGGTTCAGCAATTGGAGCTCTCTCGGCCCTATTGGTAACTATGTACCAGTTATTGATATTCATGACCTCCATCTATCTGTTAAAGATGTTCTTTCCACTTCTGGTAGCCGTACTCAGGTTCTACACCAACCTCCCATTAGCGGTAGAGAATCACATCAACAATTTTCACATCCACTTTAATGACAACATTGAGGATGCGTTAATTTGGTCTCAAAACAAAAATGGTACTTATTCTACAAAAAGCGGCTTCCATTGGCTTCTCACCTTCAGAGTCCCGGCAACTGATATCATCCCTCACCCCTCTTGGTCTTGGATTTGGAATTTGCAGGTTCCGGAAAAGTACAAGTTTCTCATCTGGCTCGCTTGTCAAAATGTTGTACCAACTCTTTCCTTGCTCCACCGTAGAAACATAGCGCCATCTCCCACCTGTGCTCGATGCGGAGAAGAAGATGAAACCTTCCTGCACTGTGTCAGGGACTGTCATTTTTCTAGAAGCATATGGCAGAAAATCGGGTTTACAGGTAATGATTTCTTCACAGCTACATCAGCTCATGATTGGTTCAAGATCGGTATGTCCAGCTCCCTCCCAGATATCTTTTTCGGTGGTCTTTGGTGGGCTTGGAGACACCGTAACTTAATGTGCCTTAATAATGAAACAATGTCTCTTTTTCGGTTGTGCAACAATATCGTTTCAGCAGCTACATATATCAAGTCTGCCTTTGATAGCGAGGAAAATGTGAACCATTCTGACCGTTTCGTGAAATGGAACAACAGAAATCACCATGACCATATTCTTAATGTGGATGGCAGCTGCTTAGGCACTCCCTCACGCACCGGTTACGGTGGTATTCTCCGTAATAGTGCAGGCTTGTTCATCTCAGGTTTTTCCGGTTTCATCCCGAATTCGACGGACATATTGCAAGCCGAGCTAACCGCAATTCACCAAAGTTTGCATATGGTTATTGATTCGAATATGAATGACGTCATGTGCTACTCGGATTCACTTCTTGCAGTTAATCTTATTATGAATGACACTCCGAGATATCACACCTACGCCGTCCTCATTCAGAACATAAAGGATTTGCTTAGTGTTCGAAATATCACTCTCCATCACACATTAAGAGAGGGGAACCAATGTGCGGATTTCTTTGCCAAGTTGGGTGCTAATTCAGATGTTCATCTTGTCGTCCACCAATCACCGCCAGCTGACCTCCTCCCTCTGCTTAGAGCTGATGCTATAGGCACTGTCTTTATTAGGAGTTAGCTGATTGTTTTGGTTTTTTTTCTTTTGTTTCTGTTTTCTGTTTCTCTACTTATGTTAGCCTCTCTGTAACCAAAAAAAACTTATACTGTACTATTACAAAGTGAGGTGTACCGATACTATTGTTTCATAATTTTATAAATTAACGATTATTTTTTGTGAAATAAATAAATATTTATCAACATTTTTATTTTATAGAACATCATTTCATAAGAAAAAAACATCAATGTTCTCAATTATGGATGATAAAAATTTAAAAAATATTAATTTGATTTCGTTGACACTTTTGATGAATAAGATTTAGTTATTATAATTATAAATGATAAAAAAAAAAAATTCAAAAAAACAACTTATTTAACTATTAATTTAAAGAGTAAGGTTACCGGTACATTCAAAAATATTGGATATACAAGAGAATTTGTCACAGTTTATCAAACCAATTAGAAGTATTAATTAATTTAACATGCAAATACAAACTTTTAACAAAATTCACTAGTATTAAAAATATTTGAGTAATAAACTTGTTTAATATATATATATATATATATATATATATATATATATATATATATATATATATATATGATTATTACTAAATTATTTTCTGTATAAATATATTTAATATTAATTTTCATATACCGAAATAGATTGGTAGTATTAGTAAGTGATATATTTGGAAAATGAATAATAAATGCATATAGAAATTTGTATAGAACCTTATATTTTCATACAAACTTTTTTTTTTTTTATTAAATTTCACTTATCTCTCAATAAAACTCCTCATTACTAAGATTCTCTTCTTTAAAAACAGGAGGGTTAACACCAAAAAAAACCAAACAAATTTTTATAGTGTCTTTTAATTACGGTCCGAGAGAGCATTTGGAATCATTATAAAAAGAGTAAAAAATAACCAACATAGGTTGATCCAGATGATAATGATCTAACCCATGCCCTGCAAGAGCGTAGCTTCAACTTCCACGATCAAGGATGGGATTTTTTATTTTTTTTGAGGGAAGGATAGGATCTTGTTGATGGACAATATGTAAATACTTTTTTTTTTAGCCATGATGCCTTCTCCGACCTCAAAAATAATAACATCATTGGGAATTCAAATGGGTTAGAGCTTTTTTTAAAGTTAAGTAGTATTTAAATAAACTCTAAATTATTGTTGATATAACAAGCCCAAAATCAACTCCCAGTATTTTCCTTCAACCTTATCCATCTTTTAGATAGAAAAACTTCTATAGCTAATTAATATCTTAAAATGCTGAGTTGTTGTTTAATAAAGGATGCTCGTTATAACCTTTGAAGGAGTCTTGATACATAACATTTTTATTTACTTAGTTTATTTCTGATAATTGTTCATGGGGTAGCTCGCCTCGTTTGATTACTTGATTATGCACTCCACCATTATAAAAAAAAGGCTTAATTGCACTTTTGGACCCCTATCTTTTTAAAAGTTGCGGTTATGGACCCCTAACTAATTTAAATACAAAACAGCCCCCTATGTTTTGATTCTTTGGCAGTTTTGGACCCCCAAGGCAAAAAAAAAAAAAAATATTGACACGTGGCACCTCACTTAGGGTGCCACGTCAGCGTTGACCGAGTCAACAATGGACTGGGGGTCCAAAACTGCCAAAGAATCAAAACATAAGGGGCTGTTTTGTATTTAAATTAGTTAGGGGTCCATAACCGCAACTTTTGGAAAGATAGAGGTCCAAAAGTGCAATTAAACCTAAAAAAAAAAAATGCAATAGAATGATGTTTAATGTATGTTTGATATTACGACATTGATTGATTTCAACTTACCAAACAAGCACTTAATTATGTATCCCCGCATAAAAGTAGGGACAGCCCTTTAATCTTATATTCCAGATCAAAATAATTTGAAGTATTTTCACTCAACGGGCGGAATCTGTCATATAGATGTTGTAGCCTTGAAGTAGGATTGAAATGTCACCCACAAGGAAGGATTTGAAGTACCCTTTAATCCTATTCCCGATCAAAAGAATCTGAAACACTAAAATAGTTCCTCAATGTGTTTAACCTATATCAAATTAACTCCTCTATTAAATTTGACCGTTAAACAGATAGATGTGCGGCGTTAAACATTGATGTGTCCTTTCAAGTCACATTCCACATTTGCAAGAATTTATGAACACGGACACAGACACAAACGTCGAACACAACACTAACATGGACACATTGATACCGATACCGATAAATCTTAAAAAAAAAAAAATGACATAATTTAATGTAATTACAAGTATCGGTATTAGACATGACACATATCGAATATCGGGACATAGTTTCAATTAAAAGTTTTGGTGCAACGTGAACTATTTTGATCGAATATTTTGGTTGCAATAAGAAAAATATATCATCAAGAAACCCATTAATATTCAGATCCGGATTCTTTATTGTAAAAAAACACGCAGTTTAATGTTGTAGTCAATCTCCGTCATTGATTTTAAAATCAATTTTGCACAATCGAATAATCTCAGTCGTGACTGGAGATCCCAACAAGTCGATATCTTCCGCTTTGCCACACCAATTCCTCTTATTATGGTATATAGAATAAATGGTTAAATATTTTTGGTGACTTCACAATAGAAAGAAAGGTATATTATCTATAAGTAACCCAATATTTTGAAGAAGAGGTTCATCGGTAATTATGGAATTTGAGGATTTTTAAATTTGTTCAATCACTGGGCTATTTTTCTTGTTTGTAAAATTAGCTGCAGCCTTCCAGGAATGGGCAAGGAGATAAGTATTTAAGAACCAACAAGTTGATTTCTTGTCTAATCATGTCATGTAGGAGCAATATATAATAATACTAGTTGATTTTAAGACATGAGCAGTATACAATTGTTGATTTTAATTGGATATGCTTTAAATCCTATATTTAATCCATACAAAATGATGAAATAAATAAGAAATGAGTATTTTATTATTATTATATGATAAATCCAAAGCACTCTAGTGTGCATGCTTACATTTAATCAAAATCATCAAGCAGGTGCAATGGACACTTTATCAACCTGTACAACGTATTCAAGTGTTGCAAGTGGAGGAATTTCCACACCAGACCCTAAATCAGCACCATTCTCTCTAAATCCCAATTCAGGAGGCACAATAACTTTCCTCTTCCCTCCTGCCTTCATACTTTTTATTACATATTCAATCCCTTCACACACACCCTTACTATATGGCCTTGACCCCATAACTAGAGCCAATGCTTTCTTGTCTCCTTCAAATGTGTTCACAAACACTTCTCCTGTGCTTTCTACCTTTCCCATTATATCAATCACAACCAAATCACCTCGCCTTGGCATATCACCACCACCAATTTTCAATTCATAGTACCTGTACATATTATCACAAAAATGATTCACACAATATTTGTATGTAATTTTCAAATCTTCTAATCATACTGTGTGAAATAATTAACCTTATGCCATTTGGCAGAATCACCTCTTTCTCCTCCTCAACATTCCTATGAATACAAAAATATCATTATTAGTCATCACTAAAAGAGCTAACTAATATTTAACCATTCATATATGATTTTGACAAATGTAGCATGACATAGAAAAAAAAAATGTAACAGTGAGAAACCTTGTGTTAGACTCTTGCTGCGAAACCTCAAGGCGAGTTTTAATTTGTTCCGAGACAACACCAAATGCAAGAAAACCAACCCATGCAAGACCAGCTCCAAGGCCAAACCGTCTGGTCAAGGAAGTGGCAATCCAGTCTGTGGAATCAACCTTAGTTGATGAAACAACTGGTTTAATAGGAATCTGTTGCTGTGCTTTGGCAGAGACTTGCACTGACTGATCTTCATTCAAATTTGTTGTTGACTGTGGAGATGATGGACCTGAGGGTTGCGGTTGTTGTGGTGGAGGAGTTGCTGATGAAGAAGTGATGTGATGACTGGTTCTGGTATTGGGGAGTAAGAAAATTGATGAGGAACCAAAGATAGTGGCCATGTTTAGGATAATAATGATAATAAGTTTGATTTGGATACAAAAGGGCAAAAGGAAATATCTTACAAGTTATTGGCTGCAGTCCCCACCTTATCCTTATTTTGAGGGCATCAACTAATTGGCTCCACTTCTATCTTAGCCTTTTGTTGCACATGTCAAAGTTGATCCAATTCAACAACATTAGCTGTTACTAACTTACTATACATAGATTACAAAGTTAATGATGAAACTCACACACAGTGTGCAGAGAAAAAGTGTATCGCGGGTTCAAGCCCACGGTTCAGCATATCAAATGTCCCTGCAGGCTGCAGTCTTTTACCATTTGGCTCGCTTACGGGACACATAAATTACAAAGTTGATTTCATGTTTTTCTAGTTGAAAGTAGGATGGACCCAGATCCTCTCCAATCATTGTCTGTCCAAATTCACCTCTTAATCTCTATCATTTCATCCTTTCTTCATTCTTAGCCTCCGTCTGGAAACACAGCCAAATTTTGCATAAATATGCGGCCACCCACAAGCTACTATTTACAGCTTGAGAATTTTCATGTCCAAAGTGTCTCAGGACGTGAGAACCATGTGGAAAGCGTGAATCCAAATACTAGCTTAGTGTCCTCTCACTCTTGTATTTTTCTACTATGGAGGCAGAAGGCAAGAGAAGATCTAAATGGAAGTAGAACACATTTCTCTTCAAACTACAAATATGAATAATAAGAGGTTCAAAAGATTACGAAATCTATCTAATATCTCTACCAGGAAGGTTAGGTTGTTAACATTAGACACTGTCAAAACCGTCTCCGCTGATCAAAAGCAAATAAAATATCGCAAAACTTTAGAAAAAAGAAGGAAAAACTGGATATCATTCATTCATGTATCACCAGTGTTACATTCTCCCCATACATAATATGTCATAAAACAAATGAATACAAAAACTAAACGAAATAAATAAAGCGCAACAGAATGGCCAACTCGGCAGAAACTTGGTAGTTTCCAAACACATGAAGAAAGAATATTCTTCCTTCACAGAAAATTGAACACTGAATTTACAAGGTCACTAAATACATCAGCAAGCAATTTTCACTTACATTTAATCCTTTCTTCTGTTGAAGTTACAACTGCAACTTTTCATAACTATTTATGGATAAGAAAATATAAATGTTGATTACAACATTTTTGCCAAAGAATTTTGTACAACAGATTGGAACACCCTAAGAATGGCTGCGTTGTAGACTACAAAAGAGAAAGGGAAAAAAAAGAGAAAAAAACAGGCACGAAAACCTTGAATAAGAATGAACCTTAGCTGATATGGTCTTGAACCAATCAGTAATGGAAAATAATTTACAAATTGCCCTCACTTTTTAAGCAGAAAAATGAAAAAGTTTTGTTAGCTGTATAATTGTCTCCTATGCTGCAGCAGGATCTTCAGCAGATCGTGATGAGTGAGCATGAACACTTGCTCTATGCGCTTGAGAACCAGTAATTGGCTTCTGCAATGGCTTCAATAACGCCATTATTTCAGCAAAAGTAGGTCTCAACTTTGGATCGCTATAATGCAAAAAATAGCATATTGAGTCACATACTCACATTTTATTGTAGAAAGAAATACTTTCACAGGACATGGTAATTACATTACATACACCATATAAATATTAAAATATTCTGCACCTATTTGAATCATAAATTAGTTCAAAACGGAAGAGAAATAAAATAAAATGATGAAAAATGATCACACTTACGTCTGCCAACACTGTCTAATAATATTTGCAATGGCAGTGTCCACATCATCTGGAATGTCCAGACGGCGATGCTGGAAACCAACAGCACCAACAACTTGCATTGGATTCATTCCTCCCCAGGGTTGCCGCATAGTAAAGAGCTCCCATAATATGACCCCATAGCTAAAAACATCACACCTACAAAATGAATCCGATAATGTTTTAATCATTCATTCATTTTATAGCAATATAATAATAAATACCGAGAATAACAATCTTACTTTTCATCTGAAAGTTCGTTTCTCAACACTTCTGGAGCCATCCACTCAGCCTGAAAAATATATTATGGCAAGTGTCAAGATTGTGTATATATATTGTTGTTTAATATGTAACACCATGAACATTCATTAAAGAGGATATAAAGAATGAACTGATTAATAAGAAAATAAAAATTATGATAGCTTACTGTTCCTGCAGTTGATCTAGAAGAAAGGAACGTACTGTACTTCATTCGAGATAAGCCAAAATCGCATACCTATTCAACATTGAAAAGTCATACCACATACATGAAAAGTCAAATAGTATAATCAGTATGCATATATGCTATCAAGGAACATTAGTTAACCACAAGATTCAATTGACTGATCACCTTTACAACCCAATTTTTGTCAACAAGAAGATTTGGGGACTTTAAATCACGATGCACTATCACTGGAGTGCTGTTATGCAAATAATTCATTCCTCGAGCCTGGATAGTCAAAATAGAATTCCCTTTGTTATTATTATTATTATTATTGTTATAGCAATAATTTGGTGATTTAAAGACAACAAAATTCCTACAGCATCCAGGGCCATCCTCAACCGCCTTCGTTCGTCTAATTGATTGTTAGGTCGGTGAATTAATCTATATAAACTCCCTCTGCAAAACATGATTATCTACATCTCAGTATTCATAGAGTCAGATATAATGCAAAATGTTCTCCACCAATTTACCAATAAAGTAAAATACTCTCTCCATCCCTATATCTAAGCATCCTTTTGACTAAAAATTTGTCTTGAAATATAAACCCCTTTATAAATTACTAGATGCATTTATTATTATTTTCCTAAACATACCCCTAATTAATACTACTAACTTGTCTTGAAATATGAAAAGTCAAATTTAATACGCATACAAACAAAGGACAAGTTGGTAATATTAACATACAAAATAGACACATTAATTGCACTAAAAAATTTCTTAAGAAATGTAAAAAATGCAAAGGGTGCTTACATACAGGGATGGAGGGAGTAGTAAATACCTCCGATTTTTTTTATTAATCAAGTAAGCATCAGTAAACAGTTGGGGTACAATCAAGAGCATGTAAATGGTTCATTTTCAATAAGTTTATAGCAAGAAATTCATAACAATTTTTCTATTTCATTAAATCACCGTTTAGCACATGCTAGCAAATATAAACTTCCAGAATCTGCAAATGAAGGATTGCAAATTACCTAGGAAGAAATTCAGTAACAATTGAAAGATTTGGAGGTCTAGTTATAGCTCCCATGAAGAGAACAACATTTGGATGCCTCAGTCTTCTCATTATTTGGACCTATTGCAATTTACATTATAAATTAAATAAGCACTACTATCTTACAAAAAGGTAAAAGCTTACATTGATAATCTTACCTGGCTCTAATTTTTGTTCTCAATGGAATCAACACAAGTAAAAATTGCAAAAGAAGAAACTGTGGGGAAGTTGAGGTGGCTTGTACCTCACTTTTGAATTCTTCAAGTGATTCACCAGAGATATCTTGAAGTAGAAACCTCTTTACAGCAACTTCCTAGAAATCAAAGAGCCGAAACATGCTTTAGATATATATTAAAATCCGTTATTTACAGCGTAATATGAAATTACGCATAAAAGTGCCGAAAAGGGAAATAAACGAGATGTGGTTAACTAAAGTGGCAGTAAATATGAGAATAAAATTGATGAATATTTTGTGCAGGCTAAAATGAGCTTCAATTGTAAGAATAATTGGAACACATTCAGGATAGAAAGTACATTTTATAATATTTTGCATACTTGCATGAACATAGGTGCAATTGCAGTGGTGAAGGCTTTCCACATTTCACAAAGAAACTAAATAAATAAATAAAAGAAAGATACACAAGCACATCATATGCAAGATGATAAATATCACGACTGATTAGGTTTATGAAGTAAAAAAACTCACAGTTCCATGCCATTCACCACGATACACTTCTCCATATGATCCTGCACACAAAATATACAACACAGTTTCGATAAATTTTTCTACATAAATTGAATATAAAACAAGTGGTCATATACAAAGTAGCACCATCTAACATATAATGTATACAATTTGTATAGAAATGCAACGTTCATACCGAGTCCGATTCGCTCGCCCATCGTGATTTCTTCCCATGGAATGTCATACTCAGCAACATCATCTAATGCCAAATCAGATTTTGTACTATCGTTACTGACTGATCTATCAGATTTTTCCCCACCTTCTGAGTTTGCTCCTAAAGCATTATTCTCACCATCACCACTGCCTTTTGGTTCATTACCAGAACCCTCTGCATCTCCATCACTTCGATTCCCCAGCTCATACTGTTTACTGACAGCAGCAGTGGTTGCTACAACAGCTGCAGCAGTAGCAGTAGCAGCTGCCGCTACAGGAATCTCAAAACTTGAGTCGGTGCTTGACTTTGCCACAGCAACTACCATAGAAGATGCAACAACCGCAGCCGCAGCAGCTGCTGCAGCAGCAACGGGTACATTTTTCCCATATTTTACCAGTGTCGCTTCTGCGTCAGAATATGTGTGCTGTACAGCAGCTTCCCTAGAATCAAGAGAAAGACCAATTCCCAAACCTTCTACAGGCTTGGAATGTTCCAGCTGATTGCTAGGACTTGCTTTGGGATGAATTATGTGGGGAGGCAACGGAGGCAAAAATCGAGGAGCTAGATTATCACTATCCTCCTTAGCTTCTTTCTGTGCACTTCGGTGTTTATATTCATCTTCTTCAGTTGGAGAATTGGCCTCATTTTGAGAACCTAACTGCTCATGATAAATTTCAGAAAACAAGTTTGGAGGAGCAACAACGCCACTTTCGAGCAGGACATTGTGAAGCTTTTGAGCCAACTTAGGGTTCTCCTTGGTAACATCAATCATATATTGGGAAACATCTTTGACTTTCATTCTATGGGCTTCTGGGGAACTGATCCCTTCTGTCCAAGAAGGAGATCTTCCATGCATGTATGGATAATTATTAGGTCTGCTAACAGATTCCCTCGCCTTAATCTTTTCTACGTTAGGGATATTTTTGAATTCATTTAACGGTTTTTTTAATTCTTCTTTGCAAGTAGGGGGCCTGCTGCTTACATCAGATTCCTTCCCTGCATCGGCAAAATGTTTATACCTGTTTCCTTTTTCAAAAGTCCTAAAGTCTGAAGTTTCTTCAGATGAACTTCCAACCCCGCTGCTGAACGATGTAATGTGAGATGAATCAAGATCTCTTGATGAGGGACTCGCTACAAAAGAAGAATCATCATACTCAATATGTGACCCAGCTGCATCAGATGGAATAAGAGTTCCAGGAGCTGCCATGAGGTCAACAATGTACTCCCTGAAATTCAGATAAATCATAACTGATATATACATAATAACAGGTAAAGCTATTGATATGTGCATAAATTTTTTGCTTCGGTAAATGTATATAAAATAGTTATGCCTATACCGCCAAAATACAAATTTAACAAACTTACCTTCCCTCGTCAATCTTGACAAAGTTCATTGCCACATCATCAGAACCTGTATATTGCATTCCTTTCACCAACCGACAAGGGATGCCCAAACTATCAGCTAACACCTACATACAGAGAAATTTAATGTTATTACAAGAATCATGGAAGTTTTTCTAAAGAAAAAAAAATGCTCCTGATTGCCAATTCTCTTGATATACATCAACCAGTGGATGGGATAATTCTAAATAAAAGTTACACGATAGAAAACAAAATGACAGGACAGGTACCTTAAATAACAATGCACGATGCCGAGCCAATCCAATGGTCAGTGACCCAAGTGGCAAAACCATGCTACCGAGGGTTGCTTTTAGACTGTAACTAAGACTCCTCCATGCTCTTGACATACTTTCAGGATCTTCAACTGATCCACCCATATATTCAGCCACAAGTATTGCAAGCTTGTGCACCAAATTTCTATCTACAACTATTTCAAAATCTTCTCTTGATTTCACTGCAAACCCCATGGCCTTTTGCTCAAGTTTCAACAAATTGGAATCAGCTACCCTGTTGACCAAGACTGCTTCCCATTTCACATCATTTGCAGTTGGTGTTCCTTGCAGATCTATAAGAGAAGGCATTCTTGTCGAGGTTGAATCAGTTAGGACACCATACAGATCATAGAAACCATCTGAGATCTTGTCATCATACCCAAGAGCATTGTAATTCTGTGAAGCATGTATAAGTCTATGATATGAGATTAGTTAGAAAAATAATATAAAGTGGGACAATCTAGAACTAAGTGACCAAGTTACATAAACAAGTCATTTTATTCCGAAACTCTTCAATAAGAGCATCACTTCTGCTTAGAAACTTTTAAGCACACCTATAAATGTGTTGATTCATGACAAACATTATGACATCGTTTGATCTATGTAGCCGGCATCATCTAGTGAGAAAAGTTTTTGATTGTTGTTGTGGTATTTACATGAAGGGGAAAGCCAAGATGACAGTCTCATAACCAAATATCTCAAGGTAAAAGGCCATTTTAAGTAATAATCATAAAAACTATAGAATTTGAGGAAACCAGTCCAACAAAGCATAGCTAGCCCCATCATAGTCTAACAATATGTATGACCAAACAATTGAAGATCAGAAGTTAAATATGTTTTCTGACTAATTCAAAGATGAACAACTGAGATTCATTTTCTGAAGAATAAAAATGATACTAGTCATTTTATCAAAGCAGTCAGAAAATCTTACACAAACCGTTGATGTAAAACTACATTTAAGGAGATTTACAAAGACATAAAATTTAAAACATAATAACAAAATCCTCTCATACTAGGTAAGTCAGCTCCATTTGGTCTAACACTTCTACAAGGATTCACCACAGATCAAGAAACCATCTAAGGCGAAAGCCCGCCATATTTTTCAAATAAGTTCTACCACAACTTTGTCTCTAATGCTTTTAATCCTAATTATATCATGCTTTGTGTGTCCACTTATCCATCATAACATTTTTATCTTGCAATATTGACATTGATTTCTTATTAGCTCTATATCACTTAACAATCATGTACAACATTGCAGATTCTATAGTTGTGCTGTAATGTTTTTCCTTAGGCTTGAGTAATACTTTTCTATCACAAATTGCATCTAAAGTAGTCCCTACATTTCATCCACCCCACTCCATGATTCAAACTATGCAAATGAAGCACCATCTCTGTAATGGTTCTTTTCAAAATAATGTATGCCTTGTACTATTTGTAACAGTGTGTGCACAATAATAATCCTTTTGTTGTGGTTCCACCATCACATCACAAGCATAACAATATGACTTCATTCAACATTTCAACCTTGTAAGTCAACAGACTAATAAATTAACTTTGACTTACCCAGTATCGGTATGCGACAACTTCAGCTGGTGTATTATCAGGGTGACAAGATCCCAAACTGATTTGCTTAACAGCTTCAATCTGTACAGCCTCGGGATCCTCCTTTGCACTCAGCTCTAAAGCAAGCTGAATTTGATATTCTTCTTCCACTTCAGGATCCCTTGAACTGCTGGACCCCGAATCACGCTTGGTTGAATCAGAAACCACCATATCCAAACCACCACCACCACCACCAAAGGTGAGTGAATCAGATAGCTCCTCCACTCTTTCTCCTGATGGAGGACTGCCAGGACTCTGCTTCCTATTAGAAGAAACTGAATGCAACCAATTTGAAAGCTTGTTTCTGGTAGTAGGAGATGAAGATGAACCATCATTGGACTTGTTACTCCTTTCAGCTTGTGCATCTTCTGATTGATTATTAGACATTATATGAAGCTTCTTAAGAATGTTCTTCATAACTTTTCACCTTATTATTACAGTACTGAATGTTAAAGAAGTGTAAACCTCTCCATAGTGTAGTTAGACCAAGCATGAATCAACAGTACAGTAGAAAACTCCTTTCCCTAAACCCAGAAACCAAAGCAATGAAATCAAATAGAAAAGGTTTTAAAGGAACAAACTTTACACGTTTGGGAATGAACAAGGATGGTTGACCATAGAATAAAAATGAATGAGTTAGGAGATAGCTATATATAGAAAGAATGGATCTTTAAATGGAAAGAAGAGAAGAAAGAATGACAAAAATGGGAGAGACAAGAAGAGAGTTTAAGGAGAGAGAGACAGACAACATAATAAGGAGGAGAGGAGAGGAGAGGAGAGGAGAGGAGGAAGACAGCAAGTGCAAGTGGGAGGATTGTAGGACCCGCTTCACCAGACTGAGTCAGAAAAACATATATATATATATATATATATCAAGATTTCATTTTTCAGACTCCCAAAAAGTTAATTTATTAATAATAATGAAAATAAAGTGAAACCAACCACAAGAGCAACTTGGTAGAGAGGAATGAATGAGATGAGATGAGTTTGAGAGTTGGAGTGTTTGTGGTGAATTGGTCTAGAGACTAGAAAAATGAACAAGTTGGAAAAAATAAAATGGTCCCTTTAAGGTTTAGCTTTTGCCATATCAAGAAAACCCAATCTTTGTCCTTTTGTGATTCTAACTAGAGAGAGGACAAATGACTTTAGACTGAAAGTAAGTGCACCCCCAATAAAAATTACTCAACTCACTTTCATTTCATGTGCTTTTCTTCTTCTTTTCAATTCCATTTCACAAATACTCCTTACTTACTTCAATGCTCACCGTACATATCTCTCCAAGTTAAAGAATTAAAAAAATTAATTAAAAAGTAAGTATGTATTAAAAGGATAAAATTTTAAGATTTCCCCAAATATTTGTATAAAAAAATTATCTTTTGACAAAATAATAAAAAGAAGGGAAATGCTAGCAAATGCATTCAAGACACTTGTTAAAAAGTCTAAAAAATAAACTTTGTCTTAAAAATGATACGTATTTCAATGCATTGAAACTTTAAAAAGTAACTTTTTTACATAAAACTTACTCCCTCCGTCTAAGATTAAGTGAATCATTTGCACATTTCACACACCTTAAGCAAAATATATAAATGAATGAGAGAAAAAATGATTTTAAGTGTTTTTGTTAAGTATTGATGCATTCTTCACTGTCATAAATGTAAAATGAAATATATTGAATTGAGAGTGATGAAATTACTATTAATTAGAGCTATAATTTAATAAAAGTAATTAATATTGTATTGAAAAGTGAAATGGAGTAAAAAAAAAGATCAATGAGTACTATTTTGGAACAATAATTTTTTATGGGAAATGTTAACGAGTGCCTCCAGGACACTCTTTAAACACATTAAATAGTAAATTTTTTATGAAAAGTTGGGTAATCAATCCATTGAAAATTGCAATTGTTGACTTTTTAAAGGAATAGTAATTACTAAATTGGGGATCCTTAGAGAGTGTCTCGAGAGCACTCGTTAACAATACCCATTTTTTATTTTAGAACAAAGGACACGCTTATTATAGAAGGTAGTGAGTATTGCTTGTTTTATTTTTAAAGGGAAATGCTAACCAGTACCCTTAGGGCAATAGTTAAGGAAGCAGATATAATAATCTCGCATTGAAACTTGTGCATTCAACTTTTCAAAAGTTTAAAAATTAATATTTTCAACTTAAAACTTTCTTTTTTTAGTTTCTTTAACCATTATCCTAAGAATATCGGTTAATATAACCCATTTTTAAATCGTTATAAAAAGAAACAATGATACATGAAGACTTTTTTTAATGTGTTGACTTGGATGCTGCTCGCGGATAACGGTATCATAATTGCTTCTTTCTTCTTTTCTCAAGATGGGTGCAGTGCAGGTGTTGCACGAATTGATAGATTTAAAAAGTCGATAATCAGTGTTTAAAATACTGCTCCTTTTAGTTTGTTTTAAAAAAAAAATAATACTGCTCCTTTCCTCGTTATATTATCCCTTTTCCTACTTTTCATATTTTTAAAAGGGTTTTTCTAACGTGTGCAAGATTGCACAGGATAAGGGGTGATTAATGCACCATTTTAGTGGATTTTTTCAAATCTCATTAATGACTCTTTATTTTGAAAATTGATTTTTTTTTTCTTCTTTCCTCAATTAATAACTATAACACATTTAATTAGCCTAACTTTTCTCATAAACCGTCTCTCTCTCCAAAAAAAATTGAAAGACTGTCTCTTTTCAATTTATTCTACTAAATTTTTTAGCTGTTTTTTATGCCACTCGACACGTTTCTATGCCATAACCAAGTATCATAGGATATGTCATTGATTAATTTTTTTGTCAGGGTGAGGTAGAGAGAAGACCCAGTTCTTATGTAGATTAAGTAGATAAGGGATGACTCCATTTGTTTATCATTTGTTTATTATCATTCATTGTAATGGCCTTGTATATTGAATTACCATTATCAATCTCTCTCAGATTTCTCTCCAATTTATAATAGGACTAATTTGATGAAGCTTTGTGCTGGTTTTGTTGAAAAGTATTAAGTAATTTCTTCCATATGTCGTGAAGGGAAAAAAAAACACTATAGCCTCTTACATTCTTGGCTAATTGCACACGCAGAGATGGCAAACAAAGCAAGAATGATCATCACTGCACCTGAATTGTGTTCATGAGAAAAGCAGGAAAAAAAAAACAGGAGAGAGAGAGAGAAACAGTTTATGAGAAAAGTTAGATTAATTAATTGTGTTATAGTCAATTGATGAGAGAATAAAAAAATTAATTTTTAAAATAATGATTCATTAATGAGATTTGAAAAAACCCACTAAAGTGGTGCATTAATCACCCTTTATCATGTACAATTTTGCACAGGTTAGAAAAATCCTTTTTAAAAAAAGAAGAATTCAAAAATATATATTTAAAAATAGACTTAATACATCCCCAGTCCCTTAACTTATTTTAATTTCTCAGTTTGGTCCCTTAAATATAAAGTGTCTCAATTTAGTCCATTATATCTTCTGCCGTTATCTATTTTGGTCATCACAGTTAATTTTTTGATGTTTAATATTTTTAATATAATTATAACCGCTTGATTTAAAGTTTATAGTATACTCCAGTGAACCACTTGTATCTGATTTTTTTTTTTCCTTCTCTTCTTCTTCTCCAAACCGGAAATCAACCACAACAACGACTCCCCTCTAACCTCGCTTCTTGCACCTCTCTTCGCAACCTCTACCTTCAACTAAATCTTCTCTCCGGCGACTGTTCCCCTCTTTCTCTCTCACAATATGTTCCTCTTTCCTTTTTTTTTATTTATTTTTTTTTAATTCATGATGTTGTTGTTGTAGCGCCTGTGTGATAACCACCTGCTATGATTGCTAATTTTTGGTTTTTTTTTTTTGTAGCTGTGCATTAATTTCGCCCCCCAAAATAGCAGCTTCTTTATTACACTCATCCCTCATTCTTTTCTTCTCTGATTCCATACTAACCTCATCGTTGGATTCCTCCTCCACGATTTTAGGCTCATTTGATTGCTCTTTAATAACTGCCTTTTCTGTTCTGATTCTCCCCTTCAATAATAGTAACGAATTTCGCATTAACTCAGCAAAAATATTCTTCTGATTTTGTAACTCCTTGCTATTCCCCCCTATTGATGACTGTACACCGTTACCATATTGATTGCTGCCTCCGCAATGAATGCCTCCGCCTTTCACCTGAGCTGGTGACTGCCGAGAATTTTGTCCCTCCTCCTTCAGCCATCGTCCACCATCATCATGATTTCTCCGTCCAGTTTCAACACTCAAGTCTGGTCCTCATTCTCCTCTTTCCTTCTTACTGTTGTTGTTGGTGTGTTGTTGATGTTGTGTGAACAAAATTTGTGAATTTTATTTCAAAGGGTATTGTGAAGAAGAAGCAGAAACAGGAAGCAAAATTTGATGGTTTGATTTTATGTGTTTTGATTTATTAAATTTCTGAATTTGTGTTTGAAGGTGATGAATTTCTGGATTTTTTTTATGAAGGTTAATGAAGTTGTTGTTGTCGAAGATGATGAAGAGATGATGGAAGAAGATGAAGAAAATGAAACAAAATCAAGTGTTGATAGTTCATTGTAATATACAATATAGATCTGAATGATCTAACAGTCCTCTTTTAAAAAAAAAAAATCAAATGGTTAAAATTCATAAAATTAATAAGGTTTATGGTGGATTACTTTTAATGTTGTTTTACTTTAGACATTTAAGGCTAAAAATTAATGGAGATGATCAAAATAGTAAACGGCAAAAGATTTATAACACTAAATTAAAACACTTAATAGTTAAAGGACCAAACTAAAAAATTAAAATAAATTAAGGGACTTGAGCCTTAAAAATATGTGTGTGTATATGGCGTGATTTTCAATTTATTATGGAAGAAAAAAGTACACTTGTGAGGGAAAATAGGGGGAGAAGGGAATGGAGATAAGATTCAGAGAACAACAAACCCGCCAGCAAAGGGCAACATAAAGTATAAAGTGCACTAACTTATCCTTTTATTTTTTATTCTAAGGAGAAATAAATGAATTGAGTTGAGTGGGAAAAGAGAAGAAAAAGGTCATTGAAGATAGTAGATGTGATCTCATCTCATAGCTAATAATTCAGCATTTTTTGCTGCTTTTTTGTTGACCATTGATTCTATTGTCCACAGCTACTTTGCATGTGAAGCCATCTTAAAATTATTTAAGTAAGGAAATGCTATAATGCACATTTTAGAAAATTAGTAATTATAGAATGAATATTCAATTTACTCTAAAAATTGCAACTTTTGTCAAAAATCTCATTTATAAGGTGTAACTTTCAATTATCTCTTTATGATGTGGCATAACCTTTAGTTTACGTAGAGTTACACGTAATTGACAGACATTTGATGGAAATGTATTATGCTTAGGATCAGGGCCGGCTCTGGGGAGGTGCAAACAGCTCTACAGAGCTGGGCCTCCCCAATTTTGGGGCCCAAAATATTTTTTTTTTAATATATAACGCATTGAAATTTTAATATATAGGCATAGCATAGAATTTTTACAAACTAAATGTTGTGGCCTAGTGGTTAACTGTGGTAGTGTAGTGCTTTTTGTCTGCGGTTCAACTCCCATATATGGCAAATGTCATTTTTTTTTAATTGTATTATTCTTTTATCTCTTTTGGGCATAATTTTAATGGATTTGAGGTCTATATTTCATCAATACTTTCTCTTCTCCTTCCAATTCAATTCACTTCTTTTGCAAAGCTCTAACAACAAACATTATAATTATTCTAAAAATAAAGAAAACATTATGTTCTTTTTTTCTTTTAAAAAAATTGTATATTTTAGGGGCCTATTAATAATAAGAGAGCCAGGCCTCCAATTTCACAGGGACGGCCCTGCTTAGGATACATATAATTGTTACCAAAACTAAAATTTACTCCCTCTGTTCCATGTCCAATGTATGTTATACGCGAGTCAAGATCCTCTATAATTTTAATCATGTGTATTTTTTCTGTTATACTAAAAGTTTTGGAAATATAAATACAATAATTTGATTTTTTTTTTTTTTAAAAAAACAATGATATGCTATTTTGTGGGTTTAATAATTTAATATACTCAAAACTAGAGTAATTAACGGAGAAGATTTTAACTCATTTGAAAACAAAATGACAAGCATTAAAAATCTAGAGTAAATTTTACTCTCCTCTCTTAATACTAGAAGATGCTTGAATTACACACATCTTACTTACGTTAAAATTAGACCTAGAGTAAATCAAACATAGAATGAATATTTTATCTTTTTTTTTATGTTAAAATACACATTCTAGGTTTAACATAAGAAAAAATAATGTATATTTTAATATAAGAAATACGATAAAATATTTTATCATCCGTCTTAAATTACATGTTACTTTACCAATTTCATGTAAATTAAGAAACATATTTGATATTGTATAGAAAAGAGTAATTATGTGTTATTTTGCAAAAATGTCCTTCACTGATCATATAGAAAACATAAATTAAAAGAATTAGAAAAAAGATAAATTAATAGATGGTAAAAGACATAATAGAAAAATAAGTAATACTGATCGATTGTTATTGTAAAATGAGTAATGAGGCATAATTTGAGACAAACCAATTTGACTAAAGAACATATAATTTGAAATAGATGGAGTAATATAACTGGAATATTTATTTCTTCCTCCGTCCCTTAATATAATCATTTATTGTTATTTTCACTTTTATTAAGAAAAAATTGATAGTATAATTAATGTGTCTATTTTATGTATAAATATACCTAAAATACCCTTTATATGTACTCATATATGTAAATTAAATTTTGACTTTTCCTATTCCAAATCACTTAGCAATATTTTTTTTTATTAAAGAAATTACTTAGCAATATTAGTTAGTGGTTAATTTGTAAAAGACAACAAATGTATTGAGTAATTTTAAAAATATTTTATATTTAAGGATAAAATTTTAGTTAAATGAACGCTTATATTGTAACCAAAAAAAAAAAACGCTTATATATAGAACTAAGCGAGTATATGACTCTTAAAAAAGTGTAAGCTCACATGAAAATTGAATTACGACTTGAAATAAAGAAAAAAAGAATGCTAACAAACGTTCTTAAGATTCTCTCTGTTTTAAAATGAATGTCGCTTTAGTTAAATAAGTTTGTTTTAAAATGAATATCACTTGCACTTTTTAATGTATAATTACTATTTTATTTTCAATTGTACCCTATAATTAATTGAGTGTACACTACTTTTAAATTATTGTATCAATAGTAAATAAGATTAGTTTCGTAAAATTGTCATGTCTTTTGACATCATTATTATATTTCTTAATTTGTGTATAAAAATCTTATACAACACTCATTTTAAAAATGATGAAGTATTGTTTAAGCATTAAAAGTAGTAACTTTATATTGAAAATTGTGTAGTTATGATCAAGTTTTAAAAAAACGGTATGTTACCAAGAAAATGCCAAGACAAAAAGGTAGGTAGCCGACATTATCATTTTTACACCGTGAACAAAAATCACGACGAAACGTCATTACAGTCGCGACGAAACACCGTTACGGCCGCCAAAAATGTCGTTCATGACAATGGACACAAAATTCAGATATTTTTTTTCTTCAATAGAGATAGGTGAAAATCATACTTTTAGTACATATTTGCTATTATTTTGAAGAGTTGTGCAACGTAGTGATTAACTCACACCACGACAACCGCAATCTGTAACCAACATTAGTAACATTCGAAATCATGAAATCCTATACGCGACCCAACCTTAAGCACGACTGTTATTTAAAATTTTAATTATGACTTTTATATATATTTGACTTATATTTTCTAGAGGGAAAATTTTTTTGTTAGTTCATTAAACAATACTACTCTTAAAACAATTGTTAACGAGTTTAGAAAAGAAAAAAAAAAAAACAAAGAAGAAATGATGATACGATATTAAATACAAAAAGGCAATAAATAGCATAATAAATGAATTTGCTGGTTTGGATTGGAATAGGTCAGGTCAAGATGCCAAAGAGTTAGTGGCCAGTATTAAGGGGAAATACTTGGGTGACATAGAGTTGGATGATATTGGTGACATTGACCAATCAAAATGTTACAATGTTTGTGTTTCTCTCTCTTTCATAAGCATTGTGGCATTGTGATTAATCAATGTCACCAATATCATCCAACTCTATGTCACCCAAGTGTTACCCAGTACTAAATACTCCATTGTGCAACGGATGGCGCTGCTTCTCCTTACTCCAACCTTTTCATTGATGTCATAAATGCTTTGTTTAGATTAAAAAAGGTTTTTGTTGATGTCATCCACAATGACAAGAGTGCTCTTTACATTTTGGTTGTTTAGAACTTAGAAGATCCATAATACAGCATCTATTTTAAATGTTTAACATATAGACCTCACTTATTTTAATTATTTGATGTTATTCTGTGGTAAATATTCAATATTTTCAACTCAACATCTCCAAAAAATTTACTAAAGGACCCTTCAATAATTTAAAATCTTTATATTTAAACAAATAAGTACTTCCTCTCTTCCAAATTATAAGAAAAAAATCAAATCACACTTGTTAAGAAAACTAAAACATAAGAATTTGGAGCATAGTTTTTTGGCTAGACTTTTCAAACGGTGCTAACTATACCTTTTCCTTTGGTCCAATAATAATATTGCTTAGTTCGATTCTCGTGAGCTTAACTCGGTTGATAGAGATATTGCATATTATATGCAGGGGCTGAGGTTCGAACCCCGAATACTCCACAATTAAATTTTGAGTTCTAGCCACTAGATTACTTGACTAAAAAAATAATTATTGCTTAGTTCAATTCAGATATGGAATACAAATTGTTCGTGCTTAACGATCCAAATACAATTGACTAGTTCAATTCATTCAATGCAAATTCAAAAGGAGTAATGTCCTACAAGCGTTGCACGTGTCTGAATTTTCATCGATATAGGCCATCGGAAATACAGGCCACCGGAAATCCCTGTTGCTAATGCAAGGATTTCTTGTAGTGATAACTAATGTATCTAATCTATAATATATATTAGATGGATCAATTATTCAATAAATTTGAAAGTTAATTTTTGCTTATAACAATGATCAGAGGGAATACAACTTAAATATATGGTGACATACTGACATACCAAATGAGTAGAGAACCCTTAACGATTAACCTTGAGGTGAGCTAGTTGGCTGAAGCATGCGATTGAAGTAAATTTCATAAAATAAGAAGAGGTTGTCCAGGACAAGATAATAATGTTGTAGCATGGTATCACGGGGATGAAGCAATATAGAACAACTCTTTTCACAACTAAAATTGCCTCTAACACCTTGAAAATACCTCCAATGGCAGTTAATCGCAGCTCCGTCAACGACAGTTGGAAACTTTTGTTTAAACTCTCAACGACACTTAAATGCCTTTCCATCCAAAAGTTATTTTTGATGTATGGCACTCAAAAGTGAAACCCTATCATCGACAATGAAAAACTAATAGCAAACCCTAACAGTTTGTGTTGTGTGTCAACCGGTGATTAAAAGATACAAGAAAAATTGATTCAGTGAAGTAGCAATTTTCTATACAACGTGATGGATCACTTGACTAATACATCCCAAGAATAATGGTTGAGATGACAATGTCGAAAGACTTATGATGTGTATCATACATGCCACCATATTCTACACTTTTAATGGTATTGATAACTCGTGTAACATGCGAGGTTAAATTCACCAAAAGAATCTATGTTAGTTATGATATACAATTGCTTCTTAAAAAAATATTATGATTTACAATTTAGGCAAAAATTATCTCACGATCATTCATCTTAGTTTAATGTATAAATTAGTCTTTTATATTTTCTTAACACATTGGCCATTAAATATTAAGTCATAAAACAAATACATTGCTACCCTTTTCTTTCCAACTTAGTTAGAAAGCATATGCTTATCGTTTTGCTACTTGTTTAGGTCCCGATTACCTTGAAACATTATAAATTTTAAATTTTCAAACTATATGATTTTAAATTGCTAAAAATGAGATCGAAGACTCGTGTAATAAACAATTGTGATAGAGAGAATATGAAAGAAAAGATAGGAAGAATGCATTTTTAGGAACAATGTTTTCAAAAATTATTAAAGAAAATGGTGATAAAAATATTGAATCTGTATCCTCTTATTGATTAATTGAAGTGAAAATGGTAACATGAAAATGAGAAGTAAATAGGGCCCTTAATCTTTCTGTTTGATTTTCTGTGGTGATGCAAGGTTGTATGAACAATAGATTTTTTTTTTTAAGGGGAACAAACAATAGATCTTTTATATGGTGATGTAATGCACAATTGATCAAATGGAAATGGGTCCATTATAAATGTCTGTGACGTACTAGTAATTACTTTACATTTTTATTTTTAAAATTTCCATTGCCCTTATATACCATGTTCATGTTGCCATGCTTTTTTTAAAAGTAAGGAATATCACTTGATATGAAATCGAATGCCATAGAAATTGTGCCAAACTGTATTTTTGAAACAGATTGGGTGCGGTGACGCAGTTACCTGTTGTATTATGAAACTACTAACCATAACATTGGATACATCATTAAAATAACTTTTCCACGGTGCACATGAAGGATCAAACACACAAGTTTAAAAAAACTACTAGTTGATTAAAGAATAAAATTGCCAATAAAAGCATTGTTCTAAATTAATACAAGTAGAATAACAACAGAATCAGCAGTACACTGGTCTCTAAATATTATTACAGGGGTCAATTAATCTAAAGTAGCATAAAACAAATTCAAAGGAACACAGTCATTAGATTCTCGGAAAATCAGTTCCCCTACTTCCTACCTACTACTAGCTTTACATATCTTTTACAAGTGGGTTACCAAATTGAGGCCCATGTAAATCTTCCTAGCTTGGGGCTAAATTATGTGGTTGAAACAGCTGCTGCACCTGTTGCTGCAATGGCATCTGGCGATATTGCTGTTCATAATTCTGTGCCTGTGACACTTGCTGGGGATGCAGTTGCTGAGATGGTGGCGCCTGTGGCACTGGTTGAGGATGGAGTTGCTGAGATGGCAGCGCCTGTGGCACTGGCTGGGGATGCAGTTGCTGAGATGGCAGCTCTTGTTGCAGCGGTTGTGGTTCCGGAAATTGTTGTGGCTGAAGTGTTTCATCTCTTAATGGTGCTTTAAGGTCCAAAGTTGCCAGCATTTCTAACTCTTGAATTGCTGCAACTGCAGTGGCTGGACTTTGATGATCAAAGAGAGGCTTAAGGATGTCAAGAGATTCCTTAACCTTTGATTGCTGCAAAGTGAGCAAACAATAGAGGCATGAGATATATCATTTGTTTAATTTGAAAGATAACGAGCAATCAAATGAAAGATTAATTCAACTTACAAAGTGTTCAAGCTTCCTTCTTAGATCTTCATTGACAAACTTTTTACCTTTTGCTCCCTATTTTATAGAAAATGAAAGAATGGAATAAGCAAATAAGGAAAGCAAAGTATGTTAAAATATCTCTCTTTAACAAAAACGCACAATCCACATAGCTCGAGAATGTTTACATTTTTGTCCTGCCTCAACTTCCAAATATAACATTAAAGTTCCAACGCCAATAAATTGATTTTATTATTTGCTTATTCATTGATGCAAAATAATACTACATGCAAATTATTTCTTTACCCTCTCTACTTGCTTAATTACTAGTTACTAGTGGTACAAAATGAAAAAGATTTTTTTTTAAACAATTTTATCCATCTGCTTTATTGTTTAATACACAAACACACATGCTTTTGTTTTCAAGATAAATGTGTTTCCAAAAGAACTACTCCGTCTGTTTCAAAATAAGTCTCACTTTAGCCAAAAATATTTGTTTCAAAATAAATGTCACTTTATATTTTCAATACAACTTTAATTTTTTTCTTTTAACATTATCCTCTCTAACTTTTCTCTCACAATTTTCAAAGCAACTTTAAGTTTGTCTTTTTCTTATAAAACAAGGACAGTTTAGTAAAAGTGTCATGTCTAATGATTATTTCATTATATTCCTTAATCTGTGTGCAATTGGCTAAAGCGACACTCATCATATAAAACGGATGGAGTACTACTTATATACTCCCTCCGTCCCAAATTGTATGACGTTTTGGTCATTTCACATGTATTAAGAAATGTAATTAATATTGTGTGGGGAAGAGAAATTATGATTTGTTTTACAAAATTATCCTTAATAAATGGTATGGAAAAGATAAATGAAATAATTGAAAGAAGAGGGAGTAATTAATAGTTAAGGATATAATAGAAAAAGTAACATTAATATTTCATTGGTACTGTAAAGCGACATATAATTTAGAACAATTTTTTTTTCTTCCAAAACGACATACAATTTGGGACGGAGGGAGTATTATAGTTGCAAAAGTCAACGTGGATAAGCTTAAATACACTAACGTTAAATAATCAAGTACCTTACAGTAATTAAATACCCTAAACCAAAATAAGCCAAGTACACATAAATAAATGAAACAATAAAAACTGAAAAGCAAAAAGTAGGATGGATCACCTTTGGGCGGCCAATTGGCCTTCCGGAGGGATTTTTGGGCCTGCCCACCACGGCAAGCTTCTTAGGACGACCCCGCCTTGTCGCTCCAGCACCTGGAACCACCGTATCTGAATACTTCTTGGGGCGGCCTCTGGGCCTAGTAGATCTAACAGATACATTGGCTTCATCTGAAACAACAGAAGGAGCAGGAGCAGCAGCAAAGGGTATGACAGTTGTTGGGTGCGACTGGGTTTTAGGTGGACGGCCAGGACGTCGTTTGAGCCCATTGGACACAGATTTGGGCTTCTTTATCGACTTAGATCTGAAAGTCCCAGGCGGACGTCCACGCCCTCTTTTAACAGACAGCACAGGCTCCACAGCAGTTGTAGGAGGAGGAGGGTCTAGAGAAACGAAAACGGGCTGGGCATTTGGTATGAGGATGGGCTTGTGCTTAGGAGGACGACCACGACCTCTTTGGGTTAAAGGAGTGAAAGGAAGATGAGCTTCAGAGTGGTCAGATCTATTGAGAGTTGGAGGTGGAGGGAGTGAGGAAGGTAGTTTGTATGATTTTTTGAACATGATTAGAAGACCAGCAGATTTCAAGTGGTTGAGATGTTGTGTCAACAAGGTACTGTGTTCTGGTGGTAGAACTTGTTTGTATACATGTTCTATGTACTTTCCTATTGCTCTTTTGCTTGATCCATCTTTCTCTTTCAGTGCTTCAATTGCTTTGTATATCATCTCAGCGTAAGGAGGATGGGGTGCCACGTGGTGAGTGAAGCTGGGAACGGTGGTGGGTGGAGGTGGTGGAGGGAGATCAAAGGAAGTTAAGTCCATGGTGATGATGAGTGAGTAAGCGACGGTAGATTCGACAATTTTTGGGAATTACTTACTAGATTAGAGTAACGAAAGTGCGTGTCTATCTGTCTATAAGGGGGACCATTACACTTACACTTGTGACTTGTGTGTTGTGTGAGTCTGAAGCAAGTTCAGTGGGGTCAAACTGTCAAACAATCACAAACTTTGTCTCAACACAACATTGTGCTTGTGTCATTCATGATGGTACTATACATATTTCTCACCACTTGATTATAGCCAAGCCAGCCACGCTCTCTTACAATTACTACTTTTTAGAGAAACAATACTCTTTTTTTAATTTTATTTTTTTTTTCCTTTCAGACTCACCATTTGACGGATTATGCTAACAAGTGTCTTTAAGATACTAGATAAGAATTCAAAAGATAAAATTATTTATAAATTTTATGTAAATAATTTTCTTTTTAAAGTTTTAATATGTTGAATATACAATTTCCAATAAAAAGTTTCTTTTTGTAACTTCTAAACAAGTGTCAGTTTAACTTACTCCCTCCGTCCCTTGATGTAAGTCCCTATTGTATTTTTCACATTTCTTAAGAAAAGTTGTCGTTGTAATAAATGTGTCTGTTTTATGTATTAATATTATCAAATTGTCCTTTGTTTGTATGTGTATTCATTTTGACTTTTCAAATTTTAAGACAAGTTAGTAGTATTGATTAAGGGTATGTTTAGAAAAAATAATAATAAATGCATCCAGTAATTTGAAAATGAGTTTACATTTAGAGACAAAAATAAAGTCAAATGAGTATTTGGATATAAAGATGGAGGGAGTATTTTATTTGTAACACAAACACAGATTTATTATGAAGGGTGCTGCTAACCGGTGCCCCCGGGGCACTGGTTAAGAAACAATAAATAAATTATTCTCACTTAATTTACCTTAATTAAAGTAATAACTAAGTCAATTAATTAAAACAAGAACTAATTGTCTTTAATACTCCAAATTTCTTTTCCTTTACCATGCTATATATAGCACACGTGCGTGCATTTCTTTCCTTTCCTCATGATTTGAATTTTGGGCCTTTATTTCTTAATAATTTTCTTTTTGCTGTGAATTTTAATTTTTTTTTACGTGAATATAAAAGAAAGACCCAATTCAAACCCAAAAATATAAAAGAAAGAGTAGTACAAAAATAAAATAGGAGTTGTAATGTAGTAACCGTAGAAAAGTGGGAAAAGTGTCATAGAACTTAAGCGGCAGAAAAGTGGTGGCATGGATATTACTTTAAGAGCGGAGGGCGAAGGAAGATAAATCGGTGTATAATTGCGGGTCTTTTATGGCTGTCTTTTAAAGAGTATTCAATACACTTATTTCTTCCATTAAATTGTTGACTTATTTCTCAAATTAATTGAGATTCATCTATTTATTACTTCTTAACCAGTGCCCGGCACTGGATAGCATTTCCCAATTATGAATGATGAACCATTTCCTTGATAGTTTTCTAATTCATACTTAATTAATTGTGATTTATACCACCAATTAAGATATTATACTCAGATAAAATTTATTTAATTCTTCAACATATGTCCATACAAATTTGTTTGGAAGAAGAATGTAAAATTATTATTAATTATTATCACAAATGATAATCTTATATTTAAAAGGATTGATTAAGTTTTTAATCCTTATAAATATTCACAGTTTTGTTTTTAGTTCCTACAAAATAAAATCACACGTTTTAGTCTCAGCGACATTTTTCTTAAGCATTTTAAGGACCAAAAATGTTGATGGAAATTTTTGATAGGGGCTAAAAATGCTAAGCGAAAATTTTTATAGGGACTAAAAATGCTGATCGAAAATTTTATAGGGACTAAAAAGTGTGTTTTTATTTTGTAGCGACTAAAAACAAAACTGTGAATATTTATTAGGACTAAAAACTTAATTAACCTAGTTACTCCCTTCGTCCCTTAATGTAAGCCCCTATTCTATTTACATTTCTTAAGAAAAGTTGTCATAGTAATAAATATGTTTGTTTTATGTGTTAATATTACCAAATTGTCCTTTGTTTATATGTGTATTAAATTTGACTTTTCAAATTTGAAGACAAGTTAGTAGATTGATTAGGGGTATGTTTAGAAAAAAAATAATAAATGCATCTAGTAATTTAAAAAGGAGTTTACATTTAGAGACAAAAATAAAATCAAACGTGTGTTTAGATATAGGGACGGAGGGAGTAAAAAAGAAGAGAAATGCTAATAAATGCCTTAAGGGTACTTGTTAAAAAGTTTAAAAAATAAAGTTTATCTTGAGAATAGTATATTTAACACCTTAAAACTTTAAAAATGAACTTTTTCTACATCAAATTTATAATTTATTTCTATTATTTGACTTCTTAATCGGTGTCCAAGGACACTTATTAACATAACCCAAAAAATAATATGTTTCAAGCCATTTAATATGCTGAAGAAAGTTGTTTTTAACGTATTTGCACCCTCGGGGCAACTGTAATAGTTGAATCATGATCAAACAATTTATATTTTAAATTAAAAAAATCAAAATCTTTGTTAAAATATAAATCGTTTGATGTCGATTCAACTATCATATTAGTTTTGTGAGACTAAAAAATGACAAATATTGAAAGACAAAACTTCATAAAAATAAATAAATAAGGGGATTAAAAAATGCATTTAAGTCTAAAAATAAATTACTATCATATCAAATATGTTCAATTAGAATTAGAGCTTATTTGTTATAGTTTTTTTTAAGAAAAAATAATCATTTTAAGAGTATTGTATATCCGTTTGTTACAACTTTTTTTAAAAAAAAAATCAAAATCTAAAAAAATAATCTAAAAAAAGCTTCAAATAAGACGCTGTTAAGAGCAATCTCTCAAAAAATAGATTTTTTTATGGAAGAGAGAAAATATGGATCAAAAGATTGAACTAATTTTGTAATAAAAAATTGTTTTTATGTTGTATCCAAACAAACTAAATTATTTTAAAAAAATGATTTTTATTAGGTAAACAAACGAAAAATAGATTTAGATTTTTCAGAAAATCTCTATAGCCCGTAACATACGAGCCCTTAATTATAATTGATTGTAATTATAGTAAATAAAAAATATGGTGTGATGTGTCTAGACAGAAAAATACCGGATGATTGTTAGTAACTCAACACATTTTTCGACAAACTCTTTTTGATTGATCAAAATTCAAATAGGACCCATCAATTCCACCAATTTTATATGAGATCCAAATAATTTAGTGGGATTAATGTAAATTTTAATTTTAATCAATAAAAAAAGCGTGTGTTTCTTAACAAAAAAAAAAAACGTGTGTTAGAATGTGTTTATGGCATTCCTTTTCTTAGTAATCAGGAGTCCAAGGCCCAAACAGTAGACTACAAATAAAGGAAGGAAAGAAGAGAGTGATATTCCCGCGAGAGAGAATTGAGTTGGAAGAGAGTGATATTCCTTTTCTTAAAACGGCGTACTTCACCCTGCTGTTTCTACCTCTGTCTTGAACCCCCCCCCTCCTCCATTCCAACACTGATATCTAATTTCCTTCTCCCATGAAAAAATATAATATTTCAAGAATGTATGTGTTTGAAACAGGCCACACCCGAAAGAGAGTTTTTTTTTACTGATTATGGACAGGCAACTCGATACAAGTTCAAAAAAATCATTGGAAAAGGAAGTTATGGTGTTGTCAGCTCTGCAATCGACACTCTTACTAATAAAAAAGTTGCTATCAAGAAAATCAACAATGTTTTTGAGCATACAACAGAGATGCCATACGGATATAGTACAAATTACGCATATTATGCTTCCTCCTTCTCCTCGTCGTGAGTTCAAAGATATTTATCTTGTTTTTGAGTTGATGGACTCTGATTTACATCAAGGCAAATAATGACCTTACTCCTGATCATCACAAGTTTTTCTTGTACCAACTTCTTCGAGGCATAAAATATATACATTCAGGTATCCATCATTAATTATAATCACTTCACTTCCTTTATTATTTTAGATATTAAACTCATGTATCTATTTCATTTTGGACTGGCTCGAGCATCATTTAGCGACACTGCATCTACTATATACTGGACTGTAAGTAGTACTCTAATAGTAATACACAACCATGTTGATCTGTTTCATTAAACAATTATGTTTTGCCTTTTAAGATTTTCAGATGGAACGTACAAATTATAATCAGTAATTACCTCTATCAACGTATGCTTACTTGATTTACCTACTTTTACCGTGCACCTGAACTATGTGGTTCTTTTTTCACAAAAGTAAGTTTTTTGTTTGACATCATATTTTCTTGGGTTGTGTATGTGTGTGATACAAGATCAAGGTGACTACACTTGATGTATTGAAATATATATTATATATGCATGTAATTTATAATCCTTGTCTTATGCGGTATACCCCTGGAATTGATATTTGGAGCATTGGATGCATATTTGCAGAAGTGCTTACTGGGAGGCCATTGTTTCCTCGGACAAATAGGAAGAACCAATTGGATATCATGACTGATTTGCTTGGAACTCCTCCTCCTGAGTCCATGGTCAACGTAAGTTTATCAAAATCTATTCCGCAGTTTTATGAAATCAATAGGCATGCTTAATGCTATAGTTAGAATAATGCTGAATTTCTGTTGCTTCTAAAAAAATATTTCAATATTATGTTTTCAAGATACAACTTACTGTTTATTGTAATAAATAAATCCAAATGAAGCTTGATTTTACTACCCCTCCCTTGATTTTACAGATTTCAAATGAGAAAGCTAGAAATTTTCTTAGTAAAATGTGAAAAAAGCAACCCGTTCCATTCTCCAAGAAATTTCCAAATATAGATCCTTTGGCTCTTCGTATACTGGAGCGCTTACTTGCATTTGATCCTAAAAATCGTCCATCATCCGAAGAGGTTGGTCTCTATAACCTGTATATGATTAACTACAAAATGAGAATTTTAATTGATAAATAACAAAGAGGAATTTTTGTTTTGTTTTGTTATGCTTGTGATATCAGGCATTGTCTGATCCTTATTTCCATGATTTATCAAACATCGACCATGAACCATCCACTCAGCCCATTTCAAAATTTGAGTTTTTGAATTCGAGAGTAGAAAATTGTCTAAAGATGATGTCAGGGAGTTGATTTATCGAGAGGTATGGCCATGCATTTCGCTCATTCCTCCTACTTCAAATCATATCTTCTCCTTTACGTTGTAATAGTTAATATTACGTTTAAAAATCAGATTTTGGAGTATCAACCCCAGATGCTTGAGGAATATCTTCGTGGTGGAGATCAAACCAGGTTCATGTTCATGTATCCAAGGTAAATGTGCTAGTACGTATACTTGGCGATTTTTTGAAGGCCTGATACATACATATATTAAAGCAGAAATGCATCAACAATCGGTCTGTTGTGTCATAGGGCATAACCTTTCATCATTCATTATTGAAATGCGATCTAAGATATTAAACCAACATATACTGGATCGTTTTAATAATATATACATCATCAGGAGTTCCTGTATGAGTTTAATATTATTTTTTTGAGGGAGTATGAGTTTAATACTGTTGCCTTGACATTCTGTTGATCTTTTATATTGGTTGATTTGCAAATACACATAATTAACAATGGATTAAATGATTTTTTTAGTCCATGTAAAATCGCGAACTTTCAAGTCTAGTTCTTAAATAAATTTTATTCAATTTTAGTCCCTATTTTGCTTTTATCGGGATTGACAAGCACCTATTTATTACTCCCTTCGGTCTTTATTATAAAAAACAATTGACTTTTTTGGTTCATTGTGTAAGTGATGTATCTAGTCTATATTTGCAAGGATCGGAGGGAGTATTATTATTATTTATTTATTTTTTTTATAAAATGTAGGGACTGAATTTGTAAGCTTGCCATTTTATAGCGACAATTTTTTTGTTCATGCTCAACCTTGTAATAGGTATAACTTTGCCTTGTATCAAATTACTAATTTTCTGTGTTTTGCATGTCATCTAAGAATTATAATATGGAAAGTGGGTTCATTTGAAATTCAAAATTTACATGTATTGATTATTAGTCGGTAATTCTATGTTGTTGCGTAGTGGGGTTGATCGATTCAACCGACAGTTTGCACATCTTGAGGAACATTATGGCAAAGGCGGACGAAGTTCACCATTGCAGAGACAGCATGCCTCCTTACCTAAGTAAATGTTTGTCAATATTTGATCCTTTGAGCAGTTTCTACCCTTAGCAGTAGAATTTTCTTGGACCAAACTAGGCGAGCCTGTTTAAATACTGGATTGCTCTCTTACATTTTGAAGAACAGACTTCTGTCTTCTTCTTTTTGGGGATTCATGTGTTTAATATGTAATTACTTCCATGGGTTCACAGAAGAGGTTGGCAACATGCCTTTGAAACATTTTCTCTGATATTGTGAGTCAAATGCATTGAGTATTGCAATTTCACTTTATGTAATTACCGAGTTCATATTTCCAAGAATGAAAATAACGATATTGAAATGCTGACTGGATCAAATCTTCAGAGACACCTCCAGGGTATAATGTGACAGATGCTAAAACGTCAGGCGTGCAAATTAAATGGACTCTCGAAGCCAAACTACATTCCACACAGCTTATTGAAGAGTGCCAGCTAATGTGCTTCAAAGAGTATAGAAGTGAAAAGAAGTAAAGATCCAGTGTCAAGTGAGTAGTTCTTAGCTTAAGTTATGAAATATTAAGTATATCCGAAGTTAGTTGCAATATTGTGTTGTGCACAAATGTGTTACCAGAATCTGGATATGAATATGATTTAGGGATGATTATTTTTTTCAAATATAAGATAGGATACATAATATTTATAAATTCATAAAACATAGTGTGTGTAAACACGTGCGCGCGGACACACACAATTGCAATTTACTGTTGCATGTTTAACGTTTGGAATAAAAATCTAACTAAACTAAAGATAATTACAATTATGCAGCAATTAGAAGAAAAATATGCAGCAAATTTTTAAAGCTAATATGCAACGACCTGGAGATGAAAAATATCATGCGTACAAATCGCCTCAGGCATTGATCAGATTTGTATGTTGAAATGGACTTTAGATAGAAAAAAGAAATTGATGCAGGTACTTAACAAATTAGTATCAGTATCAAACAAGTATTCAATACAATAGGTAAAGATAATGCAAGTATTAGTGCTTAATAGGTTCTATCAAATAAGATCTGTGTTTCATTTTTTACATTTGCTACTATCTAGAATTTGTTTATATAGCAACAACATAGTTAAAACAATGGATGGTGGTGGGATACACTGTCTATTTTTCGTGTCTATCTCTTTAAAAGAGATCGTCTATTTATTTTGAGAAATGAAGAGGATACTCATTCGCAATGGCGGAACCCTACAAATTAGCACTTTATATCTTGTCTTATTTTTTTGAATTGATTTAAAATAGGAAAGATGAATTTTACAATTGTTTTGATATGTCTGTTTTTATTTATTTATTTGTGTAACACAATATACATTTTTCTTAAAATCATCTTTCCTATGTACATTCAAATTCCTACTCAATTAAATACATTTCTATCTAGTTTGTGTTGACTGTATTCTTCTTGTAATAGCAGGAGGCAATTATAGAGGCCAATGACGACACAACAAATAGATTGACAGATAAATTTTTCCAGTTGTTTTGTTTGTGGTAGAAAGCTAACTTATAATTCCTTGTCACAAACTGTCATTTTGTATTAGTGCCGTAGTTCTGCATTAGGAGGTATTTTTGAGCGTACCGAAACGCATTGATATTATTATTATTATTATTATGAAACAAGGATGAACAGTCACGGCATTTTCCTTTTCCCCCTTTGTTTGTGTTGACTAAGAATCAAAAACTTAATTAACCCTAACTTGCTAAAATGCACATTTTGGTATTGGCAAAAGCATAGCTACGGAGCGCAGCCGGGACGAGTTTAATAAATTTGGTTGCCGTTTTGATTCTTTGTTTTAACAATTTTTGGATTTTGATCCCCTGTTTCGTTTTTAACAGCACTATTGGTGATGGATCTTTCAACAATTTCTGGATAAATAATATTGGACATATTCTTCTCAGTTGCGTTACGTTTCCGAATTGGATTGGTTGTTCAACAAATTTGCTCAATAATAGATGACGGTGATAAAACTTGTATTCTTTCCGGCCTAACAAAAAATATTTTAAACTATACACATCTGTCGACCATGTTACTTTGAACTTTTTTAACTAAATGTTTTTTTAAGATCAAAATCATTGAAAATACTCCCTCCGCTCCTTTTTTTATTAGAATATTAATTTAAAGATATTCATAGAATTTTTTTTAAATGTAGAAGTGTATTAAATGAAGATGACTATTTTCAATGTTATTTTCTTGGTGTTGATGTTTTATGTCTTTTGTTTTTTGTATAAAGGATCGGAGGGAGTAATAAATAGGGTTTAATAGCAGTTTTTGCCTTCTAAAAAAATTACAAAACTGCCCCATAAGTTTTGCAACTGTAGTAGTTTTGGCCTCCCAAAGCCAATTTTTGGTAAAAAAGAATAAAAATAACATGTGACACCTCACTTAGGGTGCCACGTCAGTGTAGACCGAGTCAAAATTAGCCTTGAGGGCCAAAACTGTCACAGATGCAAAACTTAGGGGACGATTTTGTAGTTTTTTTTCTTAGGGGATCAAAATCGCAACTTTGAGAAAGTTAGGAGGCTAAATCTGCTATTAAGCCAAATAAATATTGTTAAAAATAAATGTTTTTTTTTAAGATCAAAATCATCGAAAATAATAAATATCGTCAAAAAGAAATTTAAATGTCAATTGCTTTTTAACTTTTTTACATTTAAAAATAATAATATCTACCAAAAAAAAAGATAGTAGTTTTTGCAAATATCTGCATAACTTTATTATGGAAATCTGTTCTTTGATTCAATAAATAAATAGAAAATTGCCATGATTTGATTGAAGTGTAAAAGATTTACATTCTTGATGTATAAAAATTAATCTCCTCAAAAAAATATTGTATTGAAATACAATGTAATTAATTTGTTGGTAGTATAATTTTTTTGTTTACTAAGTTCTAGGAGATCTAACTCATGACCATTTGTTTGGATCAATTCATTTTTGGTAAAAAAAATTATTTCTAATACAAAGTTTTTTTTTTTAATTTCTTAACTAGTGTACTTAGAACACGTATTAACATGATGATTTTGAAGTTTTAGTGTAATCATTGTTTATGAGCAAGTAAGGAATCATTGAAAAAGAATTGCATACAAAAATTTATACATGATCTAACAACTTCGGAGAGTTGACTCATTCTCCAAAAGAGTGTATTCATTTTTGATGGTTGGTGTGAAAATCTCATTAATAGATAATCTAAATAATGTCAATGATAATTTCGAAGTTTATTTTAGAATGATTCGACGAAATCCAGCATACCTAAATTTTTTCCTATTAAAAAAAGGGTTAATTATGTAAATTATCCTATAAATATTTAGAATTTTGTTTTTAATTCTATAATTTTTTTTGTACATTTTAATTCTTGTAAAATTTTCTATCAACACTTTAAGTCTCAATATAAAAATTGATCAACATTTTTAATCTTTGTAAAATTCTGTATTAGTATTTTTGGTCCCTGAAAACGTTAGAAAATATTTTTTTAAGGATATAAAGCAGAAATTGAATAAGTACAACATTTGTATTAAAAAAAGTAAAAAAATAAGTTTGTCTAACACGTGAGTTTGAGCAGTTGAAAGTAAAATGAAAGACAGGATAAGATCTGTTTATCTAACTCTTAAAACTAAATGAAAAGTTGAATGCAATTTTCTCTTTTTCTCACTCACTCAGTCACGATTATTTTAAACATAAAGAAGCTAGCTCTAGTTGATGAATAAAAAAGAAGATAGTGAACTCAAGAAGAAGAAGAAGAAGTGAGGTGGATGGTAAATGTAACAAGAAAAAATAGAATAGATAGATGGGTGGTGGAGGAACGATCTCGGAAGGGATTCGACGCTTATTTCAACGACGCTCTTCGACTACTTCTACTAGTAAGCAACAGCAGCAGCAACATCAACATAGCAATGATAATAATAATAATAATAATATTAATATTGACTTGGTGGTGAGAGATTTGCGTTCACAGTTGGCTGTTATTCCAACCACTAACGATCTCGATCACGATCACGATCATCAACAATCTCTCTTCAACTTGAATCATATCAAAGTCCCTACCAACACCGTCTTCTTTCCTTCTTCAATGGATCCAAACAAAAAGGTAATTTCTTCTCTCTTTCTTTATTCTTTGATTCATACTTTTATTGGATTGGATGAATTTCATCGCATTTCTTTTAACACAGGGTCCACCCGAAACTGAGTTTTTTACTGAGTATGGAGAGGCAAGTCAATACCAGGTCCAAGAAATCATTGGAAAAGGAAGTTATGGTGTTGTCTGTTCTGCAATTGACACTCATACTGGCCAAAAAGTTGCTATCAAGAAAATTAACCATGTTTTTGAGCATGTATCTGACGCCACCCGTATCCTAAGAGAAATCAAGCTCTTGCGCTTGCTCAGGCATCCTGATATTGTTGAAATTAGGCATATTATGCTTCCTCCTTCACGCCGTGAGTTTAGGGATATCTATGTTGTCTTTGAGTTGATGGAATCTGATCTACATCAAGTAATTAAGGCAAATCATGATCTTACTCCTCAGCACCACCAATTTTTCTTGTATCAACTTCTCCGAGGCCTTAAATTTATACATACAGGTATCCCCCCATCCTAACCTTTTCAGATATTCATAGCACTATTCAATAATTTAACTCATCATTTTTTTCATTGCAGCCAATGTTTTTCACCGCGATTTGAAACCAAAAAATATTCTTGCTAATGCTGATTGCAAACTCAAGATTTGTGATTTTGGACTTGCTCGAGTTTCATTTAATGATGCTCCATCCACTATTTTCTGGACCGTAAGTACTCTGTTATGCAACTATGTTCATCCATTTCATCAATCAATTATGTTTTTCCTTTTTAAGATTTTCAGTTGGAACCTACAAATTGCAATCTAGCTACCTCTCTAAACCGCTTGCTGACTTAATTTACCTACTTTTACCAAGGACTATGTTGCAACTAGGTGGTACCGTGCACCTGAACTATGTGGTTCTTTTTTCTCAAAAGTAAGTTTTATTTTTTATTTTTTTACGCTATACTTTCCTGGTTTGTGTATGTGTGATACAAGAACTTGATGTATTGAAATATGTATGTAATTTATATTCCCTTTCTTATGCAGTATACACCTGGAATTGATATTTGGAGCATTGGATGCATATTTGCAGAAATGCTTACTGGGAGGCCATTGTTTCCTGGGAAAAATGTGGTGCATCAATTGGATATCATGACTGATTTGCTTGGCACTCCTCCTCCTGAGTCCATTGCAAGGGTTAGTTTATTAAAATCTGCTCCGCAATTTTCTGAAATCAACAGTCATGCTTGTCTGTCATGGTGTAGTGAGATTAATGCTGAATTTCTAGTGTTTCTAACAAATTCTTCCTATATTATGTTTTCAAGGAACAAATTATGGTTTATTTTAATAAATGCTATTGAAGCTTCATTTTATTACCTCAGTACCTCTTCTCTGTCTATCCTCTTGTATATATATATATATATATAAATTCTTAATTTTATTACAGATTCGAAATGAGAAAGCTAGAAGGTATCTTAACAGCATGCGAAAAAAACAACCTGTTCCATTCTCCCAGAAATTTCCAAATATAGATCCTTTGGCTCTTCGTATACTGGAGCGCTTACTTGCATTTGATCCTAAAAATCGTCCATCAGCCGAAGAGGTTGGTCTCTATAACCCGTATATGATTACCTACCAAAGGAGAAAGTTCATTGATAAATAAAAAAGAGGAAATTTAATTTGTTTTGTTATGCTTGTGATATCAGGCATTGTCTGATCCTTATTTCCATGGTTTGTCGAATATTGATCGTGAACCATCCACTCACCCCATTTCAAAACTTGAGTTTGAGTTCGAGAGAAGGAAAGTGACTAAAGATGATGTCAGAGAGTTGATTTATCGAGAGGTAAGGCCATGCATTTCACTCACTCCTGCTTCAAATTATTTTTTCTCCTTTACATTGTAATAGTTAATTATACGTTTAAATAAACAGATTTTGGAGTATCATCCCCAGATGCTTGAGGAATATATTCGTGGTGGAGATCAAACCAGCTTCATGTATCCAAGGTAAATGTGCTTGTATGCTTGGTAGTTTGTTGAATGCTTGATGTGTACATATATTAATGAAGATGTGCGTCCAATATCTGTCTGATACGTCACAGGGCATAGCCTTTCATTTCTGAAATAAGATAAAAGATATTAAGCCAACTTATACTGTATGGTTTTCACAATATCTATTTTTTATAAATTGTCGGGAGCTCTTGTATGAGTTTAATGTTGTTGCATTGAGATAATGTTGATTGTATTGATTTTTTTGCAAATTTCTACACAATTATAAATGCTTAAATTAGTTTTTAGTCCCTATATCATCACAACCTTCTGTCTTTAGTCTCTACATGAATTTTATTCAATTTCTGTTTCTATCTATATTCTATAGTGGCTATTTTTTTAGCCCCCGTAGGGACCGATGGCACCCATTTTTTGTAAAATTAAATAAAATATATGTAGGAACTAAATTTGGAAGTTTGTGATTTTAAAAGCACTAAAACTTTTGTTGATGCTCCTCCTTGTAATAGGTAAACCTTTGACTCATCAAATTATTGATGGTTAATTTTCTGCGTTTTGCATGTCTTCTAAAGTGGACTCTTTTGAATTTCAAAATTTACATGTTTTGGTTATTTGTTAGTAATTCTATGTTGTTGTATAGTGGGGTTGATCGATTCAAGCGACAGTTTGCACATCTTGAGGAACATTATGGCAAAAAAGGCGAACGAATCTCACCACTGCAGAGACAGCATGCATCCTTACCTCGGTAAGTGTTTGTCAATATTTTATTCTCTGAGCAGTTTCTAGCCTTAGCACTAGAAATTTCTGTGGTCCAAATTAGGCATTTGAATACTGCATTGGCTCGCCTACATTTTGAAGAACAGCCTTCTTGTCTTCTTTTGGGGATTTATGTGTTTAATGTGTTATTATTACTCCCACCGGTTCCAAATAAGATTGCCAACATTCCTGCAAAAGCGAATCATTTTTCTCTGGTATTGTGTGAAGTCATATGCGTTGAATACTGCAATTTCACTTTTTGCAGAGAGCGGGTTCATACTTCCAAGAATGAAAACAATGAAAACAACGATATTGAAATGCCAACTGGATCAGATCTTCAGAGCCCTCCAGGTTCTAATGTGACAGATGCTGAAAACTCAGGCGCTCAAAATGGACTCGCAAAGCCAAACTACAGTCCACGTAGCTTGTTGAAGAGTGCCAGCATTAGTGCTTCAAAGTGTATAGATGTGAAAGGAAGTAAAGATCCAGAGGTAGTTAACTCTATCTTATCAAGTGGGCAGATCTTAGTTGAGGTGGTGAAATAATAATAATAATATCCAAAAATTGGTTGCAATTTTGTTTCGAGTATCTGGATATAAATACAATATAGCGATGATTATTATTCCATATAACATAATATATACAATTGCAGTTCTATAAGTTTAAAATAAGAACTTGCTTTTTAGACATTGCTCTATGAAACCAATACTTTCGGTTGGATGCTGCATGTTTGAACTTTAGAATAAAAATCTCACTAAACTGAAGATACTTACAATTATGCCATAATTGCAAAAGAAGAAAAATATGCAGCAATTTTTTTAAAGCTAATATTTAACGACCTGTAGATGGAAAAGTCATGCATATAAATAGTCTTAGGCAGAGAACAAAATTGTATGTTGAAATGGACTTTGGATAAAAAATATTGTTTTGTTGATATTGGCCTTGATCCCGAGAAATTGAAGAACCGCTTGTTCAAATGTAAGGGTCCAAGTGATCTTAAATTGCATCTCTAAGTGACCTAGCCATTCCAGAATTAAATACTTCTTAAAAAGTTGACTTGTGTACTTCAGAAATAAGTATCGGTGAAGTATCCAAAAGCATCGGTATAAAAAATGTTCGATGCAATACAATAGACGAAGACAATGTAATATCAGTGCTTCATAGGTTCTGTCATATAAGATTCTTTTTATTTTATTGAGATTTTCTACAATTGTCTTACATATTAGCTATCAAGAATTTGTGTACATAGCAACAGTGGAACCTGACAAACCTTACAAATCAACACTTTATACTTTACACTATTATTTTGAATAATTTTTAATAGGAAAGATGCAGTTTATTATTGTTATGATGATAAGTCTGATTTTAATTGTGAATCTCTGCAAAATCGACATTTATCTTCAAATCGTCTCCGGTACATTCAAATATTTAACTAAATGAAATGCATTTCTGTCCAGTTTGTTTTGACGGTATTCTTTTTGTATTAGCAGGAGCCTGTTATAGAGGTCAATGACGACGCAGCAGATGAATTGACAGATAACATTGCTGCCATGCATGCTTAGTTCTAGTTTTATTTATTTTTGAAGCATTACATTGAAATCCTTCCAGTTGTTTGTGCTAGAAGCTAACTTGTTACTTGAGGACTCCTTGTCTCAAAATATCATTTTGTAATACTACTGTAGGTTTTGTAATTAGGAGATATTTTTGTGTGTACCGAAACACAATGCATACTACTGATATTATTATGAAACAAGGAAGAACAGTCTCGGTTACGACATTTCCTTCTCATGATAAATAAACAAAACAGAAGCCATTCACCTGCTAGCATGTAAATTTTCGTATTGGCAAAATCACTAATAAGAACCATGTGTAAACCCCCTTATGATCCTCTACAGTGTAATTTTTTTAAAGTGAAATCTGAGCCATCAATTTTTTTATGCCACGTGAGCTGTGAGAGAATTAGAAGGGCAGAACATGAACGTCTTCCTGATGATTCACTCAAGATTTTTTATTGTTCATCCATCATACCACACAAATGGTAGAGCGGTAAAAGATTTTTCAGACTTAATTTTTGTTTGGGCAAAATACAAAACAGGATTATCGCAATGAGCCCTAATACATACAAAAAAAAAAAAAAAAATCTTTATGAAGGGGTGCAACCAGTGAGTAGCAGCTATTGCACCCAGTTTCTGTATTATCTATCTTGTGTACCAAGTACTTCAACAAGTTGCCGATACTTTATGAAGGTCATCTCTCTATCTGTCTGATAGTTCAGCTTACTCTTGATACAGTACACGCGATTCATGCTATCTTTTTGGTGATTTGCATTCTCTGATATAATTCAAAGAAATAAATCGAATTCAAACCTTCATCAGATGATACCTCCTCTTGGTTAGTAGTGTAAAGTAGTCTGAATTAGTAACTCAGATTTTCCAATCACCACATTCACATACGCTAATCCCATAATCAACCGGGAGGATATAACTGCGCTCCTCTCTCACTGCTATCAGCACTTATTCAATGACAATATAATATGCCTAGAGAGTATTAACTTACCATTCTTTGATCTCTCCATTTTACCAATATTCCCCACAAGAACAAATGCTCTCGTTGAAGCGGTGAGAATCCCTTAAAGTTATCAGCCTTCCAACAATCTTGGACATGTGCTTGATGGCACTACGACAGTCTTCACACACATACACACGTTTTTTCATGACGCGGTTTGGTCTGCCAACTGGTATGGTCAGAATTCCTAAAGCTGCAGCTAAATTCTCACTGAGATACTTGAGCGTTCGTTCCTTCTCTTCCTCTTCCACGTCATGCAGAACCAATTTTATTGAAGAAACATACCCCTCTCCCTCATTTTTAGATCTAGTTCTTCTAAGAAGCCTATATTCTCTCTTTCTCTGGATAGGAACAATCCAACTGAGAACGTATGAATCTTGTTTTGTACTTCAAACCAACTATATCCAGGTACTTTCTGTACACCAACATCCCTCATCTTTGATCTCATCTCATCAGCATAGACCCGTCTGCCCAAAGCTGCATATAGATTGAAAAGAGGACATACATTCCTGAGTTCTGAGGTCCCATCTTAAAAAACATTTGAGCAGCCTTCTCGCCCAGTTCAGTATTGCCATGAATCCGGCTTGCACCAAGCAGAGCTCCCTACGAAGCAGCGCCTGGCTCAAAAGGCATGTTTCTCCTTAAGTCCTGCGCTTCTTCCAAGCGGTCAACTCTGCCAAGAAGATCAATCATGCAAGTATAATGTTTTGAAGTTGGTGTTACACTGTATTCTTCATTCATTGGATAGAAGTATTCGGCTCCTGTGTCTAGCAAACCGGTATATATGACTACAAGCAGAAAGAACTGCAACCTGAAACCTATATAGGATATGAATATAATATAATGATGATCATTTTTCAAAATATAAGATAGGATACATCTAGGATATTTATAAATTTATAAAACATATATACAATTGCAATTCTATACGATAAACTTAAAATAAAGAATGTACTTAGAAATTGCTATCCGAAACCAATACTTTTGGTTGGGTGCTATGTGTTTGAACTTTGGAGTAAAAATCTAACTAAAATAAATATAATTACAATTACGCAGCAATCATATTTCTGAAAGATGAAAAATATGCAGCAAATTTTTAAGCTAATAGGCAACGACCTGAAGATGAAATAAGTAATGCGTAGCGTAGAAATAGCCTCAGGCAGAGAAGAGAACTGTGTGTTGAAATGGACTTAGGATCGAAAATATAATTTTTTTTGTTGATATTGGCCGTGAGCCAGAGCCAGAGGAGTTAAAGAGCTGCTTGTTCAAATCAAAGGGTCCAAGCTGTATTGAAATATCTAAAATTGCATCACTAAATGTCCTAGCCATACCAGAATTAAACATCTCAGGTAGTTAACAGATAAGAATATTTGTTTCATACAATAGAATAGGTGAAGACAATGCAAATATTAGTGCTTCATAGGTTCTGTCCAATAAGACCCCTCTTACACATTTGCTATCTAGAATTTGTGTATACAGACAATGGAACCTTTAAAATTAGCACTTTATATCATACAAAAAAAATAATAACTTTATTAAAATATGAAAGATGCTTTAATATTGTTTTGAACTTGTCAGGTTCTTTTATTTGTGTAACTGTGCACAATAGACATTTATCTTAAAATAATCTCCGGTGTGTACATTCAAATTTCTACTCGATGAAATGCTTGCTGTCTAGTTTGTCTTGAATGTATTACTTCTTGTATTAGCATGAACCAATTATGGAGGTCAATGACAACGTAGTAGATGACTTGACAGATAACATTGCTGCTGCTTAATTCTAGGTTTATTATAATTTGCAAGCATTGGATAAAAATCCTTCCAGTTTTTTGTGCTAGAAGCTAACTTGTGGACTCCTTGTCACAGATTGTCAATTTGCAATACTGCTGTAGGTTTTGTAATTAGGAGGTGTTTTTGTGTGCGCCGAAACGCAATGTATACTACTGATATATTACGAAACAAGGACGGACTGTGACAACATTTCCTTCTCATTGATAATTGATAAATAAACAAAACAGATGTTATTCACCTTCTACCATGTACATTTTTCGTATTGGCAAAATCACTAATAAGAACCATGTGTAACACTACAACAAGATCCCTACAGTTACTCGTTGGTCAGAACAGAACGTCTTCCTGATGATACACTCTACACTTAATTGTTTATTCATCACACTATACTAATATTACTGTGGTGGGAGACATGGATTGAGCTACTTAGAATAGGGCATCTTATGACAAGGTAAAAGGTAAAAAAAATTAAGCATTTCATAATATTGTAAGGGGTGCAATCGGTGAGTATTGTTTCAGACTGAGTATTTTTTGTTTGGGTAATATACAAAACAGGATTATCACAATGAACCCTAATACATAAAAAGTAAAAAAATGAAACATTTCATAATATTTAAGGGATGTGTGCAATTAGTGAGCAGCATCCTAAGTTTGTCAGAAGTTGCTGTTGCACCCAGTTTCCTATTTCCTATCTTCTGTACCAAGTGCTTTCATAAGTTGCCAATAATTTACGAAGAGCATCTCTCTATGCATTTCTAGCTATCTTTTAAATTACAGTGATTTGCGTTCTCTGATATAATTATTCAAAGATATATCGAATTCAAACATTCATCAAATGATACCTCCTCTTGGTCAGTATGATGTAGTCTGAGTTGGTAGCTCAGATATTCCATTCAGCTCATTCGCATAAACAATAATTTCATTACCAAACGGTCGGGATATAACTGGGCTTCTCACTGCTGTCAGCACTTCTTTGATGGCAATACAATAGGGCCATAAAGTTTTAATTTTTACCATATCCTTGATCTCCCCGTTTTACCAATAATCCCCACAAGAACAAAAGCCCTCGTTGAAGTGGTGAAAACGGTGAGAATCCCTTAATATTATCAACCTTCCAACAATCTTGGATATGTGCTTGATGGCACTATGACAGTCTTCACACACGCGCAAGTTTTTCATGACACGGATTGGTCTGCCACCTGGTATGGTCAGAATTCCGAAAGCTACAGCTAATTTTTCACTGTGATACTTGAGCATATGTTCCTTCTCTTCCTCTTCCACGTCATGCAGAACTAATTTTGTTAAAGAAACATATCCCTCCTCCCTCATTTTGAGATCTAGTTCTTCTAAGTAGGCATATATTCTCTCTTTCTCTGGATGGGAACAATCCCCAACTGAGAACGTATGAATCTTGTTTTGTACCTCAACCCAACTATAGCCAGGTACTTTCTGTACACCAATATCCCTCATCTTTGATCTCATCTTATCAGCATCAACCCATCTGCCCGAGGCTGCATATAGATTTGAAAGAAGGACGTACATTCCCGAGTTCTGAGGTTCCATCTTAAAAACCATCTCAGCAGCCTTCTCGCCCAGTTCAGTATTGCCATGAATCCGGCTTGCACCAAGTAGAGCTCCCCATGAAGCAGCACCAGGCTGAAAAGGCATGTTTCTTATTAAGTCCTGTGCTTCTTCCAATCGGCCAGCTCTGCCAAGAAGATCAATCATGCAAGTATAATGTTTTGAAGTTGGTATTACACCATAATCTTTAGTCATTGAATAGAAGTATTCAGTTCCCCTGTCTAGCAAGCCAGTATGACTACAAGCAGAAAGAACGCCAACCTGAAACATTATAAAAATATTAATAAGCATAGTGTAATATTACATGTATGAAAGGGTCAAAATGCATGCTACTCAATTGCTTGTAAAACAATCTTAACTGCACCTCTGGTTCATTTATCAGTGCTTGATCATTATTATCAGATTTCGAAACAAGACAAGGAGGAAAGCTTCTAAACAACTATTGGCTCAATTTAATCATTGAAAGAACTTTACTAAAGCTTATAATATAACTACTGTAAAAATGAAGAAAACAAAGAGAAGAGGGAAACAAAGTAAAACTATTATCAGAGCAGGGACCAACTATTTGACGACATATAATTCAACTAAAACAAAGCGGTTTTAAAACACTAGTGAGATAATTGATACCAACGAAGTAGATTTCTTGTCTACATTTTTCACGTGTAGCGTTTCAATTCAAATAGGAGTTGCTTATCCATTTCGATGATATTGACAAAGAAAGACAGTCAAAGAAACAGGGGTCAGACAAAAATTAAAGTAGCATGATGAAAATAACTAAGATAACAGGAAACATTTAAGGTTTATTACGTTCATATAAATTATATTCAGACTGAGTTCAGAGGCTCCAAATTGTGCCAATGCACCGTAAGTTCGTAACAGCAACCAGGTATCTCCGTATGAGATGATTTGGTCATATTGATCATGAACAATTCGATCAAAGGATTAATTTGTAGACCGGGGATATGTATAAATTAAATATACTTTGTAAAATATGAAGTATCAGTGATTCACACTTCCACACATCTTGGATAAAGGAGTAGAAAGTCATGCTAAATATAAGCTCTGAATAAAAACCTAACCGCATATGAAATGTATAAAACATATACCATGGTAATCTCATCAGGCTTAACACCTGCTGTCTTCATAGACTCAAATACCGTTAAAGCCTGTCTGCCAAATCCATGCCTGGCATAGCCAGCTAACATAGTGTTCCAAGAGACGACATCTTTCTCCTCTATTCCTTCAAACGTGTCATTAGCTTCGTCTATGCTGCCACATTTAAAATACATTGCAAGAAGCGCATTCCCCACGAAACACCCAGTCCCATATCCCATCTTCACCGCCTGCCCATGAATTTGTTTCCCCAACTCCAAAGCAGCAATATCAGCACATGTGCTCAAAGCACAACCAAAAGTAGCCCTATTTAAACTTTCTCCGTCTTGTTTTATCTCTACAAACATGTTCAGAGCTTCTTCATAGTGACCGCTCTGAGCATAACCAGCAATAATAGCCGCCCAAGATACACAGTCACGCTGTGGCATCATATCAAAGAATTTTCTAGCCTGAGCAATGTCTCCAATCTGACCATAGCCTGTAATCATGGTATTCCATGAACTTATATTCCGACAGGGCATAGACTCAAACAACTCCCTTGCGATGTCCATTTTCTTAGTTTGCACATAACCCGCAATCATTGCATTGTATGAAACTTCATTTTTCTCAGGCATTTCGTCAAAAAAAGTTTTAGCTTCATCCAGCATTCCATTCTGCACATATCCAGACACCATAGCTGTCCATGTGAACACGTCCCGTGTTGGAGACTCGTCAAACAATCTCCTCGCCTGTGACAAACCTCCACCCTGAGCATAACCTGAAATCATAGTGTTCCACGAGATTGCATCCCTAACAGGCATTTTATCAAAAAGCCACCTAGCATCACCTAACTTCTTTTTCCTTACAAACCCACCCATCAAACAGTTCCATGAAATCAAGTCCCAATCCGATTTAGACTCAAACAAGAGACAAGCCTCTTCAATTCTCCCATTGTGAACATAGGCGGCAAGAAGGCCATTCCAAGAGATGGAATTCTTTTCAGGCATATTATCAAAAACCTCCCTTGCCTCATCAACATAGCCATTCTGGGCATACCCTGACAACAAAGAATTCCAAGAAACAACATCTTTCTCAGGCATTAAATCAAACAATCTACGAGCGTCGCCTAACCTGCAGTTCCTGACATAGCCAGTAAGCATTACATTCCAAGAAAACAAGTCTCTTTCAGGCATTTGATCAAACAGGTTCCTTGCAAGATTGAACTTGGAGTTTCTCAAGTAACCAGATATCATGGCATTGTAGGAAACGGAGCTTCGGCGAGGCATGGTGTTGAAGACATGGAGAGCAGAGTCGCAGTGGCCATTGCGCATATGAGTAGAAATGGCTTTGTTCCATTTAAGGATGTCAGGGTCTTTCACTCTTGGCTTGTTGTTGTTGGTTACACTTTCACTTCTCCTCGTACTTGTACTTGTGTGTCCAAAATTGATCGTGCACACACGCCGCACCCGCAGGTTGTTGTATATACGAAGCATAATTCCTCCGTGCATATTTGCAATTCTACTTCTATTTTTTTATTTAAATATAAATTTGATCTAAAGAAAATAATAATAATAAAGTTTTAAGCCTTTATTATAAAATTTTAGCATTTTGGTTTCCCAATTTTAAGTTTTCTTCAAATTATAGAGTAGAGGCATTGGCATCTGATGAGACTTGGATTGGTCCAAAATCACTTACAAATTTACATCTTACTATACTTCACCATCTCCACACTATTTGGAGTTTTATAGAAAAAGATGCAGTCAGTCATTTCAGAGTTTTCAAATTGCTCTAATATTGTCATAGTCTCAAATCAAAAAGATTTAGACACATTCATATAAATGAAAACAAAAATAAATCAGTCACATCAATTAATATCATTTAATTTTATTTTCATTTAAATTTTTCTATGTTTTGTGAGTGTGCCCAAATCATTTTGATCTGGGGTTGTGCTCATCTAAGACTTTCTACAAGATGTAAAATGATTGATATCCTTGATTCAACGTCATCCACCTGTTCCACTAAGCATCGAGAAAATAAAAGACAAGTTATTCAATATAACCAACACAATCCCTAGCCATGCATAAATTGCATACAATGAAGATAATAAGCCCACAAAGAACAAAACATGTGAAGATTTTTGGCCCCCTATGTTTCAAGAAGTTGCGATTTTGGCCCCCTAACTAAATAAACTACAAAACCGCCCCCTAAGTATTGACTTTTTTGCAGTTTTGGCCCCCATGTCAATTTTGACCAAGTCAAAGCTGACGTGGACGCCACGTATGTATTTATTTATTTTTTAATTATTAAAAAATAAAAATATATATAATTTTTTTAATTAAAAAGTAATAAAATAAATACACACGTGGCGTCCATGTGTGCATTGACTTTGTCAAAATTGGCCTGGGAGGCCAAAACTGCAAAAAAGTCAATACTTAAGGGGTAGTTTTGTAGTCCACATCTGATAAGCAGCGTAATTGAAAAGAAATTTGAAAACTTTCAAAATAAGTAAAGTGAACACTCCTAGGTGGGGTTGGCAAGAACCAGGTCCTTGCTTTCAGGGATAGTTTGACCCATAATAGGTACATGATGTATGGTTATTTTTCTTTGAAGGAACCATTTTCAGAAAGAAGAACAAGTGGAAAGTTGATTCACATGTGTCCCACACATGGCCCATGATGTGACTGAAGATTCAACAATGACCTTCATAAGAAAAAGATTGACTCTAGTGGAAGGTGGCATTTAGGGTGGGTGAGGGAAAGATTTTCCCATCATAGGAAAGTTGTTTGTTTACCATTAGATTAAAGTGGAGCACTGATTTTATCATGGCTTGTCTTTAAATACCAACCCAGATTTTCCATCACCATCAAGTGTCCGACGTGGCTGTACCAACCTCAGGTGCCTCGATCTCTTCTAGAACTACTTCACCGGCCAAATCTTAACGACCTCAAAACACTGACCCATCTCAATCTCTGCGGCAAGAACTTCACCGGCGACATCCCGGCGGCGAAAAACATGATTCCGACTCAAAATCCAGTCTCAGATTCACAACATCTTCACATCTCAACCTTTGTCATACTCACTTTCTTCTTTCCATCACCATAAATCAACTCTCCAACGCAAACCCACGTCAGATTTCGACCGACCTGACCCAGATTCATGTCATCCCGACCTAAATTCGACGAGAGCGTTCAATAAAACAATTGGGGTTTTGATTTTGGATTTGTTCACAGTTAACACAAATGAAAATTATTTCCTCAGATTCGTTCAATAATAAAACAGTTGGGCTGAAACAATTGGATTCGTCGGTGAAGAACTTGTAAATTGTAAATTATGAGTTTCATCCATGGACACAAATGAAAACCAATGTTCAAGAAAAATAATGACTCATTTGACATTGTATATTGAAATAAAAACTATTGAAAGAGATAAGAAAAATATGAGAGTAGTTTTTAAAGTGAATATTAAAATCGGTGTTGGTGACAGGTTTACCAGTGTCTCATGGGGATGGAGTTGATGTTAGTAAGGTTGAAGACAAAGAGAATAAAACCTAGTGTGTGGAGAACATTGTAAAAGATTGTTCTTTATTAAATTTGATGGTTAAAATCAGCTTTCCTATGGAGGGAAATTCTTTCCCTCACCCACCCTAGTGGAAAGTCTATCCAATAACATTTTCCGAGAGATGACACATAAATTTTAATATAATAGTAAAAAAACTACAATTTATTTTTGTTGGAGATCTGGGAGAGCGGCAACCACAAAAGACGGAGCCATCTAAAATCTTAAAATATTAAATATATAAGTCATGTCTTTATATATCTACCATTTAAGCTCATTGAGAGTATATGTAAGAATAACCACTCTCACTTTGAAGAAAAAAAAAGTTTTATTATATTACAATCAACTTGAACATTCATTAAAAGAGAAAAGAACTACATAATTGAGTATTCATACACATTTATTAGCACAACCAAGCAATATATTTAAATTAAAAGTAATTATTATAGTTTAATATATAATAATATAGGCAATTATCGACTTGTCTCAAATTTTCAAGTAGAAAGATAAGTGGTCCATAAAGTACTAGTGTAGCAAGCTCAACAAATGCAATACGACATATCATTGTCCAGATGTTGACGACTCCATAATATCATTGTTTTCTCCTCCACCTTCTACTAAAGGTTCCTGGTTCTTTTCAACATTCTCCTGCAAGTGCTTTACCCACTTCCATGTTGCTGGGTCTTCCTGAAAATAATATCAAATAATGTAAACAGACTAAAAAAAATGAGAATAAACTCTTTCTAAAGGCAAAATTGAGTATTTCAAGAGACTAAATTCTTCTAGTTATTATCCTAGAGTTATAAGATGCATTGTAACCTTAACATTGATTTAGTATGGACATTGTTGAATCACCATATATATATATATAGTTAATAATAACATTGGGAGACATATAAAATTAGGCGAAAACACTTAATTTGGTATATAAACTCGTAAAATTTTGATATATAAAACAACATGGCACCAACCACCATGTAGTACTAAAATTTTATTAAATTTTAAGCTAGCAGGTCTTGTAATATATTTATTTTGTTGATTTGTTTTCAAAAGATATTGTTGTTGGTGTTAAAAACAGGTCTTGTAACATTAAATCATATCCTATCTATATCAAACAAGTTATGAATCAAATTTGTATATAGTTATGTGAAACGAAATACTTACACGAAGGTGATTAAGAAAAATGGTGTCTCTAAACACACTAGGAAGAGAGTTTGCTAATGCAATGCCAGCCCTGCTTTAATACGAAAGAAGTTTTATTGAAAATTAGAAAAATACACATGCATTCATACAAGTTGCACACATTATTAAAAAAAATGCATATTTAAGAGCATTTAAGATGATGGAATTGCTCAACTAACCGGCGACCATCAGACAAACGAGCATAGCAAGGAATTATAAACTTCAAAAGACGAGGTGTGGGTTGCTTGTCAAGACTTTCGAACATCATGTCCAAAACTCGACGTACTGCAAAAAACCGCTCTGCTGTAGCACAAACGTAAGCCAAACCATCATCATCGAACAAAATTTTATGAATTATAAATGTCGCAGCCTGTAGAGATAAACAAGAAAATATATCTACTTAAATTTAGAACAAGATAACTTTCATATGAAATTGTGTTAATCACATACCCAACAAAAATGGATCACAGAAAAGTAAAGAATGAAATAGTAAAAAAATAGTAGTTCATTTACCAAAATACTCTTTAAAAAAATAAGAATAGAGAAACTAACAGTTTGTGATATTTCATTTCCGATCTCCATGTTGCTCAAGCACAATGGAATTACCTCGCTTAAAATAAGGTAACCCAAAACTTCTTTTGTGTTATCCTGTGAATATCAAGTATCAACAAAAGGAAATTATTATAAATGGTAAATATGTAATAAATAGCAGAATTTTTTTAATTCATTAACGATGTATATAAGTTCATCCTAACAAGTTATATTTGTAACTCTCAAATACTAGATATGAAATTTTTTGAAAGACTGAATTTGAAACTTAAATAGATATAATTGAAAACAAGAGCATGATAAAACTGCAAGTCAACCAATTATTTGGCTCATAACTAGCTACTTTCTATAGTTTTAAAAATAATTAGTGATTAGTGTTTTTTGTATGAATGTGATCAATAATTTATTGGTACAAATTTTATGTTATGTAAATGACACATTCAAGGCGCTATAAAACATTGTAAGTTTTTTGTGACAATATTTTTTGTAATTAAAATTACTTTCTTTTCACGTAATACCTTCACCAAGGCACCAATGACTCCGAGACTTGCAAGCCTTAAATACTCAAACTGCGGTGACTTGTCTTTTGTTTTAAGGAAGGGATACAAATACAAAGGTATGCTAGCTGCAAACAAGAAAATGTAAGTGTAAATAATGGAAAGACGAATGTATTTTTTTTCTTCAAATATTGTCTTTTAATGAGCAAAATCAAGGATGAGATAATGTAAAAGCAATCCCCTGGATTATATTTTGTATTTAAAAAAGAAGTAATGATTTGTACCCAAAAAAAGCAATGATGTATACAAAAAAAAAACAATAATACACCTCCACCATATACTTAAATTTCAAAACTATTATTCTAAATATAACATCTAGTGAGTAAATATAAATTAAGAGTAATTATGATGAATAAAAGACTTGATGTTACCATTCAGGAACAACATCCTTGTTTCAGAGTGAGATGCCACACACTATAGTAAAAACATGAGAGAAAAGTGTTAGAGGAATTAGTTTCATATTTTTCTTGTGGATTAACTCATTTCTAATTAACATGATAGATTTTTAGGTATATTTGAGGGTATAATAAAAGTGTTCATATACTAAACACAAGATTTAAAACTTGTTAGAACAAACTTATCTCACCTGAAGTAGTGCAAGAACGTTGCACGCTCGAGTTGATTGTCCTAGAGTAAGGGTCGGTGGTGAAAGAGTACAATATATTGAAGTTATTTCCTAAAGAAAAAAAAAAAACTACTTAGTGTGGTGAAGGCAACTAATAAACACTTCTTAAAACACATGAATGCTTAAAAATTAAAACTATCAAGGAACAAATAGTATTAATAAGTTAATTTAAAAACATTTAGAGTATAATATTTTAAACAAAATCTAAATTAAATCATACAATCGTCATTTACTTCTAACTCTCCCTCATAATCACGCCTTGTTTTTATTTAATTGTAAAAATAAAATTTTGTTTTAGCGTTGAAAAGCAAAAGTTGAAAACACATAAACATAATTCGGGAAAAATTTATATGGTAGAAAAGATTAGAGAGAGACAGATAAGTTCATAACCTAAACAAATATTACAATAAAAAAAAAAGTGTACTTGAAATACTTAAGCAAATAAAACCAACTTGTCAAAATATATAATTTCATTCATATATATCATACCTGTAAAAGTACTGCAATAGTACCAAAAGAATTCCATAATAAAGGTGCAAGTTCTCGAGATAACTCATTCCTCTGAAATATAAAAGATAGAAATACAAGATTATCTCTTAATTGTAAAAGTTCGAGAAACATTACTAAACACCGATGAAATTGTAATATAAAATGCCAAAACATAATAATCCTAATTTTATCAGAAATTGGTTTGATGTCGTCAGCATCATTGTAGTCAATAAACAATGATCTCGATTATTGAAGATGATTACACAATTAAAATATTGAGTTCCTGATTTGTCGACGTCACAACATGGATCGCATAATTTCTATCCCACTATTTAGAATGGCTAACAGCAATAAATTCAACTCGACATGAGCACATTAAATTTAGCGCTAGAGACAACTCTTCCAAGATTCAGATTAATTGCGAGTTTAATGAAAGACATTAAAAATAGACAAAAAAGTAATAATCGAAGATTGATTCGTACGGACCTTGGAGAGCACACGAAGAGCATTTTCGCGGAGATTAGGATTGATGAGTTCAGTAACAAGGTGTTCCACGAAGGTCATCGTTTGGGCAGTGGTTCTTGATTGAGTAGAAGCACCAAGAGGAGCTACAGACGAAGATTCATTCTTCATTGAGAGCGAATGAGGAGAAATTTTGTCCATCGATCGGGGTGGAAATGATACAATACAACGATCATTCAGTTTTATCACTTTACTTTTACTTTTATCTATGTGTGTGATGATAATATAATATAATATTTTATAATATAGATTTAATTAATCTTTTGTATCTATAAATTTATTGAATTTTGTTTTTAATTTGTCTAAAAAAATTCTTCATACAATGGTCCTTCAAATATTTTCTATTAGCATATTTGGCATGTGTTTTTGAGTCAACTCATGTATACTCTTCAAAATTTTAAATTAATTTTTACAATCATGTTTAATACATTATAGAAGGGTTAATCTAACATGAATCTCTAAAAAAATGGTCAAAAGGCAGACCTTTACTTTTTTAGGGAAAAAAATAAGTATTATAACAATAAAAAATGAAAATAATATTTTATTGAAATTAACTAAAAATAAGAGGATCCACTACTGTCCATATTAGACAACCCCTGTTACAGAAATACCTTTGCAGAATTTTAAAATTTTTAACAAAAAAATGAATTAAATATGAATCTCTAAAAAAATCATATTTTATTGATCTTTTATTAAAAAATTCTGAAATTTTGTGGGACACATTTTTATAATATTCTAAATATGTCTCGTTGACAAATATGAGTGTCGCACATGAGTTAACTTAAAAATAGAGAGAAAAAATGATGATATAAAATATTTAAAGGATCATTGTTTGAAATTGTAGAGGGAATAAAAACAAACTTCGATATGCTTATAGAGACCAAAAGCTTATTTGACCATATAATATAATTTAATTTTACTTTAGTTTTTTTATGGACACCACAATCATAATGCCTTTTTTTTTTAAAATAAAAATACAATATTAAATAATACTCAAACAAATAATTTTCAAAAAATAATTGAAATTGTATTTATTTATAAAACTAACAAAAAAAGAAGCAAGGGGAGATGCCTTTATCAAACTCCTTATAACTCCAGAAAATTTAAAAAGTGTTGTCTATGGTTCAAACGCACACGCACTTATGTAGAGAAGATCTTAAGTTTTAGAAGGTGTTGGCCCATCTTTTTAACAAATATTATTTAACATTAACTATACCATAATATATAAAGGGGATTATAAAGTTGACTACCGTTAACTACTTATTTTAATTGGACCTTTTATTGTACAAATTTACTCGTAACATTTGAAACATCAAACCTTTTACCATTAAACACCACTTGATTCCTCTCATGCCACAGCAAAGCAGTAAGGAAACCAAACAGAGAAGTCCACTGAATGTGATCATCCGCTCGAACCCCACTAGCAATGTTACACTCCACCCACTCATTAACACCCTCATCAAAGAAATTATGGGAGAGGCAAGTTCTAAAGGAACACTGATGACAGTTTATCATTCTATATTTTTAGAGTCTTTTTATGATATTTTTGAGTTCACAAGCAAGCTTTAGCAGCAAGAAAAGCAAGAAAAATAGAAGATTTTGAAGAAAGCACAATCGTGTCACGATTGTTGAAAATGTGTCACGATTTGGAGCACAGGATGAGGTTCATTCGACATTGATTAAAACGTGTCACAATGGCTATTTCGTGACACGATTTTAGGAACATGTGGCACAAGGAAAGAAAATAATGTCACAACATGGAAGGTGCAAAAAGAAGAAACAAATGGGCTTGAGCAAAAGAAAAGAAAGAAAGAAAAACCGTAACATGCTGAAAGAAAGAAAACTAGGTTAAATCGGCTATATAAGAAGCAAGCCACACACAGATAAATACACTACGAATCCTGCTCTTCACCCTGCACTTTTCGTCCGCGCCCTGCAGCCATGACCAAAAAACTCCTGCGTTAGTTAACTAACACAAGTGTAAAAAAAACGGAATTTAATTTTTACACATGCGTGACTTAAGTCACGCTGCTTGAGTTATCTCACGCTGGAATTAACACATGAATGAGTTAATTCACGCTGTTTTCAAAATTTCAAATGAAAACAACATTTAATTTTTTTTGTCATGGAACTTTAGTACTAGTTTTTGGACCCTGGTTTGTTTGTTTATTCGTAAAAGTAACATTTCAAAAGATAGACTTCAACTACCACATAATGTTAGCGGTGCTTTCAGACCAGGAATATTAACAACACTTATGGGTGTCAGGTGCTGGAAAGACAACCCTCATGGATGTATTAGCTTGTCGAAAAACAGGTGGATACATTGAAGCAAAGTATTAACATCAGCGTGAGTTAACTCATGCAGCGTGATTTAAGTCACGCATGTGTAAAAATTAAGTTCCTTATTTTTTACACTTATGTTAGTTAATTAGCGCAAGAGTATTTTGGTCATGGCTGTAGGGCGCGAGCGAAAAGTGCAGGGTGAAGAGCATTATTCATATACTACGGCTGGTACAGGAAGTAACGTTTTGGCCATACGGTTTTGGGAACAAAGAAGCTTTCACGCACATTGAGGTAGAGAGAGGAAGGAAGCACGTTGATATGGGAAAAGAACATGAACAGTAGCGATTGAGAAGTAATTGAGGAGCAAGCCGGCAACGACGGAACTCTATATGTTTATTTTCTTTACTATGTTGTTTATTTCTTTAATCATGTCTAGCTAATTTTTAGAGATTAGGTCTGAGATGATTCTGATGTAACCCTAATTGAAACATGTTGCTGTGAAACTCTATTTATTGTGAATGACAATCTAGTTTTTATTCAATTCAATTGTTCTTAATGCTTTTTATATATTGACACCATATAAACATGATTTCGTGGAAATGAATGACTACTGACCATAGCTTTCGACTTAGACCTAATTGAATTGTTCTATTAAACATGGTTAGTCTAGGAATGGATAATCGTTTATTAGTGATATTAGGTTAACGTACTTAAAACTTTCAAAGATTATTAGACCACCTAAGGAATTAGGGGTTTTAGTTTGAGAAGAGGGTCTTAACTCAAGGGATTGATTAGGACTATTTTGTTAACTATCGCGAAACTAGAGAATCATTCATAAGAATAGGTGCAATATACCAATTAGGGGAACATAGATGATTCGAAAGACCTGATCTCAGCTCTCTCCTTATCTTTTCCAAAACTATCTTTATTTTCTGTTTATTTAATTTTATGCAATCAAAACTACTGCCTCGGGCACTAAAATAATTTACACATCCTAGATATTAACCTTATTGCTAAATTGAGATTAACACGGTCCCTGTGGATACGAACTTATAAATTTTATTACTTCGATAGTTTTAGTACACTTGCTAAAAAGTCTATCAAATACCAAACCGGCTCACCACCCTGCAATCTCGAAGGGATATGACTCTCCAATTCCTCGCCACCAGCACATAATAGACAGAGGTTACTATCCGTCATGCCTCTAGGAGCATGGAATGAATTTATTGGAAGGCAATGATGCAGCCATGCAGATTTTTCTACAAACATTTGCTTTCTAGGATGGCCATTCCAGGGCAAAGCTTCTTCCAAACTCGATCACCATGCACCTGATTCACACGACCTTGAACCAGTTGGTAGGCAGCTTTCCCCTTTCGTGCTAAACGTGCCATCTGGAGTAAGGTTCCACTCAAAACGGCTGTCCTCCAACCTATCCAAAGGAGGCGCAAGCATTAGAATATCCTTCGTCTAGTAACCAAATAGGGATAAAATCCATGAGATGGTTAACATCTGATTGACCCTCAGCGTTCACAAAATCATGCACAAAAGTGAGCACAACTCTTCCAGAATAGGCCGCAGGAGACGATTTCAAAACAATATTCCCATATGGTACCAATCTCAGGCCAGAATAATATTGATTTACCATTACCAATAGTCCACCGGCCCCCACTCATATTGGTACCCCAGGTAGAAGATATAGCTCTCCAAATTTCACGGTTTATACTTAATATACTATTTTAGGCTAATTTTCTACCATATTTCTCCACTCACCAATAATCCCCACAAGAACAAATACCCTCACTGACGTAATGAAAGCGATGAGAATCCCTTAAGATTATCAACCTTCCAACAATTTTGGATATGTATTTGATGACATTATGACAGTCTTCACACACACGCAAGTTTTTCATGACACGTATTGGTCTGCCAGCCGGTATGGTCAGAATTCCAAATGCCACAGCTAATTTCTCACTGTGATACTTTAGCATTCGCTTCTTCTCTTCCTCTTCCACATCATGCAGAACCAGTTTTACCAAAGAAACATGCCCCTCATGCTTCATTTTTAGATCTATCTCTTCTAAGTAAGCATATATTCTATCCTTTTCTGGGTGAAAACAATCACCAACTGTGAATTTATGAATCTTGTTTTGTACCTCAACCCAGCTATACCCGGGTATTTTCTGAATACCAAGTTGTCTCATTTTTAATCTAAGCTTACCCACGTCAACCCATTTACCTAAAGTTGCATATAAATTTGAAAGAAGTACATACATTCCTGCATTATTGGGTTCCATATTAAAAACCATCTCAGCAGCCTTCTCACCTAGTTCAGCATTGCCATGAATCCGGCTTGCACCTAATAGAGCTCCCCATGTTGCAGCATCTGGCTCAAAAGGCATGTTTCTCATTAAGTTATGTGCTTCTTCCAGGAGGCCAGCTCTACCAAGAAGATCAATCATGCAATTATAATGTTTTGAATTTGGTGTTATGCCATAATCTTTACTCATTGAATAAAAATATTCAGTTCCTCTGTCTGTCAAGCCAGTATGACTGCAAGCCAAAAGAACGCCAACCTGAAATATGAATAGAGGAAGACTAAGCGGAATGACGTTACATGTAGAAAAGAGTCAAAAGGCACACTATTATATTGTATAGATCAAACAATTGTATTATGGACACATCAAGCCTTCCTAGTTTATTTGTCAATGTTTTGTTATCATGGTCATATTTGTTTATGATAAAACAACTTGTTATGATCACATTTGTTCATTATAAAACCACTTAAGCAGTTATTAGCTCATTGGCACCTATGTACAGAAAACTTTGTAGACAGACAGACAAACAAAGTGTAAAACGCAGGACTCTTTGTCGATGGAGGGGCCACTTATTTGAAACCCTTGAGAGAAATAAAGCTAAGTGATTGAACAACACAGAAATTATTCTTCGCAATTGAACTTCTTGCCTGCATTATGTATACATGTCAAATATAAAGACAAAAGCCAATTGCATGGAAATAAATGGCAGGCATGCAGTCTATACTTATAAGCTGAAATTATGACGAGGAGGAAAGTGATACTATGATAGAATAGAACTCAATCAGAATTGACTGAAATAAAAGATATTTCATTTAAGAAACCCCAGTCGCTAGCTCAGTATTAGAAAGATACAAGACGAAGATGAGGAAATCTAAATACATACAGACCCACAACATTCCCCTTTTAAACCAAACACCCCTCTGTTATTTATTTCTGTCTCAAACTAACTAGATAGGGTCTATTAACAGAAAGCATAAAAAAATATGTCTCTGTTTCGTAAAAATAGCATATAGCTGATAGTTTATAGTTGATGACTGATGATAGATAACTGATAAGCTAAATGAAGTGTTTGGTAAAATTAACGGTTCAACTAGCTGATAAATGTAAAATGACATAAAAGAGCATTCTTAATTCATAATAAAATTTATATGAATTAGTATTTAAAATTTATTCATTTAACTTATCTTTTATATATTATTAAATTATTAATTTTTTATTTCAAACAAGACCTTTTTTTCATCGTTTATTAGAATTGTGATGAAAAGACTAATTTTTAGAGCACCACCAACAAGAGCAAGTCCAATGACTATTGATTATACCTTGTCCCTTGAGAAATTATTTCTAATAAAATTGCTTTAAACAATGCAATTACACCGAAACAAAACAAAAAAGAGATACACCAAAAATATCATCACTGCCTATATTATTTAGAAAAATGAAGCTGTGAGTGTAACAGGCACTTTTTGACCCAAAATAAAAAATTAGTAGACCAATTATTTCCATCTATTCATCCGTAATAATAAAAAAACATATCAGGTAAAAACATACATATTTTGATATGCCTGCATTTAAGACATGTCTATTTTATTTTAAATATAATAAATCATAAAGGAAAAAAAATAGATTTTAGATAAAATAGTAAGGGAAAAAATGGAAGAAAAAGTGGTAAGTTATAAGCTCAAACGCTATTAAATAGCGTCTGATAAATAAGTTATAGGGATAAGCTCATGATAAAACGACAGTTACCAAACAGGCCTTTTTTAGTCATACAAGCTTATCAGCCATAAGCTATAAGCTAGCTTCTTGGTCTTACCAAACAGAGCCTATACGGTTTACTCTCCTTTCCTCTTGCTTTTCTGTAACCTCTAAAATATCCCGTGTTCAACAAATTTAAAAGCATACACCATCATATATGATTCATAGCTAAATAAGGGAATTAAAATTTATTTACATAATGTCAGACAACTGAGACAAGTGGTGGTGTGGTACTGTGGTATCATGCTCTTTCAAAACCAACAAATCAGTAATAAGTTTGAATGTATGTTTAGTCCCTGCAAATATATCATTTTTTGTTTTTAGTCCTTGCAAATGTATAATTTTTTGCTTTTGGTCCTTGTTTTGTTTTAGTCCCTACAAAATTTATTCATATTGGAACCGGATGCTGTAATATGCAGAATATTTGGTTTTAATTCCTCAAAATAAAAACTAAAATGAATATTGCGACCAATTTCAACATGAACCAACTTTTCAAGGACTAAAATAAAACACCAGGGACCAAAAGCAAAAAATGGTATATTTGCAAGCACTAGAAACAAAAAAAAGAAAAAATATCACAGGCACTTAAAACAAAAAATTATATATTTGCAAGGACTAAATGCATATCTAAACCTTAGTACTAAATACTGTGATGAAATACAGTATGAGAAGAAATCTGAATTATTCTCATTGACTTCAAATTAATAGCACTCAACATCATATAATATACGTTATTCACAGGAAAAAAAAACTAATCAGTCAAAATTATGTACAAGGAATAGGAATTAGTTCTCAGTTATCTGTTAACACTTAAGAGCTAGTTAAGCCCTGTTAGATGTTTAACAAAATCAGTTATATAGCCTAGTAGTATACACACCTATGTGATAATGTATTATCTTTAACAAGAAAGAATTATTTGATACATTTTCAATTTATCTTCACTTCCTATCTTTTTTCTCGATCTATTCTTTCTTTTCCCTTCTTCAATTCTTGCTTATATACCTTTATCCAGAAATAAATCCAAAATAACTGCCTAAACAAACATCAGAGGACCTTCCAACTGTTTCTCTTAATCCATTTACAACATTTTACGACATTTACTGCTCAACAATTATCTTTCACACACACACACACACACACACATATATATATATCCTCAACGTAACCTAGGTTATTCAAGTCAGTAACAACTATTATGAAATAACCTATCCTGATTGTTTAGGTCAATAACTACCATAACAGAATGGATTACAGCCCTGTCAACTTCCTTTTGGATAAATGAAGATGCAATGACAAAAGGTATATTGCCAGGACAAAAATACAGTTAACCAGAAAAGAATAAGCTTTTCAATTCAAAGGGCAGCAGATAAGTACTCTAGAACAGATAGACGGCTCCAATTTGATGAAGCTGAACTACAGCAAGAAAGAAACTTTATGGAAAGGAATGTCATGTGGCATATGATGCTGTTAACTTGTCCTACCCTCATAAACAACACACAACAACATCCAAAATGAAACCTCTACAACAACAGCTAGCAAGGCCACCGTCTATCCAAAAAAAAAAAAAAAAACTAGCATGGCCATCACAACCACAGTAACAACTACACTAATGGACCCAGGATCTCAGCTTATTCATTTCACTACACACGCGCGCGCACATACACTTACACACACAAAGAGAAAACGGTTTTATTATCCCACTTAATCAGTATCAACAATAGTGCTCGGCAGGATGATCATTGTTTGGAATCTGACCAAACCCTTCAACTTTTCCCAATAAGGAATGGAAGTCATGGAAAAAACATTATTATATCAACGAACACAAGAGACAAAGATATCAGCTTCAGCAATGAATGCTTGAGTTTCTTCCACTGAAGAACTGATTAGAAAAAGAAAAAACTTAGTTATGCATGTGAAATGACAGGGTTGTGTGTCAGGTGTGGGACTTTGTTGGAAAATAACAGAGTTTTTATAGAGAATTGATGCTGTAATAGGACACTGAATTTGGTGCTGTAATGGGACACTGAATTTGAATGAGGTATTTTCCTTAAAATGCATTTGGACTATCTTGGTTGAATCAAATACATTATACATAATTTAAATATAAAAGTTTAGTGTTTATAGGCCTTACTTAAGTAACTTGATGTTTATGCATACACATGTTGCTCCTAATATGAAAAGAAATGGGTGAAGGGAGGAAAGAACTTAAATGAAGAGTCTATAAGAAATTTGATTTTGAGACATAGTATCTGAAAGGGGAATAAGATGTGACACAGCAGATGTTGAAGTAACCCAGGTATTTCCTAGAGGATTCATAAGACTGGTAGGAACCCAGGTATTTCCTACTTTCCTTAGGCGATTATTTGACCATATTAACTGGGAAAGTTTTAATCAGAAAACTAAGTTATAAACCAGGAATATCTAAATGAAAATAATATGAAGTGAAATATGAAGCTTTGAGGGAAGTAGTTCCTCCAACACAACAGATAAGGAGCACTCATTCATGCATAGGTAATTTATAAATAAAAAACCAAATACATACCATGGTAATTTCGTCAGGTTTAAAACCTGCTGTCTTCATTGAATCAAACACCAATAAAGCCTGTCTGCCAAATCCATGCCTAGCATAACCAGCTAACATTGTGTTCCAAGAGATGATATCTTTCAATTGCATTCTTTCAAACACATCATAGGCTTCACCTATGCTTCCACATTTACAATACATTTCAAGGAGTGCATTTCCCACCAAGCAGCCATTGTCATACCCTGTCTTCACCGCCTGTCCATGAACTTGTTTCCCTAACACCAAAGCAGCCATACCAGCACATGTGCTCAAAGCACAACAAAAGGTAGATCTATTTAAACTTTTGCCGTCCCTTTTCATCTTCACCAGCATGTGCATAACTTTTTCATAGTGACCAGTCTGAGCATAACCAGCAATAATTGCCGCCCAAGATACACAATCGCGCTGAGTCATCATGTCAAACAATTCCCTAGCTTGAGCAATATCTCCGTTCTGACCATAGCCGCTGATAATGGTATTCCATGAACCTACATTCCGACAAGGCATTGCCTCAAACAATTCCCTTGCCATATCCATTTTCTTGTATTGCACATATCCTGCAATCATCACATTGTATGCCATCTCTCTTTTTCCCGGCATTTCATCGAAAACTCTTCTCGCTTCATCCAACATTCCACTCTGCACATATGCAAACACCATTGCTGTCCACGTGAAAACATCCCGCACCGGAGACTCCTCAAACAACCTCCTGGCTTGTAACAAATCTCCATCCCGGGCATAACCGGAAATCATGGTATTCCAAGAGATTGCATTCCTAACAGGCATATGATCAAAAAGTCTCCTAGCATCACCCAACATCTTCCTCTTCACATACCCACCCATCAAACAATTCCACGAAATCAATTCCCAATCCACCTTCGACTCAAACAATCGACGAGCCTCTTCAAGTCTCCCATTCTGAACATACACTGCAAGCAATCCATTCCAAGAGATGGAATCCTTATAAGGCATGTTATCAAAAACTAGTTTAGCCTCATCAACGCAACCACTCCGAACATAACCAGACAACATGACATTCCATGAAACAGCATCCTTTTGAGGCATTAAATCAAACAAGTTGCGGGCATCAACGAGTCTGCGATTTTTGACATAGCCAGTGAGCATTAAGTTCCAGGAAAACAAGTTCTTGTAAGGCATGGAGTCGAAGACACGAAGAGCTAAATGGCAGTGGCCATTGCGCATGTGAGTGGAAATGGAATTGGTACATTTCACAATGTATGTGTCTCTTGCTTTTTGAACTGGAAAACAGAAGTTATGTAAATGTTTCCCTCTCAGATTATAGTTCGCGCGCATTGTTTGAAGGAGTCGGCTGCTCTGGGCGCTACAACTCTGGAATTTTCTCGTGACCGCGATCATGTCTTTCGCTTTTTTAGAAAATCACTAACTACTTTAACTTCTGCGTTTGATTGAATCGCTTTTGAGTTTCAGTTTCAATTTGTTTTCCAAAGCTATCTTCCTTTATTACCCTTTGTAATTGTCTGCCATGGCTGGAAGAAAAAAAACGCTGTTTTTCAACTCACCGACGATGAAGCCGAAGAAGATAAAGGGGATGGAAGGTTACCAGCAAGAAATCTTCGCTCTCGGTAATCTTGTCTGCCATTGTTCCAATTTTTACGTTTAGCCGATGGTAACCCAATTCATTTTTCACGGCGAGTCGGTGAGTCACTCACCTAGTTGGCCTACTTGCTTCCGTTGTTACCTTCCTTAACGTTTTTTTTTTTATAATAAATTTGTCATCTTTTTTATTTATTTTTTAATATACAAACTTATCCATTGATGCTTATATTACTATTAAAATTTAAAATAACTTTACTTTTTTTACAAAATTAAAAAAACTCATGATTGTATATTATTTTAGTTTTAAAATGAATTTGTGAAACCAATCTATACGTGTATTTGACGATTAAAAGGGGATCATGATTTGCTCCAGTTGAATTATCACACAGTTACACACAATTTTTAATTCAGGTCATTGGATTGAATTACAAAATTTTGAAACTTATGACATAAACTCATCCAACAGTCAAGAATAAAATTGTGGGAAAAATTACAGCACCAAATTTGTGTCCTTAAAAAGGTAATTTGATCATTTAATGTTCAAAATCAATTTTGATTCAAGTTATTCAAACAATATCAACTTATAAGAATCACTTTTAAATGAGAGTGTCCAAACATAACCAAATTTGCATTCAACTCACTTTTAACCAAATTCGATTCTATCAAAATCAATTCTCACCGCCGCCGAACCAAACACACACTAAGTCATTCATGTGAATTTTACTTCGTCTCATTAAGAAAATGAATGTTAGATATACGTTGAAAATAAAATGTTGTTAGCACTCCTCTACAAGATGATGTATCATGGTGAATGTAGGACAATGTTGTTGTGGCTAATAAATGAACGACATTTGCGAATAAAATTTATCTTAAAGTTTTAAGTCGAACTACGTGAAGCCTTACAAAAATTTAAAATACTAGCAAAATTGAAATTGATATTGAATTTACTATGGATATAGTCAACCACTTACTTACGATCAAGTTCGATAGACACCTCTTAAAACTCATTTCAGCTACCAAGTCAACTGATTGCCTCCTTTAAGCCTCATTCCAGCTTCTTTAGATTGTGGTAACCTTTTATACCAAGAACTCACCTTTATTGTCCTTCATACACATCCTATACCATAGCGTCCTTGCTTTTGAAAGATTGTCGGATCAACGATACACTTCAGCGCCCCCACTTCAGACCTTTGCTTATCAACAACGATCTGATTCAAATACGAAGTCGAGACATCTTTAACTTTTTGTAATCTATCTCTGATAGGTAGATAATCTCATGTCTCCTTCCATATAAACACTTTAACTCTTCCTACGTAGGACTTTTAAACTTAATAATTTCCTCCAATTTTCCTTCATCAGGAGATCAATATTATCAATAATATTCTTCATAATACGGTAAAAGAATGACTTAACACTATAATCATTATTCAAAGTAACAATTGTCCTTGCTCACTATTATCTTTTAAGTATTTTTCACTTGATCAATAAAATCTTTCAATGGATCTTACCTGACTAGCAAAACAACGTAACAATCACACATTGGGAAACTGTTTAAGTCTCTTTATATAGAGGAGGTGCATGTTATCGGTGTGTTGAAGGCAAATGGTTGTTGTCCACAAATATAGTAGAATTTGTAACCATATATCATTAGGAAGTGATGATGAACAGAGCGGTTACATGGTTTGAATTGTTGCTCCCATATTGCTACGAGCACATCCCCTCGTGATGGGAGGGTGTGACTAACGTAGTTGATCTAATGCTAAATTGAACCTATCCGTTAGATCTTGGACTGCGAGCGTCTGAGCATTCTAAAACACCAATAAACGTCTGATCTATTACGCGTGCACCGCTCTGATCGTGTAGTCAAGACTTTTCAAACGCAATTAGATCCTCTTTGACCACTGATATTACTCCCTCCGGTCCTATTTACAAGAGAAAATTGACTTTTTAGATACATTGAATAATGTATGTAGTCAAGAACCTAAACCAAAAACATAAATTATTTAATGTATCTAAAAAGTAAATTGTCTCTTGTAAATAGGACCGGAGGGAGTACATTGGTTAATATTATTAATGTTTCTTTACGGTAATTATTAGTGTTAACTACGTCCCTAATTATAAGAGCCTTTTGCCAAAATTACGAGAATTAAGAAAGTTGGTAATAATATTAAATTTGTACTCCCTTCTTTTCAAAATATAAGCAAAATTCATTTTTTAGGTTCATTAATTTAATGATGTATGTGGTTCATAATATAGACCACATACATCATTAAATGAATAAACCTAAAAAGTGAATTTTGCTTATATTTTGAAACGGAGGGAGTATATAATTATTACTCCCTCCGATCACTATTATAAGCAAAAGTTCACTTTTATCCTATATGTATGTAGTCTATATGTGAACCACATACATTATTTATTGAATAAACCTAAAATGTCAACTTTTGCTTGTAATAGTGACCGGATAAAGTATTGTTTTTTACAATTTTATTCTTAAGAGAGAGAATTAATTTATGTTTTCAACATAATATTTATTGTTGATTGAAGAAAAATATGTACAATAAATAAAGGTATGTTGATAAAAAAAATAATTAATGTATTTAAAAATACCAAAAAAGTCTTATAAGAAGGGACACATTTTTTTTCTCAAAAATGTCTTGTAATTAGATACGAAGTACAGTTTTTTTGACAAAAGGTAACAGTTTTTTTTTAATCTTAGGAAGATAAGAATGAATAATAATAAGGCAATTTCTTTGAAATTGAGTGTACCGGTACATTCATATTAAATGAATAGTTTAATAAGTTATTTTTTTTTTGGAAAAATATATTTTTTATTGGTTACAATTATAATAATTATATTTTATTTCTCAAAAGTGTCGGCAAATTAAAATTCAATTTTTTTTAATTTTTAATACCCATAATAGTGAATATTGATAATTTTTTGGATAAAATGTTAAAAAATTAGGATGATTCTTATAAAGGATGAAATGACTTTTTTCTTATAAAATAATATTTTTTAAAATATAAAAGTTGATAAATATCTCTTTAATTTAAGGGTGTACCATAGAAACTTCCTAATAATAATAATAAGTGAAGTATGAGGTTAGGAGCGGGAAAAAAATTGAAGAGAAAGGTTGACGTGGTGAGTCAGCAAGAACCTTGTGGTTTTTTCATTTAAAATTAAACCCCACCCACCCACCCACCAAATCAAGTTAAACTCACTCTTTTGTTGTTTTTGTCTTCTCTTTCACAGTTTGATCTTAAATTCAAATTTCAAAACTTGAGAAACAGAAACAGAAACAGAAACATGGGTTGCGTGTCTTCACATCTGTTGAACCACGAAGACGAATTCGGCACCTCCGCACTCGGTGTCGGCCACCACATCGTCTCTTTAACTTCCACCACTTACGGCCTTCTCAACACCCTTGATCCACCCACAACCACCACTCCTCCTCCTCCACCGCCTGAAATCATTAACTCTTGGGAACTCATGGAAGGCCTAGACACCGAAAGCTTCCGCTTCTCACCCCTAACTCCACCATCATCAAAACCCTCTCACAAAGAAAACACCAATCCAAACCTAAACCTAAACCTAAACCTAAACCCTGCTTTGAAAAAACCTGGTTGGACGCTTTCGGATCGGTTTGAGAGGATATGTCCACCAAACGGAGAGAAGAAAGTGGTGATCTATACAACAACGTTGAGAGGTGTTCGGAGGACATTTGAGGCTTGCAATGCGGTGAGAGCAGCTTTTGATGCATTTGGTGTACAAATATGCGAGCGTGACGTTTCGATGGATAGTGGGTTTAAAGAGGAACTGAGGGAGCTTCTGAAAGAGAAGATGGTGGTTCCGCCGAGAGTGTTTGTGAAGGGATATTATATCGGTGGTGCTGAAGAGATGTTGAAGGTTGTGGAAGAGGGTTTGTTGGGAGAGGTTATTCAGGGTTTGCCAAGAAAAGCTGTTGGTGGAGGAGGTGTATGTGAGGGTTGTGGTGATATGAGATTCTTGCCTTGTTTTCGATGTAACGGAAGCTGTAAGATGGTGAATAAACAGAAACAGGGGAACACTGTTGTTGTTAAGTGTGGTGATTGTAATGAAAATGGGTTAGTTCAGTGCCCAATTTGTAGTTAGTTATCTTTTATTTTATTATTATGTTACTCACTTGCACTTGTAGTAACTGTTCTGTTCTGTATCTCTAATCATCGTGAATTCTCTCAATTCACCAGTTCTTTCTTTAATTTGAATGTAGAATTGTCACATTTCCTTGCAACTATGAATAACAACTATAAGCCTTAATTGTGCACCAAACATAATCTGTTAGGGTAGATTCTTCTTTGCTTCAATCTATACTATAGTTTGCTATGTCAATAATAGACTCTCTCTTGGGTTTCCCACATAAACCTCCAAAATCTGTGTGGACCCCCCCATTATTAGCATAAAACATGAATGAACACATAATTTAGCAGATGACGTTTACTATTGCCTAATGGGACAAGTTTGGAGATTATGTTCATGATCACAGCTTCTTCATTGTTGAACTTGAATGGGGGTTAGTTAACTATAATGTTACTAAGCAGATTATAATCAAGCCAGAAATAGACAGACAATCCAGTAGTGTGGTTTATATACACTGTCATTCCTGATGACTCTCCTTATCTTGGTATTATGTCAATGTTTCTAAAAAGAAATCATGCTTATGATTTTCCAAAAGATGTCATGATGTGTGACATAGTTCAGAATATAAAACTCGGGAGATTTTCTCCCCCTTTTTTTTTATAAATTGAGTCAATTGCATTTCACCTAGTGACAAAGGACATTGAAGTAAGTTTATAAAAAATAAATAAGTCTTATTCCTTTATCTGTACTCAAGAGAGTGGGTAACGTAGATATGACAGATACAAGAATGACATTAAAAGTGGCTGTAAATCTATCAAATGCCCCGCCCGAATAGCAAAAGACATTTTGGTGAATGTCGACAAATTCCTCTTCCCAGTTGAATTTTTTTGTAATGGACATAAAGGAAGATGATGGTGCCCCTCTCATATTGAGAAGACAATTTATGAAGACTGCTCGTATGATGATTGACATGGATGATGGTAAAACGAAGATGAGAGTAGAGGATGGTTTCAATTTATTTGAAGCTATGAAGCATTATGAAGATAATGGAGTATGCTTCAAGATGGATACCATTGATGAATCCATTAGAAAAGGCTCTTATGCAATCATCATGGAGTAGAACTAGAAAAGAAGGAAATGATTGATGCTTCATAGCTTGATACTTGAAAAAAAGATTGACAACAAAGGAAGAAAATGTTGAAGAATTGAAAAAATAGCCTAAACAAGAGGATGCAGCACGAAAGTGTTACCTCCGCATTTAAAATATGACAATCTAGAAGAGTCATCATTACAAGTTCTTTGTCATACCAAGAAGAACAAAGGCTAATTGAAGTGTTGGAAGAGGAACAAGAAAGGAATATATCGGTGACTTTGAGAAAAAATGAGTTGTCAAAAGAGTAGAATGTAGTAATGTTTATGGTGGGTGGGGTTGGGACTGAGACACCCTCGCCTCCTTCTAAGGTGCTCATAAGATCTGTTTATTGGATCTAATTAATTATGCTAACAACCAAAGTAATATTATGGTATGTGTTTTAGTCTCAAGAAAGTAAGAAAAAGGTAAAGGGAAGTCTTTGAGTAAAATTGGTATCATGTTACAGGAGTATCGAGTATTTGGACCATTTCTTCAGCTGCTGGCTTCAATAGCGTCAAAAAAGTTAATCATTAATATTATTTATTATTTTTGGCTTGCAAGACAACAAACAATATTGCTCCAAAGGAATTGAATTGGTATGAGTTGTCTGTCTGAGAGGGACACAACCACTTCTTCTGATGATCCAAACAAATATATCCATGAAAAGAGCTATACTATACATTACATCGAAATTAGACTTATCATGCTTCATGTTTCTTATCATCGTGGTGGAGGAGCTGGCAGCTGCAATCGTTCATATAACTAGTACTAAACAGAAAAAATAAAATTGGCATCATTTTGTTTCATGTGTCCAGAGAAACCTTTGAACAGCCTCGGTTCTTTGGTTTCTGTGATAACTTGTGTCGTAATATGATGTTTTCTTAAAATTTACTAGATTGTTGATAAGAATAAATTTCATTCGAATATATGAATGACAGTGTATTCTTAGATACCAAGAAAAAGATATGTTTCGGTAATTAATATTTACATTATTGCTGAGAAATATTATTTTAAATTAAGAGAGAAACTTTTGGATATTGGGTCTGTTTGGTTAATCCAAAAAAGAGTTTTTAGCTTTTAGCTTATAGCTTATAAGCTCGTTTGACAAAAAAAGCTCTGTTTGGTAACACTTTTTCACCATGAGCTTATAGCTTATTTCACGAGCTTATAAGCTATTTTTCAGAAGCTATTCCAAGTAGCGTTTGAGCTTATAGCTTATAGCTTCTCACCTTTTCTTCCAATTTTACCCTTATTATTTCATTTAAATTGTATTTTTATCCATTATAATTTTTATAATAAGCTACGTAATAAAGACTACTATCCCTTTATTCCAATTTTTATATATATATCAGCTGGCCGTTTTTTTTTTTTTTTGAAAAAATATATACCTTCGTTTTTTTTTACGAAACAAAATACTATTATTCTATTAGTGTTACTTTTTTTTTTTGAGGTAAGTGTTATTTTCTTTATTCTCTGTTATTATTATTACTCTATTATTGCTACCTTTTTTTTTTTTTTGAGATAAATGTTATTTTTTTTTATAAAGTGGAAACACTTAAATGATAATAAATATAAAACAAAATTTTAGTTAATAAAATTTAATTTAATTTATAATACATAGGATATATTAAATTAATAAATTTAAAGTATTTTTTCAAAGAAAAATTAGTTTACAAAATTACAAATACTTAAATTAATGATATAATTTTTATTATGAATTAAGAATACCCTTTATGTCATTTTACATTTATCAGCTAGTTAAACCGCTATTTTTACCAAACACTTCAGTTAGCTTATCAGCTAAAAGCTATCAGCTATCCGCTATTTTTACCAAACAGAGCCATAGTAGTTACACATAAATTTGCTCTCAACTTATGAGAATTTTCCCCCGCTCTTTTTCTTGTGAATAAACCAAACCTTTCTCAAAAATTGTTCATAAACATTACTATTCATAAAAATAATAAACTTATAATAAACATATGAATTTATATTTTCTATCTTTTCATTCCCGAAAAATCTATAAATATAATTTAAAACAAAAACATGATAAATGTTGAAGAATTTATTAAAAGTAGAAATTTTATATTGATTTTTTTGAAGAAAAAAACTTTTAAATAATATTTTAAAGGTACATGTTAGCATTTACTTACCTTTATAAAAAGAGTCGTTCTATTTAAGCATTATGAATAAAAAGATGATAAAGATAACCGGTCAAAATACAATATATATCGGATTTCATATGAGGTGAATGTAGATCTATGAAAATGCAACAGAAAACGCCATACTCAATGTGCAAGATTCGTGTATTATTTTGTAGCAACAACATCTTCCTTTAACTTCAAAACTCTGAAAAAAATTCTGAAATTTAAAATATTTTATTTTTATAAAAAGATGCTGAAACTATTACAGTTACACGATACCCCTCCCCAAATTTGGATCCAAAAAGAAAAGTAACTTTAACATAAAAAGAAAAAGTATCGTGTTCATACACTAACATAACAGGTTATTGAAATTAAAGTTTCATAATCGAAATAGAGTCAGCTTTTTGCTTCCATAAGTCTTCTAAGGTACCGTTTTGGTCTGGTTTTTTTTTCTAGTTTTTCTACATTTTTAAAGAAAAGTTAGGCCAAATACAATGTCAATAAAGTACCTTCGAAAAAAAGTACTTTTTTTAGAATGCATAAAATTGAATGGAATGAGCTTTAACCAAAATTTGTTGAATGCTACATCAAAAAACTACTTCTCTGTAATTTATTTCACAAGCACTTCTTCTCTTCAACTCACACAACAAACAATTCTTCTCTTCAACTCACACAGGCAACCTTATCTTTTATTTTTTAATATTATAATTCAATTTGTTTTTTCTTCCATTAATTTTTTTTTTCTGAACCGGTCCATATAATTTTTTTAAAGGAGAATCAATTTAATTTTATTATCTATTTTTGAAGAAATTTTATTATCTTTTTATCACTTATATATTTAATTTTAATATCGTTTAATTATCACAACCTCACAAATATTTTTATTCATGCTGTCATTGAATGACACCAAATATTTTTATTCCATTTCTTCAACCTCAAAGATATACACACACACACATTAGCGTTTAGATTAATATTTTATGTCTGTATATTTGTTTTTTTTTTGTTACGCTAATGCGTATAATTTTTTCAGTGTTGCGTAATGTGTACAATTATTATTTTTATAAAATTTTGATTTTAATTAAAAGTACTAGCATAGATGCCTAAAAAAATTATACTTATATATATTTTACACATTTATAATGTAACAAACTATGCATATCTTTTTCTTATTAAAAAAACAAAACATATCTTTTTCAATGACACCGACAATGTAACAAATATAATATCATATAATATAAATTCTTATCTTTTTAAATGACACCAAAAATATGATATTCTTATTACAAAATTTGTTATACAGTATAATTGGAAAAGAAAAAATACACTATTATCTAGCTTAACTCAGTTGATATAGACAATGTATAAATATACGCAAGGTCGCGGGTTCGAATCCTACACACCACCAAAAAAAAAAAAAAAATCAAAATTTTGTACAATATTTTGCCGAACAACTTTTAACTTAAAAATAACTTTAAAACTAAAAAAAATAAAGAAACCAAACAGCTTTAACTTTTTCCTTAAAGAGCTTTATTTTAACTTTGTTTTAAAGTAGCTTTTAAACTGTAAAAAATCTGGTCAAACGGTACATAAGCAGCTTTATTAGACTGCAAAGCGTGCCACTCCTCCAACAAAACAGCTCACAGCTCAAAACCAACTCGAGAGAATGTAAAACAAACTAATAAATATATTTTTTGTATAAAAAATGTTTCATGAATATCAATCAATTTTCCCTACAATGCATACATCTAATTAATCACATGCAAATTTAGAGCAAATTCGGTTGCATACATGACTTATTTAGACCATGTTGAAAAATAGTGAAGTTGTGTTGAACTAACCATAATTTTAACTATGAATTGCATTCACCATTTAGAATTAACCATATTTTTGAATGTGATAAATATATGTGTTAGGTTTCTCGAAAAAATGAATGTCTAAATATCATTAATTGTTTGTTATATTTTATCCTCTCTCTTACGACATTTTGATAGATCCATGAAATTGGTGAGTTCAATTAAAATAGTTTTCAAATTTTATGAATTAGTCAAAATAATATTAATTCAATAAACATATTAGTTTCTATCGATTTTGTCCTTTGAAAAAGGCGCATAAGTGGTTTCAAGGAATATTGATGTTGTTTATAAACTACCTTGAACTCGTTTCTCAAATGATGTGAGACTTTTGGACATATATCAAAACACTAGCCCCCAATCGAGGCTAAGTGGCTAGAGTGTCTATCATCCTCGATTGCCAATAGGCTTGATCCTTATATGATGTGTTAATGTTTCGACCTCAAAGGCCACAATTAACACCGTGTTTTTGAGGTACTGTGTGTCTTGGGTCTTGTATAAGCCCCCTTTTTTTTTGGGAACAGTCCTTAGAGGAGTGTTTGTGAGGTAGTGTCTGCCTTGAGTTTTCTATAAGCCCTCATTGTTTTAGTTCTGGCCTCAAAGTCACCATGGTTCGCTATGTGTTATGTAAGCATTCACAATTTTCTATTTTTTAAAAGATTACTCGATAATTTAGAGAAGTGTGAATGTTGTTTATAACCTATCTCTTATCTAAATTACCATTCACCGTTGTTGTACCAAAACATGAACCAAAGAAAAAACAAAAAGCTCAAAGGCTAGCCATCATGGGTGTTGGATATATTATCATATACTGATCAAATGACATTGGAAACAGCTGGCCCTTTCATTTGCCTCTTTTTGGCCGGGCACCAACTGGGATTAGGAAAGGGTGAAATGGATTTTATCATCTTAATCCGTTGTTTAAAACTGTCAAAAATACACTCTTCTCGTTAAAATTTGCTGCTCGTGATTATTTATTTTTTTTGCCTTTTTATTTCTTCATAACTTTATTTTTTATTTCTCCCTTGTTACAAACAACACTATCTTTTTACATTTTAGTGTTCACCTATATGTTTCTGTCTCTTGTTGCACTACTTTGAATATGTTTTTACTTTTCAAATATATATCTTATTTACGGGTTGTGGGTGGGGACACAATTATGCATCAGAGACGCTCAAATGCATAAAATATTAGAGAGCAGGCTAATGATGTTATTATACTAAATTGGAACTTTAGAATTAACACAAGTGATTACTAAACTAATAATCTGCTTTGTAAACTGAGCCATTGAATCTAAACATCACAGTTAATTTCATGGATATTGGAAATTTTTCCGGATTTCATGTTACATTTTCATGATTAAATTAGCAAGGACATAGCTACTAGGATTATTAGTATATAATAGACATATTCTCAAATTTCAATGGAATTGCTTAACTTAGTTGATCCGGCAGGTTAGCCAAAATATTTCAAGTGGTTTTGCTAACATACATTTTCCGGTAAGCAAAAAAAAAAAAAAAAAAGAAAACAAACTTGATGCTTATGACAATCTATTCAACCTAAGTAATTTCTTATTTTGATCATCCCTTTACCCTAAAAATTGATTTCCAACTGGTTTAGCTCTTGAAAGTTATTATAAATCATGGAATTGTAGGGATAATGATAGGTAAGAAAGAGCACATATAATATTCACGAGAAATATCCTTGTTGTGCAAGTTGGAATCAATGTTCCAACATGTGTTTAGGTATCTCTGTTAGATGTTGGATATGATGTTCCAACATCCTGACACGGTTTAGTGTGCTTGAGTTCTTGCCTACTTGTAGCGCGCCCTTTATTGTTTAAGGAAACAATATTTCATTATCTTATTGACAAAGCAATGCGTATATCTTTGAAGAATCAGCTGTGGAATATTTCTAAAGTATATTTTATATTTTAGGAAATATTTGTTATTGGTTGGAACGATCCTATAAATGTTCCGACATTTTAGGACTTTCCATATTTGTTTATGATTCTTGTTTTGCAGATTAGCTGAACTGATTTGCTTTGTGCTGAAGCCCAACTAAGTATTTATCTCAAGCTGCTTGAGTATATAAGGAAGACTTCAAGACCTAATTGATTATTCAAGCCGTCATACTAAAAAGTATAGATTTTTAGGGTTTTGAGTCTTTATGAGCTCTATTCTTGTATCGTTTGTGATGCAAGTCTAGAACCTATTGTGTTCCTTCTTGTATCGTTTGTGATACTTGTTTAGGACTGTGTGAGTATTGATACTCTTGTGTACTACACCGAAGTTGTGAAACAAGGTGTTAGTTGTTTGTGTTTGAAGGTAACTTCTACTTTGAGTTTGTTTAGGTCTGAGAGGTCACAGGGGCTGTGACTGACCATTAGGATAGTGAGATGGGATCTCATATCTAGGAGTTCCTAGGTTGAAGTCTATACGGGTAGGTCCTAGGTCTTTAGTGTAAATGAGGAGTTTGCTGAGAGCTATCGAATAATGACTACTGTAACACCCCGTTTCCCAAAAATCAATTAATTAATAATTCATGCATCAGAGTAATTCCCAAACGGGCATGTCACACTACATTTTCAAAATTTCTTAAATAGAATATAAAATCTATTTAATAAACGTCCTTCAAGTCATTATTAAATTTGCAGCGGAAAATTTGCATCAAAACAACGATAGCAATAGTTTAAATCTCCATAATTAAATCTTTGGCATAGAGCCTTATCAACATAAATTCAACAACCATAGGGCTACGTCAGCAATATTCAAATTTGATACATAGGAATGAAAAACAATAAGAAAATCCCATCCCGTAAGTATCAGAGCCCTAGACACTTGAGCCACCACTTCTAATAAACTTCAATACCTGCAAGTTACCCATACGAAGGGCAACAATTCCAAGCAGAAGGGGTGAGATTCACAAACAATAATAATAGATATATAAATCATCAACTTAATTAAATAACGTAATAAGCAACATATAAGTCAACAATAATATTCATACTTCTTCGACTTTAATAACTCTTACTAAATCAACCAACAACGACAACAACAACTCGACCACAACAACAATATCTCCCTCAACAACAACGACCACAACACAACCTACCACAACGACAATATCACCGTCAACGACAACGACAACATCATCCACTACATCAACGACAACGAACGACGGGGTACTATTTTCAACTCATTGAATGACTAAGCATTCCGGGGCATAAGCCCCCAACAATTTGAATGATGGACATTCCAGGGCATGAGCCCTCAACAGATTGAATGACAAGGCAGTTCCAGGGCATAAGCCCTCAACGGTTGAATGATTAACATTCCAGGGCATGAGCCCTCAACAATTTGAATGACAAGGCATTCCAGGGCATAAGCCCTCAACAGTTGAATGACGAGCATTCCAGGGCATGAGCCCTCAACGGTTTCCTAATCATGAAAGGACTCGACTTGTGTATATCAACATACAACTCAACTACGACAACGACAACGTAGGCAACAACAACGACAACGACTGTGCATAATAACTTATGACTTACTTCCCAACTTGGTCAACATCAACAACCTATGACTCCGTTACTTAGAACGACAACTTGCAACCTTACCACTTGAACCAACATCTTGTATAATTCAATTGAATGCATTTATGCATAAACCAACAATCAGCAGCAAATCATATTCAATTCAACAACAACATATAATAATAAGCAGCGAGACAACAACAATAATAACCATCATATACAACGAGTAGGACTCATATCAACATCTTTCATAATATATAACTATCTCCTCATTTGTTCATCAACCTAAGTCGACGTCATTAAACATTACAAACATCCTTTCTGAATCTCCGTATAATCAAGAATAGCTTCTCTCCTACCTCAAGGGTCTACTCATATCATCACGTGCGACAAAAGATCGCAAAATCCTAAACAAGGCTTCTGAAATGGGACTACTCGCGAGGCGAGAGGCTCTACTCGCCATGGCGAGTTAGGGTAAAATACTCACCATTCCATTCTGACACCATTCCAAGTTCAATCTCATTCTAAAACTTTGCCTAATCATAAAGGTACATGTTCAGGCCCTCATAAACACCCAAGGTTAAACTCACAGCTCAAAAACACAGAATCTTGCAAGCTCTCTGCCCACACTCGCTACGGCGAGTAAACTTGTTCGCCATGGCGAGCTGCGAGGTGCAACTCGCGAGGCGAGTAATCTCCTGCTCGCGAGGCGAGCGATGATCTTCATCACTCGCTATGGCGAGGATCATCACTCGGGAGGCGAGCGATGAATAACAGTACGGCCAGGTTACAGTTTTTCTCAAAAAATCACCCAAACCCATTGTTCTAACCATAAAACTGATTCTAAACATCAATATATGAAACATCTAAGGTATGTTCATCATTTCTACATCAATTCACCCTAATTCCATCATTTAATCATCAATTCTCATCATAACCCGAATTCCCAATTCTCCAAATTCATTCATAACTTTTGGTAAAACATAATCAGAATCATATACACTAAAATTAATGTAAGTTAGCCTCACCCTTACCTTAGATTGATGAATAATGCTTAACAAAAATCTGAATTCTCCCCACTTGGCTCTTCTCTTGGCTTTCTCTTGGTTTTTCTCCCAAAAACTGCTTCCACGTGAAAATGTTTTTCTGACTGACAGTTACCAACTTCCCCCTATTCTTAACTTCCCTCAATTATAACACTTAACTCCTTCTTAATTCCTTTAATTAAAATATAACCCCCAAAACTTCAATAATTACTAATTCCCACTTATTCTATTAAATAGTAAAATCACTCATTTAATAAAATATAACACACCACATAATCAATATAATTATATAAAATCATATATATATATATATATATATATAAAAGACCTTAAATCGACTAATAATAATTAAATAAAATTGGGGCGTTACAACTACACTAGTGGATTTCCTTCCTGGCTTGATAGCCCCCAGAGTAGGTGTGTTTGTCACCGAACTGGGTCAACAAACTCAATGTGTCCTTTACTTTCTTGTCGTTTATTTTCTTGTTTTTATTTCTGTTTATCGCATGATGTTAGAACATTGAACAGAACATTGCAAATGTTAAAACATCGTAGAGAACATATTAAAACAAGTGCACTAGAATTTCACATAGTCTAACCAACTCATAACTAACCTATCAACGAACCTTAATTGATAAGCTATATATATTGTAGTAAAAATTATTGACTTGCCCCTAGTGACGGTTAAAGAAAATTGTTGCTGACACATCTTGTTAGGCTTAGAAACACAAGTAAAAGACGTAAATGCCCTTCGGCAGTTAACTGTCGAGGAAAAATGAAATCGGCTGCAGTTAACTACCGAGGAAAACTTCGGTTGTTAACTGCCGCCGGTTTCATTTTTCCTCGGCAATTAACTACCGAGGCATCCTGAAGCCATAAAATGGCAGAACCTGTTACATGTGTTTTTACACATTGTAAACACATTGTTTCAATGCCAAATCATAAAGTTAATCAAAGAAAATTACCAACAAAATTGAAATTGAAAATATGATACGGAAACGAACAATTTTCATAAAAATATGTCATCGAAACAAAGTAACAACAAATGTCATGAAAATATACACAAGTCCTAAAAATATATCCTAAACATAAAATACTACTACTCATGGTCTTGTTGATGCTGCTGGTGCCGCCTCCTCGGCCTCTGGCCTCTCCTCCTGGCCAATATCGGCGTGATCTGCTCTCTTACATGGCGCATGGCCTCAGTCCATTGCTCAGGGCTCATCACCTGCTGACCCAACTGCTCATCAGCATAGGCAATAACGCCGCTAACCATGTCATAGGCATCAGGCGAGCTTCTCGCCTCGTACCGCTTCCACTGCTCTGCAATGATCTACTCCTCATTTGCTGGCCTCGGAAGATCTCCTGGAAGAGGTGGCAAAATCTGAGGGTGAGACACCTTAGTGTACCATAACACATAGCCCTCCCTCATACGCCATGTCTGATCTGCTACCTGCTCACCCCAATCGGCCTCCTTAAGCATGTGAGTGCGGAAGTCGACGAAAGCTTGCACAATCTGAGGCGGTGGCAGCTCAACAACATCCGTCGGATGTCTAGGGACCATCTGGACGTATCCGTACTACCTCAAAACCCTCTCGGGCAGATGTCGGTACACTCTACGAACACCGCACATAATCCATCCTGAATACCAAAAAACCTCCTCAAAAGGTTGGATCTCCTTGTGCTCTTCGTACGACCTCCAGCATACGTCATCAAACTGAATACGGTCAAGCAATGAGCGATACGTCACCCCCTCTCCATGACCCTTCTGTAGCTTCTACCTCACCGCAACCGGAAAGTTTTCAATATAGTCGGTGTTTGGATCAACACCGAAAAACTTAGGAAAATGCGCCAAAAATCATGCCTGCACAAACCAAACAAATCACATTTATAAATTATTACGCACAAAAAATATAACAAAAAATAAAAGTTAAGGTTCACATTTATAAGTTTCTTACAGTGAGCAGTGTCACGCTTCCCCCAAGAGCTCTGTCTCCAGGCAAACAAGCATCAACTAACTCGCCGTATAGGTATGCCAGTGCCATCCCTCCCCATGAATAATTACGCATCCCCGCTAAGCCACCCTCCATGGTCGTCAGATAAACCAACTCGATGTGTTTGTTGCTTCTATCACCAAACAACAAGCATCCTACAAGATATAGAAGATAACACCTCATGTAACACCCCGTTTTCCCAACTTAAAAATTTCAAACATATAATCAGAGTAAACAACATATAACGGGATATCACACTTCTTAAAATCTCAAAATAGATAAATCATAATTTATCCTTCAACATAAACTTCAATGTAAAGCAGCGGAATTAACTTCAAAATTCATAAATAGTCTTAGCACGTAGGCCTCATAATAGTTATCTCATATATTCAGTTAGGTATCATGAAAAATGGCATATACGTAAAGGAAAGAGAAATAGTCACTAAAGATCCCCTCCCGTTACGTATCAGAGCAACCTAAGACTCAGTAAGGCGAGGCCACTCACGACAGCACAAACAGCAACCTACTCTGGATTACCTGCAAGTTACTCATACGAAGAGCAACATTTCCAAGCAGAAGGGGTGAGATTTCACAAAACAATAATATTAAGCATATAATTCAACAATTATATTTAACAACATAAAACATCTTATTAATCAACATTGATAATAATATATCATAAATCACTTCATTCTTTAATAATCACAACTTAATCATTTTATCATCATCGACTCGACGAATGCAACTATGCAACTTAGACCTCTTATATGCATGTGGTACCAATAGAGGGCATCAAGCCCCCATCGCTATTTGAGTATTAATATACTTCCAGGGCATCAAGCCCCCATCGCTAATTTTGAGCTAATGCTCCAACGTGGTGAGTACAAAGCTCCAGGGCATCAAGCCCCCAACAATGAATGCTAATGCATGGACTCGACCTCTTAAACAACTTAATTCGACAACCTCTTAAATTAGTCCAATAATTTGGAACATCATCATCTTCAACATCTTAGACCGACTCATGCAGCTTAGTTAAATAACAACAGCAACATAGGCAGTAAACAAACAGCATGACATAATAATATCAATTTCAAATTCATCAACATCTTAGGTATACAATTATTCTTCAAGTAATGCATAAACATTATATCACATCATAATCATCAACAACAAATCTTATACAGCTTCACAGATTATAATTAACCTCATTATTAAGTCTTAATCCTACCCAAGGGTCCAACTCTCGACAACTCGTGCAACAAAGGTCGCAAAATCTAATAAGTCACTCTGTTTCTGGGTCACTCGCGAGGCGAGTTCAGGTCAGAATCCCACAAGTTTAATTCCAGGTTCAATCTCATCCTACATTCTTTCCTAATCATTATTAGACATGTTCAGGCACTCAAAAGCATCTAAGGTTCAATTCAAAAGTCAAAAATACGAAATCTTGCATGGTCTCTGGTCAAGCTCGCTAGGCGAGTTCATCTGTTCGCTATGGCGAGCTGCGACGTGCAACTCGCGAGGCGAGGGAAAATGGTTCGCGAGGCGAGCGATGAACTTCATCACTCGCTAGGCGAGGATCATCGTTCGCGAGGGTGAGCGATGAATGTAGGTTCGGGCAGAAGTGTAGTTTTCACGAAAATTCATATTTTCTCATGGTTTTAAGCCTAACATTGATTCCAGAATTCATCCTACACATTATCTAAGGTCTAGGAACAGTTTCTACATTAATCTAACAACTTTTCACCGTTTAATCATCAATTCTATCAATTTGACCTAATTTCCAATTCTTCTTAAACTCATCCTAATTCATGTTAAATGTAACCATTGATTCATAGACTTAATAAGATTGCAAAGTTAGTCTCACCCTTACCTTATAATCAGAAAATTGCAGCCCTCCTTGGTGGTTCTCCCTTCTCTTGGCTTTTTCTCCCTTTTTCCAAAATTGATCGTACGTACGTTATGTTTTTCTAAAACTAGGTTTCCCTATTTATACCTCCTCCAATTATCTTATCTTATTTCTCTTTCTCCCCCAAAACTCTCTAAAATATCAAAACAACCCCTAAACTCAATATTTATTTTATTTTCAAATCTTATTTTATTAAACAATAAAATAAGTCACAACTCCTCATAAAATCATATAAACCACCTCAATCATAATAAATCATATAAATCACACATATATTATATAAATATAATATAAACTCATCTAAATAACTTATAGACTCAATTAAATAATTAAATAATTCGAAACGGGTGTTACACCTCACACAAAAGTTCCTAACCCTCTCCAACTCCTCCATTTCCTCTGGATCCTTTGTATCCGCGAAAATGTTAGCCCTACCAAAGTGCCTCGTATATAATTCCTTCAACTTTGGATAACTAATGTACCCATCATACTCTGTATCATAAATTTTCTCTGCCTCCCTCTCCGACACACCCAAGTGCCTCACCATAAGTGTCGCTCTCTCATGTTTCGACATCTTCTTTGGATGGCTCAACATCCGCCCTTCAATCTGAACATGCATAAGACATGCGACATCATCCAAAGTCACAATCATCTCCCCCAATGGCATGTGAAAAGTGCCGGTCTCGGGATGCCACCTCTCACATAGAGTCATCAGCAAAGCATGAGACACAATGGCGTAGCCCAGATAAACCAAATCATGTAACCCGCTCTCCCTAAGTGCATCCAAAAACCATCTATTATTGTTGTTTGGACGTCCGAGACTCAAAATCTTAGCCCCATGATTAATCAGTCTTACAACACGCGTCTTACGAACCTGAAGTAATAGAAAAATAAACATAGTTTAAAGACCTAAAACAATGTAAACATTTAACTAAACAAAATAAAACTCAACACATGGAAAAATAAAGAAACGTAAAAAAAACTTAAAAAAAAACACATAACAGTTGTATTTTTAACCTAAGACATAACACTTGTAAAACTTAAAAAAACACATAACAAAAACAATTTAAATCATAATTAAACATAAAGAAAATACTTAAACAAAAACACATAAAAATTGATATAATAATTAAACAAACACACGTATAAAAAAAATTAAAACATTAAATTGTGTTGCATATGATAATTTAAGACAATTAATAATAATACTTACGTTATCTGAATTATACCAAAGCGGCAATGCCACATGGTTGGCATAAGAGTGCAGTAGAGATATATTTTCCGGTCCTCTATGAAAAGGAGGCTCCAAAGGTAACACCGCAGGGGCAGCCGCAACTGCAATGTCATCCTCGTCTGGTATATGTTGCTGCTCTGGCATATACTGTTCGTTGTACCCACCATCAGTGACATCATGGTGATCCTGATAATTCAGGTACTCCACCTCCTGGCTCGGGTCAACCACCTGCGACTCTTCAGGCTGTCTAGCCTGAACAGCCTCCTGAGAAGTCCCTGAACCATTCCCCCCTCTGACCTCTTCCCCTCTTTGGGATGTGCCCGCCTTGCCTCTCCTTCCGGTGGCTTTGTGTCATCTCACGCCTATCACCAATCATCTTAGATGGATCAATCATTGGCCTTTCATCTGACATATCTACACAAAAATTTAAAGTGTCAACATCATTTCCATAACCTAATCAAAAACATTAAACATAAACATAACCTAAACTTTCACATTCAACCAATTTATCAAACATTCACAAGCAACCTAAACATTATCAAACACACTACCATTCAAATTGAAACGTAAATAATCAAACGCATTATCATACACATTCAACATAAACATAACTTAAACTAAACATAAACGATCACATTCGGTGAAAATTAAAACCACATTCAACATAATTCAATATGCACTTTATCATACTACAATTAACATTAATTCCATAACCTAAACTAACTCAATAATCAATACAATTCACATTGGGGCATTTTATCAAACACTTTGTGTGCAAAGTATCAAACATACTCAAAACGTGTTCTTTTGCCACCATTCAAAACCACATTATACTCTAACATCATTCAAACATCAATTAAAGCAACGACATTCAATTATAAACTACATGCAATCATCAAAATTTCAATTCCTACATCAACCATAACCACATGCAAACTACTCAATTTTTTTAAAAAAACTTAACCTAAACAAACTAACATTAAGATTAAATTGATTAATGCTACTTACTTGTGATAATGTGGAGATGATTGGTTGCAAATCATGAAAATAGAAATTTGAGGAATTTGGGATGTTTTTAAAGAAAAGAAGAAACTGAAAATTGAGTTTCTGCTTCTGTTTATGTTCAACACGCATCGGTAGTTAACTACTGAGGTTTTCTTCGGCAGTTAACTACAGTTATTCTATTTTTCCTTCGGCAGTTAACTACCGACAGGTATTTCCGTCTTTTATTTATGTTTCTTAGCCAAACAAGATGTGTCAAAAGCAATTTTCGTTCAAATATGTGAGATAACAATAAATATGAGAGTTTTGAAAAGTGACAAGAAAAAGGGATAAAGAACATAAACTTCCACAGTAAATTCTTTTCTTCCGCATAACTAATTACTATTAATAAATAACTTTGATTTACAGTGGTGGTAGCATAGCATATCATAGCATAGTGCCAAACTTTGCAGAACCCCACACCCACACCACCTTTATTTTCCCTTTCCCTTTCCTTTGCTTGTGAGTTCTGTCCCAATACAGGGGGCTACCACACCCATATCTCTTCTTTTCTTTTTTCCTTTCATTGAAGAAGAAAACCACATTCACATTCACATTCACATTCACATTCACTTCACTCACACTCTTCTCTCTTATTATACATCATGACACTGACACTACCATCTTTCAATACCCTTCTTCTCATCTTATTCATTCCTTGCTATCTGTCTCTACCTATCCCTATCCCTATCCCTGATGCAGCAACAGTTCAACCACTCACACCAAATCCATCTTCATCTTTACAAGGAACAATCCCTGCCTTTCCTGAACAAGCTGATGTTGCAAGATGCCCTTTAAGTCTCTCAGATGAACACTTGAATGGAATCAAAAACGCATGCAGTTCCAAATCCAACAAACATGATGCTGCTGATGATGAACTTCACCGTAGCCGATGTTGTCCTGCTCTAGCTGCGTGGCTATATTCTGCTTACTCTGCCACTGCTCTTGGTGGATTTGAACATGGACACACTACATCATATGACATGCCTTTGTTACCAGATGATTCTGAAACATGTGAAAGTGATTTGGGAAAGGCTTTGAAAGTTAGAGGGATTGAACTTTTTCAACCTAATGAGACTTGTGATGTGGTTTATTGCTATTGTGGTATTAGGCTTCATCCTTTGAGCTGTTCTGAATCATTTAAACTTACAGCTCATAATGGAAATCTTGTTGGGGATGAAAGTGTCAAGAGATTGGAGAGAAATTGTTTGAGTAGTAGCAGTAATCATGTCAATGGATTTCCTGCTCTAGGAGGTTGCTCTAAGTGCTTGCATAGCCTCTATTCGGTTAGTTTTATGCTTAAATGTGTTTTGCTCTTTTTACCATTATTAATTATTTACTTGAAATTTGATGGATTTTATTCAAAATTGAAGATCAAAAATCAAATGGGAGGGATAGTATTTGCTATCAGTTTTAACCATTAGTTGTATTAGTGAAATGACACTGTGATTTAGATCTCACTTAACACATTTATTGGGATTAGATGACAACATCTGTAGCCACATTTGGATTTATCGTTCCTGTTTCTGATTTGTGTATGCATTGTTTGTTTGTTTGCTGCATTTGAAGATATATTTTCATTTTCTAATGTGTTGCTTCAGAAAAAATAAATCAATCATAACATACCATACCATAATGTTCTGCTATTAAATCTTTACAATCCCGATTCCCATCTACTTTCTAAGACAACATTTTTTAAAGCAAAATAATTAGTAGGTTGAAATTTAATTCTCCTCATATATGCCTTCTTTTATTGTATGTATGTGCAGCTTTGACTATTTTTCAATGAATGGATGTTACACCAAACCTATTTATTATTATGCCAAAAGTATGTGCTGTTTCTGTTTGATTATTATCTAATTGAAATAATGTACTTACTTGTATACAGCTTAGAAAGAAGACTTCAAACTCAAGTAAATCAGGAGATAGAACAACCAAGATCCATAACAAAGATTGTGAACTAATGGGATTAACATGGCTTCTTGCTAAGAATAGGACAACTTACATTCACACAGTTACTTGGGTTCTTCGTGCTTTGATGTTGAGCCCTGATGGATCTGACCCACAATCATGTACTCTTAATAGTGATGGAATGCCTCTTGCTGTTGATTCTTCTGAAATGTATGATCAATCTTCATCAATCAACCTCAAAGTACCAATCTTTACTTCTTTGTTATTTCTACTAGCTATGCATTTCATTCTATTATCCACTTAACTCAAAAGTCAAATGGGAACCAAAAGATTGATCTCCTATCTTGGCATTTGTAAATTTCAATAGTAGCTTTGGTGCCTAGCTACTAGGAGTGTAATTTTTTTAGTTATTAATTGAAATTTGGTTGATATTCGTGTGAAATATCTACTAGCGTTGTTAATTATTAATCATGTGTTTTCATCAATGAGACTTAAATCTAAGACTTTACTTTGATGATCTGAGTTTAGTTTTACTCAAATCAAATTAACGTTGGTATTATATTGAAATGTTGGAGTTAAAATTAATAAAGTTTTATATATATTTTTATTTTATTTTGGTGGACCTCCACTGGCATGTGCTTATAGCGACCAGTGCATTGTTTTGGTGGGACAAAAAATTGGATTTTCTTTAACTAGCTGTGTTGTGATTATATTTGAGACAGTTGTGTGCTTCACGGGTGAGTTATAATTTATGGTGTAAGTTAACTTCTTCACCAGAATGCTAATATATTCTTTTGTCAACTCAGTGTGCTTCCTTATCTGAATTTACCAATGACAAGGACTTCAACATGAAGGTTAAAACATGGCAAAGGAGAACAATTAAAATGAAAATGTTGTCCTTTTCGACCATTTATGTTGTGTTTAAGGCTATGGGCATTTCATTATACACTTTAATACAATTGCTTATAGATATTTATTTAGGCCAATGTAAGGTAATTACTACTAATAAATCATTTTGGACCAGCAAAGAACACTACTAGTACTAATTAATTCCTCTACTTTTAATTACAGCTAGAGAATCAGTTTGAGATATTGTGGTCCATGTAATGCCTTGGCCAAACAATAAGTTGTTGTCATATATATAAGACTTTTTTACTTTTTTTGTCTGATCATTTGATTTGCGTTGTTTTGTTTATCTTATAACCCTCATGTTTCTATGAAAAGAATATATGCTAATTTCAAGTTCCGTTCCAAGATAAATAAAGTTTGACAAAAACATTGCCCTATTTTATTGTATATATATACGCTAGAAAAATGTTGTTTGTTTGTTGCTAACAAAAACTTCACGAAAAGTGACAAAGTTTTAAGATTGATCAGTTTTTTTTCAAACAACGAGTTAAAAGTTTGACCATTCTTAAAAAAAAAAAAAAACATGTATTATTTTGTGAGTTTCGTGATGCATTGGTTTTGTGACTCTTCAAAAAAATACATGTATTACTATGTTTTAAAATTTTGATTGAAGTTTCGTTTAGGAATTAGGACCCTCACAAAAAATTTGGATCTCAATTTGGTCATTACAAAAATGAATTGAGGTATATTAGTCATTTTGTGAATATTTTTACACATCAGGTTTTGGGTGTTGTTGACCGTCACAATACTTATGAGTCCATTTCATCACATGTCTTTAATGTAAGAGACCTTTAGTTCCTTGCAGCAAAAATATTTGGAGACAATTTAATTCCCGAAAACATTTTAAAATCCCTAAATTAAAAAATTTCATCTTATTTTCCTCATTTTCTTCCTTCGATTGAAAGATCAAAATCACATAGTTTGTTATACCTGTTGATTAAAGGTTCAAAATAAGTTTGAAAGTTTATTTAGCTCTCTAATGAAATCTGATAAGTTCAAAATGTTGAGCACTTAGTTAAGAATGTCTGCAATCATAATGTTGAACTCATTGTATCTATGGCAAGATGTATAGAGTGAAGCTCAACACTTGAAAACACTACTCCAAGGTTGTTTCACATGGATGTAACAAGTACTTCATAACTTTTCTCGATAACTTTTGTAGAAAATTTGGGATTTATCTTTTGAAAAGCAAAGACGAGGCATTCAAAACCTTCGAATGTTATGATTGAAAACATAACCGAGGACTTAAAATGGCTTAAAGTACGGTCGTGAATAGTTCAATAGTTACTGCAAAGCTCACGGAATTCACAGAATTCCTACACAAAATGGATGGATGAGCTGAAAAAGGATAAATGGAACCTTACTTGGAAAGGGTGAGATTCTTACTTTCTAATGTTGCAATTCCAACACAATTTTTGGACATTAAATTATGGCTTAAATGCTCTTTTGGTCCCTTAACTATTTAATTGGTATCGTTTTGGTCCTTTAACTAAAAAAAGATTGTTTGAGGATTTTAAGTTTTTTTTTAATCTCGTTTTGGTCCCTTCTGTTAGGTTTCCATTAGGGTTTTAAAAAAAAGTTAACTCCTGGACACGTGTTACCTTGTCATTGGCTCTGAGTTTTTTTTTTTTTTTTTTTTACAAAAAAAATATTTTTTTTAAAATATATTTTTTTTATAAAAAATAAAAATAAAAATCTCAGAGCCAATGACAAGGTGACACGTGTCCACACTTAACGTTTTTTATTAAAACTAACGGAAACCTAACAGAAGGGACCAAAACGAGACTAAAAAAAAAACTTAAAATCCTCAAACAATCTTTTTTTTAGTTAAGGGACCAAAGCGATACCAATTAAATAGTTAAGGGACCAAAAGAGCATTTAAGCCTTAAATTATTTGATCAATATGAGTTTCTTTGTTGGGTCCCCCGAAGAGGAAACAGGGGGACCGTCCACATCGAGATTAGAACAACCCCACAAATAAGAGAGACACCACACTCTCTTACCCAAAACCTTAAGAAAATAGGTTTATGGGTCATCTTACTTAAGGTGTTTAACCTTTACTATTTTATCCGATGTGGGACATATAACTCACACTTGCACACAGCAACACTCCCCCTCAAGTGTAAGTCCATCTATTCATCATGTTCCCCCTTCAAGCGGAAGCTCTTACTTGCTTGTATCGTCGTTGCTGGTTTCTCTGCAACGGACAGACACTGTACCACCGTTGTTGCTTTCTGCGCAAACGGACTGGCTGCCTCGGTCGTACCCTTCGTCGAACTAGGCTCTGATGCCACTGTTTGGTCATGGGGGGAGTCGGGCCAGGGGGACCTTCCACATCGAGGCTTGAACAACCACACAAGCAAGAGAGACGCCACACTCATACCCAAAACCTTAAGACAATGAGTTTATGGGTCCTCTTACTTATAAGGTGTTCAACCTTTACTATTTTATCCGATGCGGGCCATATCACTTGCACACAACACTCCCCCTCAAGTGTGAGTTCTTCTATTCATCATGCTCCCCCTTCCAGCGGAAGCTCTTACTTGTATCGATGTTGTTGGTTCCTCCGCAAACGGACCGACACTGCTTGTACCGTCGTTTCTTCTTTCTGCGCCAATGGACAGGTTGCCTCGATCGTACCCTTTGTCGAACCGGGACTCTGCTACCATAATAGAATTATGTCTCATGGTTGGGCCTAACACAACCCCACGAAACCGGCTTGTAAGGTGAGGATTGTCTCTCTTTATATACTCTTCTCAAGAGTCTTATCTATCAGATGTGGGACTTGGGTTTTTCCCAATACACCCCCTCACACCCAACACTCTTTGGGCTTGGTGTGTGAATAGGTTTAGGCGGCTCTTGAATACGACAAGCTCTGATACCATTGTGTGCAAGTGTGAGTTATATGTCTCACATCGGATAAAATAGTAAAGGTTGAACACCTTATAAGTAAGAGAACCCATAAACTCATTTTCTTAAGGTTTTGGGTAAGAGTGTGGTGTCTCTCTTACTTGTGGGGTTGTTCTAGCCTCGATGTGCAAGTGTGAGTTATATGTCCCACATCGCATAAAATAGTAAAGGTTGAACACTTTATAAGTAAGAGGACTCATAAACTCATTGCCTTAAGATTTTGGGTAACAGTGTGGCGTCTCTTTTGCTCGTGTGGTTATTCAAGCCTCGATGTGGAAGGTCCCCCAGGCTCCCCTCGTCCCCAAGCAAGTAAAAAAGCTTCCGCTCTGGGGGGAGCACGATAAAGTGATGGACTCACACTTAAGGGGGAGTGTTGTTGTGTACAAGTGTGAGTTGTTGTCCCACATCGGATAAAAGAGTAAAGGTTGATCACCTTATAAGTAAGAGGATCCATAAACCTACAGCCTTAAGGTTTTGAGTAAGAGTGTGATATCTCTCTTACTTATGGGGTTGTTCTAGCCTCGATGTGGACAGTCTCCCTAACTCGCAAGGCTACAACTTACACTCATTAAAAGATATTACCTTCCATTATGCTCAATCCTCATCAGTGATAATGCTCAATTTCTAATGTAATGTAAATTTATTTACGGTACATATTTTTCAATAAAATGAATGTCAATAGATAGACATTTATTGTTAGGATTTTCAGTATTTTTTTATTCTGAATCGTGTGAAATTTTATACGAACCAGTCTACTTCTAAGCTTTTTATTCAATACTTTGTATGTAATTGTAATTCCAAATATAAAAAATAATAATTGATAACTAATAAGAGAGCATTTTAATAAAAGTTAAGGAATATTTTCTCAAATCATATATGTGTGAAGTGCAAGATCAACTAGTGTCTACATTTAACAATTTCCTAAAAGTATATCTCAACGAGAGTAAAGGTTTGATTGATTTTTGACGTTTTAGTTATGTTTATGTGTCAGTTATTTTTCAATTTGTTTATAAAATTAGAGTTGTTTTGATTAGTTTTTGAAGAAAATCATTTTTAATTGAAGTGAAAAATACATAATATTTTTTAGGGTTTTGCTAACCAATGCCCTAAGGGCAATGGTTAAGGATGTTAAAAATAAAAAAAATTCATTAAAAACAACAAATTTTTATAAAGTTAAATATTCCACTTTTCACCAACTTCCGATGCATAATTTCTATATTAATCTTCCCTAAGACATTAGTTAGCACTTTCCTATTTTTTATAATTTTGAATAAACACATAATTTATTCTTAAAAGTTCTAAAATATTAATTTTAAAAATGTTTTTAGATAATTCACACAAAATCATAACGAAACCATCAAAAATATTTTTTTTCTTGGAATTTTAAACGGAAAATTGCTTTTCTGACATAGAAAAGTTCACAATGACACAAGTAAATTACTTAATTGTCCCCAGCGGCAGTTAACAGTCGTTCAATAATACGCCAACAGTTAACAGCCGCTGGCACCAGCGGCAGTTAACTGCCGTTCACACCAGTAAACAGAACCAGTGCAATCTGCACTGGTTTTTTCAGGAAATTTGTCATGTTTTACCTATAATTTCAAACGGCAATTCCGCATGAAATCAAACCGAAACAACAACATCTAGCACTCGCAAACATCAACATTTTATAGTTTATCAATTATTCGGTGACATCACACAAAACCGATAATGCGTAACGTTTCACAATTGTTTAAAATTCGTCAAATTTTCCACATTATGCAACACATTACATGTAATGTACATTAATTTATAATAAATATGAAACTCAAATATATTGATATATATATATATATATATATATATATATATATATATATATATATATAATTAGTTAAAGGTTAGCTACATATCACCCAAAAAAATTGGTCATAACATTATATATCCCAAAAAATACGTCGGCGCGTATCGATCAAAAAACGGATTAACACCGACCAAAAAGTGTTATATTTCATCTAATAAAAGCAAATCATCTAAATGTTCTAGAACATCTTCAAATTCGGTGTTTGCTTTAACCGGAGTGTCATTAAACATAATTGGATTCTCTTGATTTGTTGGTTTTTTTGGTGGAACCGGTCTCTCTTTGTCCTCAATCTCCATGAGTGTTCGGAAACGATCGTGTTGATCTAAGAATTCATTAGCCCATGTTTTTGCCTCATCGCTTCTATGATTTCTCTACTCCGTGGATGATGGAGGTAGTGGACAACCATCTTTCAACGAAAGAATGACAAAATGATTTGGGATTAAACCAAGGCAAATCATGTTGCTTTTCGGATTAACTGGAGGCACACCTCTAAGTGGGAAAAAAAGTCTTGGAGACTCCAATATCAAGGGTAGTCATCTCCACCACCGGATTATTGTAACAAGATGCAACGTTGTGTCCCATATCCGGCAATATCAACCATTTGTCAGGAGGTGCAAAGCTAGTAGGATTTTTGGGGGGACGCAATCCATCCAAAATATACTTGTAATGGTCCTCGCTCGCATATACCTCGATGTATTTGTTCATATGCTCTTTCAACTCTTTAATAAGTGTTCTCCGCACCATAACATAACTTTCTTCCGTCAAAACCACGCATTCGGCTATAGCCCTAAACCCACAATGTCCGTCACCAATAACATCTACAATTCCCTCAATGTATGGTCTCAAGAATTTTGGCATGTAATACATAGGATTTGATTGATCATAATTTCTTGAAACCAAACTAGGCTTAGGAACCGGAACCGGAGAAATGCCAATGCGAGCAACTTTTCTTTTAGATTGTGAAGATTTTTTTCGTGATGAAGATTGACTTTCCGGATGTTGAGAATAAATAGTCTCCCACGAAGATGGGATCCTACGTGTAGTTTTGATTTTTTTGGGAGCTCCTTTGGTTGGCGCCTTTCTTGTTTCATTTGGAACGGAACTCTTTCGAGACGTTCTTGGATACCACGCCACTCCTCCGCGACCGAAAACAAATCTTCATTACTTTCTTCTTCACCCATATACAACTTATGCCAATGCCGGTGTATCTCATTCAATCGAATGAGCTTGTTGTGACGGATTTTCATAGCAATGAAGCATGCGCAAGGTAGGTCATACGACGTCCTTTGAACACAACCACAAGTTTTCTTCTCGATGCACAAGGTTTTCCTAGCACGCGCTTTGTAACACCCTGTTTTCCCAACTTAATTTTTTTTGCATAAATCAGAGTAAAACAACTAAACATGATGCTACACTTCTTTCAAATCTGAATATAGTAAAATTACTAATTATCTCAATCATCAAATTAAATCTTATTGCAGCGGAAATTATTTCAACGTTTAAAACAACCTTGGCACAAAGGCATCAATGTAAAATCTCATAAAATTATTCCAATAACATATTCATAAAACTTCATAAAATAATACGTAAGGAACAGAAAGCAACAACCAAAATTCTCATCCAGTTACGTATCAGAGCGACCCTAAGACGACGACACGTGAGAGAGTCGACTCACTTCATAGCTAATCTTGATTACCTGCAAGTTACCCAATTGTGAGGGCGACATTTCCAAGCAGAATGAGTGAGATTTCACATTCAATAATAATAAGCATATAATTCATCAAAAGCATTTAACAACTTAAACTTCATCAATTAATAACATTAACTCTTCTTATAATACTTCATTAATAACTCAACCAAATAACAAATAACAAATATATCTCTATAACAAATATATTTCTATAACATATATATTTCTTCACCAAATAACAAATATATTTATACACCAGATAACATATATATTTCTACACCAAATAACAAATATATTTCTACACCAGATAACATATATATTTCTACATCAGATAACAAATATATTTCAACACCAGATAACATAATATTTCAACACCAAATAACATAATATTTTATACTAATATATACCAACATATAACATAACAAAATATCACTCATCAAAATAAATCGACTAAATTATAAAAAGACATCTAAACTCAATTAAAGTAAATAAATAATAAAATAGGGTGTTACACGCTTCTTCCACAAAAATAAAATTCATGGCTTGTCTAGACATGTGACCCCCCAACCTGGAGTACAAAGTGACATCTTTGTACCTATGTTCCAAGACCGTAACACTCCTACCAAACAATGATTGTATCTCTCCAAATTGGTTTGCCAACATCTCATCTATTTTTTGCCAACAAGTACCCAAATACCTTTGGAGGTGGACAAATATTCCTTCACCGCACCATGAGCTCCTTCAACTCTATTTGTGGTCCTACACCGAAGATGTAACACAAGGTCCGTCCATGCCTTCACTAGTTTGTCCTTAAAAGGCTTCAAAATGGTAGTTTCAACATAGTCAAGAACAGGCCCGTTCCTAGAGTTTTACGGGCCTTAGGCATAATATGAAAAAAATGGCCCTTACATAATGCATCATAATTTTTTTAGCTCATTGTTGTGTTTTTTCGTTTTTTTATTTCGCTTTTCACTACAAAATAAATGTTTTTTTTAGACAACATCTGAAAATAAATTAAATATTCTATATACACCAAAACAAAATAAAAATACCGTAGAAGTAGAAAAAAATAGCAAATGCGAAGTAGACTGAAATTTTAGCACCCTATTTTCAACTAAAATATAATTTGCTTTGTTATGAAAATTATCCCAATTTCTTGGATAATAAATATCGTCGATATTTTTAATATTAGCGAAGCACATTATTAGGAACAAAGGGCCCAAAAAAATATCACCAATTTCTTCGATAATAAATTTTTGAGCATATTATCAAGAACAACCAAATATTTTTATAGGAGGGTGTATATAGAAATTTTTGTGTTACATGGGATATATATAGCAAATCTCACTAAAAGAGCCAAAAATACTAACAAATGTCAGCCCATTCCTTTATCATGTCAAAGTTTGGGCCTTTGCAGATAATTTTTCTATATATACACCTCCTTACCTTAAAAAAATTTTGGACCCCCTACCGGCATGGGCCCTAGGCCGTCGCACTCGCGGCCTATGCCCTAGGGCCGGCCCTGGTCAAGAAACTTTGGATAATCCTTACAAGCATCTTGGAATTCCACTAGATTATCCGCATATAACTCTTGAGTAGGAGATTCAATCAATTTTTCTCATGCATCAAATATGGTATCAACTAACTTACTATGATTCTCCTCGTCGACAATCTTCTTTTGCCCATCCACCACAACAACATTATGTTTAACTTTGCAATCGATGATGATTCTTGATCTAACATTTTTGCCAACATGGAAATAACAAAGTATTGCACTACTATCGGGGAGAACATTTGCTACGACCTTCATCATACTCGGGTCCCTGTCAGTCACTACCACCTTAGGCATATCACTATTTGGTTCAAGAAGTTTAAGCAACATTTGCAAAGCCCAGGTAAAGTTATCTTCCTTCTCCGACGTCATAAATGCAAAACCAACCGAATATGTCAAATAGGTTGAGGTAACTCCAACTATTTCAAACAATGGCATTCTATACAAGTTGGTTTTGTACGTGGAATCCATTATCAAAACAGTCGGAAAATTGTTAAACAACTTTACCGATGTTGGATGAGTCCAAAATATGTCTTGAACGTTTTGACTTTCCTTTTTTTCTCTTACGTAATGAACATATACATTCTCTTCCAACTTTGAGATTAGATATTGCATCTCCGTCAAGTCATCCCTTTTTGCCTTTTTGAATTTGTGACGTTCATTGTAGACTTGCTTGATATTTGTGATGGACTCTTTTCTTTTCTTCTTCAAATTTGTCAAAATACTTTTTGGTTTCACCGAAGAATCGGTCAAGTCATGTACAATCTTCTTGTCATCCTCCATTAATCTTCCGGAAAGAAGGTGCCCTGCTACATACCGCACCATCTCATGGTTGTGAACGCCATTAAGAATAACCAATTTCCAAAAATTGTTTTCCCTCACGACATATCCACGCACCTTGAACAAACACCCACATTTTCTTGATCTCGTTGCTTCATGCTTCACTTTTCTCTTCAGTAATTTGTGCTCGCCGCTCTGTTCACAAACCAACTATAACATGACATTTCTACCTTCACAAGATCTTCTAATGATAACCGTAAATCCAACCCTATTTGCTTGTCGACGGACCCAATCGAGCAATTCCTCTTTATCTTTCCATGTATCTCGTGTCGAAAATAAATGAGTCGTGTCCACTTCGTTGTCACGAAGTTTACCCACATCGAAATTGACGCTTGAAGCCTCTACTTTAACGGAAGCTTCAATCTTCATGGGAGCTTCGACCTTAACGGAATCGACAACACTAGGTTTTCGATCACCCGGATCATCATCCGCATTCTCAACTGTATCTATAAATAAACAACATATAATTTGTAAACTAATTAATAAACATGTATCTAATATCATATAATAACATAAACAAACCAAAAAAAACAAAAGAAAAAAAAATTGTGAATTTTTTTTTTGGCAGTAGCGCTGACAAATGAAGTTTTGAAAAAATCTCTAAGTTAACAGCCGCTGACACCCTGCGGTAGTTAATTGCCGCTCATTCTCGTGACAGTATAAAAAAAATACCAGCAAAAATCAATCAAATGTAATGGAGTTTAACGTTGAAATACCTGTTCTTTGATGCATATTATGTGTAGAAACATCCTAGCAATCGATCAGCAATGAGTTGGAACCAAGATTTTGACACAAAATTTTTGAAATGGGATTTTTTTTTAGGTATGGTATGGAGATGATGTAAGGTGATGAGTGAATAGGAAGTAGGGCTTTTCTGGTTTTGGGGGGAAAAAAGGAACGGTAGTTAACTACCGCTGAGTCCCAGCGGCAGTTAACTGTCGGCAGTTCTACCAACGGTAGTTAACTACCGCTAGATGCATTAACGTATTTTATTTGTGTTTTTATGAAATTTTCTATGTAAAAAAACAGTTTTGTTTTAAACGGGCCCTAATTATTTGAGCTTGTTTTGGGGTTCTTATTAGCACCCACCCCGTTTCTAAGACAATTCTTTCTCGTATTTTGGTTTTTTGTTTCATCAGCATTAACCATCACCATAAATATAGAGGATAACAATAGCTATAGATGATGTATTCAGACCATTTTATTTGAAAATAGTAATAAATGATATACCCAAAAAAAATAAAAATGACATTTGATATTTTTTTTTATTTCATTTCTAAAATAAATACTAATATGAAATGACGATATACTTATTCACAAATCCTTAAAGGTCTCAATAAAGTCTAGCCAATAACTAATTTAACAAATTCTTAAAAAAATAAATAACTAATTTAACAAATACTACTTTTTGGAGGAATTATGTAAATACTTAATTAACCTATTTAGAGTTTTATAAACCGGTGTCCTGGACACTGGTTAACAAATTAAAAATAGAAAGAAAAATCAAGTTTTGTATTAAAAACAACTTTTAAAACATAGACTACACAATTTTCAAAAAAAAATTTCATTTTATAATTCTTTAACAAGTGCTCCCGAGCACTGGTTAACATTTTCCAACTATTTAGTTACTCAATATAGACTAATAGAACAAAGGCTGAAGTGCACTTTTCCGCCCCTAACTTTCAAAAACTTGCAATTTTGGTTCACTATGTACACAAACTACAATTTTGGCCTCTAAGATTTAACCTCATTGCAACTTTAATCATTTTGGTTAATTTTGACCGGTCAATGCCTACGTGGCACACCACGTGTGTAATTATTGGAATTAATTTGTAGATTATCATTTTTTAAATTAAATAAATGAAAATGAAATTAAAAAAAAAAAATCAGAAAAAATTAAAAATAAAACCCAAATCTTAATCTTTTATTTCTTCTTCCTCTCAATCTCAAGAACAACAACAACAATTGACCCATGCGAGAGATCCATGTACGCCAATTGACCCTTAGTGCGTTTGATTTGCTAAAACATGAAGGACAGGACATGACAACTTCAATTGTTCAGTGTTTGATTTGTAAAACTGTTTCAGGTACAGAACAAACGAGATGCAAGGGAGAGGACAAAAACTCATATTTTTGTCCCTCACCAAACCACAGTACAACTTTTTGTCATAGGTACAAGTTGTCTAAAATACCAAAATAGCATTTCGTCCTCCAAAAATCGTATAAAACATAAAATTATTCAATGTCATACAAATTTATCATGTGTTGTTATGCCTTGTGTTGTGCTGCTCTATCTTGTACTGTTATGTCCAGTACTTACTGTTTTGCAAACCAAACACACTCTTCTTTTTCTTCCATCTCTTTCTCTGACCATCATCAATTCCAACAACAACCACCCAAAAAAATGCACCAGCAGTTGTTCCAAACCAATACCTAAATCGGCCACACCCTAGCTGCCACAACCAAACAGAAACAGCTGCACACGCAGCTAGCAGCTACTAACAGCAGCAGTCTCAGCCGAACTAGCCCAACCACTGACATCTTTCTCAAAGACTTGCTCCTACCCTTTTCAACTATGATGATAAAAACATTGAATTTGAGCAATTTAAGTTGATTATTGAAATGAGTTTTGATGAATTTGTGTTTTGTTATATCTAATCTTAAAGATTGTTGCTTTGAATTGAACATAATCCCCCTTTCAATTCAGAAAGGTTGTTCTATCATTTCATTTTTTACATATCCCAGATTAGAAATCCTGAATAAAATCATTGATTCAAAAGCACAAGAAAAATCAAGGAAGCATTTAAATGTAGAGAGAGAGAGAGAAGAAGAAGAAGAAGAAGTTAGTAACCTGAAATTTAGGACAACGAAGCCTGCAAGGGTTAAGATCCTCTCCATTTGCTAAAATAAATTGTGTTTTGCAATTTGGAGAGACATAGACACAAAAGAATAGATGGTGGGTCCAACCACTAAGTGTGTCCCATCATCATTAATTATTTTTTATTTTTTTCAAAATTTTATGTGTCTATATCTCTCCAAATGGTAAAAATGAAGAAGGATATAAATGGAGAGGATTTTGACCCGCCTGCAAGGGTGTTGATGAATATCTAGGGTGTGGCAGCTAGGTGCTAATGAAATCCTGCAATGTCTTTTTCCCATTTTTTTTTTTTTTTATTTAATTTTTCATTTGTTTAATTTAAAAAAGGATTGTATGATTTTTTTTAAAAAAATTAATTCAATAATTACACACGTGCCACGTAGGTATTGACCAGTCAAAATTGATAAAAAAGATCAAAATTGCAAAGGGGCTAATTCTTAGGGGACCAAAATTATAATTTTTGTACTTAGAGACTAAAATTACAAATTTTTGAAAGTTAGGGAGGAAAAATGCACTTTCATCTAGAACAAATTGTTCAATAATGTATTCAACTTAAAAGGGTGCTTAGGTTTGCTTGGAACTTGAGTACATTGTTTAATTTTAATTTACTTGTGCTGTGATTCGGATTGATTTCTTGAATTGGGGTCTGATTGTTATATAAGACCTTGTTATTGTGTTTGATTTTTCTATTCATTTTGTTGTCTGGGCGCATCTGTGCTTTGAGCCATTTTTAAATGCAATTTTGTTTGGTTTTTGCCAATAAAAAAAAATAAAAGATTCAATTTGATCTCTTAAAATTTGCTCGAAACTCAATGATGTATTTGACAAAAAATAATATTTGAATTAATCTCCAATGTTTTTTTGTGGAGGACAAGTTAGTCACTCTTTTAATTTTAACCAAATTTTGACCGATTAGTTGTTGATGTATTGAGTTAAAATGATGATGTGTCGGTTAGTAGTAACACATGGAAAAAATTTGCTAAAGCAAAAAGTATTTTGGGTCAAATTAGTCCTCAAATACATAGTTTGATCGGACTCACATGAATTTTAGTTAATATAGAGAGTGTTACTAACACTCATACAAAAAAAAAACGTAAATGCATATCTCATATTTTCTGTATGCGGACAAAGAAAGACTCGAGGAGTTAACTTTCAGTGAAGAATCTTCTAGGTCACTTAAGTGATGACTCTCGTCATAAAAGAAGGAAAAATTCTTAAATACAATTTTGACCCATTATTCTTATTAATTCATAATTTAGTAAGGTTCACAGTTGGACCAAATTCATATTACACGTCCTCCTAATTTCAAATTTAAAAATTGGAAACTCGAAAAAGCAAAGCAACAATTCAACAAAAAGTGCATTTAACATAAAGTAAAACAACTAAATGCATATGAAAGGATGTTGAACCATTTGATAAGTTAAGTTGCGAGTTTGAAATTATAATTCTCTTTTCTACGCTAGTAAGTTTCTCTATTTATCGTTCATGGGATATTTGTTTAATGGTAACATTCTAACCTCAAGAAATTAATTCAACATGTTGTTGAGAGAATTGTAAAATATTTCTCCACCATCCCTCAATTTAAAATAAATAAATAAATAAAATATAACGTGTTGTTGTGAGAGTTGGCTATATGTTTCTTCCCCAAGAAAGTCCATTTCAACACATAAAATCGTCCATTTGGGAGGTATTAAACTTGTTAAAAAAGAAAAGAATATCATATTTCTGTTGTCGATTCAAAAAATAATCTCATAAAGAGCCTTAAGGGTCTAAGCCAGGGAGTTCTTTGGGGTGGCTAATGTCAAATATCGTAATTATTGGAAATTAAAAAATAATTCGTTGTTTCGACACTATATTCTTTCAAAACTTTAAGAGAGAAAAAAAAACAAAGATGTTTTTAGTTAAATTCTTAGGTATTTTAAAGAGATTGATTGAGTACCGATACTCTATAGATAAAATTCATTTAAACATAGCATTGAATAAGATAAATGATTATTTTATAACTATTTTGTGATAATTTTTGGACAATTTTCTCTCTAATAACGGTGTGTTCTTACTTTTTCTTTCTTTTTCTCTCTATTATTTTTTATCAATAAAAAAATAATGAAAAAGTTATCACAAATTTTTTCATTGTTGTACAAATATCATTACTTAATGAATAATTAAATAAATTTATTTTAAAAAATCACTTTTTACAAACAGGCCATGCTCCTGTACCGTTAAATCCACCATATTCCAGTCTGTACCCCTCTCATCTGCCCCTGATTTTTTTTCTTGTGGGCTCCACCAAACGGATTTCACGCTGTCCTTCTGGGGCTGTGCATATCCAGAGAGTGCATGAATGAGTGATTTTTGTTTTTCACTGATCATTTACTGATGCATCTAATGTGCAAGTAATTTGAAATCAACGGCAGTTATATTAGCCACGTGTCACCAAAGACAAAAGTTAGGACACGTGTCATCCATTCTCTGTTACTGATTCTCTAATGCCCTATGCATGAATGACGAGCCACGGTTTCATTTGACAATAGAAGATGAAACTGAAACTGAAACTGAAACAGAAAAAGAAAAAGAGCAGTATTAATTAATTTTACCATGAATCAGTAATTTGCAACTAGTATATAAACACTACTCCTCAACAAGATTGAAAACCACACACTTCACTCCGCAGCTCTTGTCTTCTACTTTTGCTTATGCCTTCTTAATTTGTCCTTCAACAATTTCTTTGTGATCTTGTGCATTGTCTTTGTGGTGATCATGATGGCTGCCTCGGTTGATCCTTTGGTGGTTGGTCGTGTGATTGGTGATGTTGTTGACATGTTCATTCCATCTGTTGGCATGTCTGTTTACTTTGGTCCTAAACATGTCACAAATGGTTGTGACATAAAGCCATCCATGGCTATCAACCCACCCAAGGTCACTCTCACTGGAAACATGGATAACCTCTACACTCTGGTCAGTCACTCAATTGTATCTCTTTGATCTTGCATGCATATATGCATATCATCAAAGTTTTGATGGATTTCTTTAACAATTTTGTGCATGCAGGTTATGACTGATCCAGATGCACCAAGCCCCAGTGAGCCAAGCATGCGTGAACTGATACACTGGTCATCATTTTTATCTTTTATTTTCTTCTCATTTTTCACAATTTATCCTTTTTTTTTTCAACTCGATCTACACTTCTTTTCTTTTTTTATTTCCCATTCCCTTTTTTTTTTTTTTTGGATAATTATATTTTCATATGAATTTACTGATCTTCATGTTTCCATTTTTTAAGGATTGTGGTTGACATTCCTGGAGGAACAAATCCAAAGCGAGGTATATATAAAAGAAATAATTTTCGATCGGCTTCTCATAACTATTTTTTTTCTTCTTGTTATGTATATGGGTTTATATAATTATATATTTTTTTTTTCACTTATCAAGATGTTGCATGGATGAGTTTATATAATTTTTTTTGGATGACATACAATGTTTTAGTAACATTTTAAGAAGAAAAAAAGCTTGATGGTACTGGTTATATTGTTCCACATGCCAATTGTTGATTTCAGAAATATTTGTTTGAGTTCTCAGAAAAAATCGACATGCATACATCTATTTTTGGCTTTTTGCATATTTAAGCTTCTTTGTAAAAAATATCACAAAATTTCAAGCAGGGTTACATCACATCACATCCTTGTTCCACACTGCTTCAATCCAACAAATGAGCTTCTCACACTTGTTTTTTATATTGAATCCTGGATTCAATGTTGTCTTCCATCCTCCACCTGTGCTGCATGTGACGGCTATGTACACGTGTTAATTAACCAAAATTATTTTCTTAGTTTTTCTAACTATTAATACATTCAGTTTTTTAGAAGATAAATTTCTTCTATACCTACTTATAACTAGTATTTTCACTCGGATAAAAGGAAAATACTTAATCGCACGATAGCAATACAAGCACGAATGGGCACGACACATTATAGATTGTTGGATGAACTTTTTTCTTTTTATTCATGATTTTCTCTTTCCCATATTTATATTTGCCAGAGATTTGATTGCCACGTCGTGCTACATTCGTGGGCTTTTGAGCATAGCACTACTCCGGATAAAATTGAACAATCATTAAACCAAACATTTCTTTTTTCGTAAAAATAAATCATGTAAGTAATTAAGAAACATTATCACTATATTTCTCAAATACTTTATACTTTTCGATAAAATTATACAATGCATAAAAAGATACACCAATTTTGAAGACGGGGTGTCTTTCCTTGAGATCATCACACGTAGCATGTGGCTTGCATGTCACAAAAGTGTCTGCTTGAATTTCATGACCAATGTGTCACACAGGAAACGTTCCACTTGTTTCAACGAGAACACTTCTAAAACCACACTTTATTTAGTGCATATAAAATATCGTTAAGGTTTTATTTTTTCAAGATAAAATATAACAATAGTTCTACTCTTATCACGTTATATTCATCATGTTTTATACATGAGCGTTGCTAAAAGTTAGGAAACAATTTGCACAAGAATAACAAGAATGGGAGTGCATCATGTTTTAACAAATAAAAAATATTAAATATGTCCTTTAACATAAACCATGCCCGTTTGTTTGTGTAAATCAATGGACCATGTATATTTGTGTGATTCTAAGCATTAGCCTTTATACATATAGAAATGATATTTGTACATCTATTTTTTGACAACTTTTGAAACAATTCTCTCCATTATTTTTGTCCAAAAAAAAGTAATTATCACAAGAGTTGTACAAAATTGGTTGTACAAATATCACTCCTTAATTCATTTTTCTTTGGTGTTGCAGGAAAGGAGATTCTTCCATATATAGGACCAAAACCACCGGTTGGTATCCACCGATACATATTGGTTTTGTTTGAGCAGAAGGGACCAATTGGAATGGTTGAGCAGCCAACCAGTAGAGTCAGTTTCAACACTCGTTATTTTGCAAGTCAAATGAACCTTGGTCTTCCTGTAGCTACAGTCTACTTTAACTCTCAGAAGGAGCCTCAGGCTAAGAGGCGTTGAAGTGTTGCTAAATAATGTTGCCGCATGATACATAAATATGAATGAATAATGGGGGAGGGTGTGTGTATATAGTTTATATATAGCTACCTAGGGTTACTCAGTATCAGTCCTAAAAACAAAAACAATGTGCTTCATGTTCTGTGTGGCCTGTGTGCATGGCTCTGATAACCTTGTTTTATATATATATATATGCTTCTCCTTTTCTATTTATAAAATATATGAAGCTTATAAGCTATCTGTCTGGTGTGCTAATGTTTTATGTATACATAAAGCCGTCTGATATACATATTTTGTTTTTGAACGGCAATTTTATATATATATGGGATGTATCAAGTGAGAGTACTATTTATAATGAGAGGGTGAGAGGAATAAAAGAAGACCATTGAATTAAAATGTACGGTGTAGATTAAAAAGTACACGAATTTAGAAAGAGCAGGTGATTTTTTTCTAAACCTTTCTCCTTCCTCACTCGTTCTCTACTGTGTCGTAATACTTTCTCCATGATTCTTCTTTGAACTTTCCCTCAACAAGCTATATCAATTCAAATATCTTGTTCCAGCAAATATATAATATATTTTAAAATTCTTGTTATAGTTTTTGTTATCTCTGTTCAATCTATATCCCTCAATTAAAACCCTTTTTCAACTTAGGAACTAGATTCTTGTTTTCTCAATTAAAACCCCTTTTTCAATCTACATCTCAATTCTTAAATTTCGTTCCACGCGAAAACAATTGATGGAGATGAGCTGTATGAAAAGAGGGTGAATCTTTCAAATTGGAAAAAAATATTGATGCGTGAGGTATTTGCCCTAGATCTATAAATATTTGTGTATAATTTGGCCAATTTTCCAGTTGATTAGGACATAAAGAAGAAAACAAAATAGTTGGGGAAGAAGAGAAAGGCGATGTTGGGAGAAGAGAGAGCGGTAGTGAGAAGCCAGACACACATGCGAGGATAAATTTTGTGGACAAGGTGCAGTATAAGGAATAAGATCTAATCCGTTAGATTTAATCTAACGGTTATAATTTAGCACTCTCATTCTCATTATAAGATGTCCTCTCACTTGATATGTCCTCTATATATATATATAGATAGATTTGCAATCGATAGACATGATAAAGGATGTGAGGATATATAGAGTAATTGAATTTGGATGTCAAATCCTATATTAGATGTTTCAAGTAAATGACTTCCTTTGGTTTTTAAAATCCTAACCTAATGTCCAACTTGTGGTGCACGACTACTTTCAAATCTAAATTAAAGTTGTACTCAACATATACATATGTACAACTTCATTTGATTTTTTTTGAATGGATAATATAGACACGAAAAAATATTTATTTAATATTAATTTTTATAATATAGGCTAAATTTGAGAATAAATTATTATATATCCGATTTGATAACATGCGAATTGTGGTTCATATTTTGGCATGTGTGCTAATAATGTGCATGTTGAGTTGAGGTTGGGGCATGTAATCATAGACGATGTCAGCTTGAGGCATGAATCCCGAAAATTACAGTGCTTGGTTGAGGTATCTTAGGTTGCACGTAAATATGAGTCTAAGGCGTAGGAGGGTAGTGAAAACTAAAGACTATTAATCAAAAGGTTTAATTGCACTTTTGAACCCCTATCTTTTTAAAAGTTGCGGTTATGGATCCCTAACTAATTTAAATACAAAACAACCCCCTATGTTTTGATTCTTTGGCAGTTTTGGACCCCTAAGTCAAAAAAAAATAAAATTTATGACATGTGGCACCTCACTTAGGGTGCCACGTCAGCGTTGACCAAGTCAACAATGGACTGGGGGTCCAAAACTGCCAAAGAATCAAAACATAGGGGGCTGTTTTGTATTTAAATTAGTTAGGGGTCCATAACCGCAACTTTTGAAAAGATAGGGGTCCAAAAGTGCAATTAAGCCTAATCAAAAAGGCATGCTGATAAGTTCAGTCCCTTTCCTTGGCTAAATCAATTGGCATCGCAAAACATTGTATTTTTGCCAAATTAAATCTGTTGCTGGTTGGATGGCATTTCGTTGTGGAAAATACAATATTTATGAGGGCAAAATCCAAAAATAAAAAAAAAGTGGGTTTAAACACTTATGTGAGTAATCAAATCGCTTCATAAGCAATTTTGTTGATTTTGCTAAAATTATCAAATAAGAGTTTGAAATGTTGAAAATCAAGAAAAATGAGTCTGTCATTCCATCTCAAAGTTGTCTTATTTAGTGAATCTAATACGACGGGGTGGAGGAATGGGTAGCTCAACTGGTTTAGACTAATGATAAAGGATTTGGAGGTCCTTCTTGATTCAAATCCGAATAAAAAATATATATTTAATCTGACAACTAACTACTACCATTTGTCATTAAAAAAAAAGACACTAAAGTAATGGAGAATATGTTGATCAACTTACCTCATAAATTTGAAGTCAAATTTGCTGCTATTGAAGTCAACTTACTCTTCAAGAGTAAGTTCACTCATTAGTTGACCTCAAGAAACTAATTGTTTTTGACATAGGTGGTCAATAGTGTAATGAATGAAGTATTTGTTACATAAATTTTAAATTTAAGAAGGGTATTTGCGTATAAGTGTTAAATTTTACGAGGGAATTTGTTTATTTTTATGCATTATCCCTACCAACTGAGCTAAGCTCACGAGGACTTGTTTATTTTTATAATCACACAGATTTTAGGAAAGAAAAAAAAAAGTTAATTATCCTATGTGACGTGACATAACATTTGGTCCACGTGTACAATTAATTGCCACGTCTTAGGGGTTAACTGCTCAAACAAACGGAGGGGGGTAATTGACTAACGTTTGACAATTTCAGATTTTTTTTTTAATTTTTTTAATTGTCGATAGTAAACTATATTAGCTTAAAGAAAACAAGAGAGGTTATGCTCGCATCAGAGATCTGACAATTTGAAGATTATTTGTGTGTCTGGCTTTTGGGTATAAGTAGTATTTGTCACTTGGTTGCGTATTTGTTACATGTATTGAAAGACCGCTCAAGTTATATAGTGACATAATTCAGTCGTATAGTTATTCAACAACAAATTTTATAAAATTCATTGCCTTGTTGATTAATCTAGCTAACCCACTAATTAAAGACTTGACATCTAAGGGTTTTCATGTGATTGTTGTCATTAAAGATGTCTTGGATTAATGGAAGTCTTTTTTGTTTTATATTCTATATTTTCTGTTTATTCGTGTGCACCTAAATACTTTTTAATTGAAGTTTTGCTCATGTAATATTTTCTCATTGCATTTTCTGGCTACTAATATGCATAAAGAAAACTACAATTTGTAGACAATAAATTAGTAGAGGGCACGGTACTAATATGCATAAACAAAACTACAATTAGTAGAAGATAAATTAGTAGAAAACAACAAAAATAAGTGCAAAGCAAATATGCATAAAGTGATTACAAAATACTAACAATTTTAATTTCTTTTTATCTATAATAATCTATGCGTATAGATATTTGGATAAAAGCTTCTTCTTTTCTCTATTCATTGGCTGTCATTGTTAGTTATTAATATAAAGGTCTTTCAAGCTACAAAGACCCTTGACATTGCATATATTCATACATTGATCCACTAAGTGGGTTATTAAGGCTAGTGGTTTCAATAATCTTATCTTTCTCAATACATTCATACCTATCCAAATATGCATTGCATCCATATACTCATACATACCACTGATACACTTCTACATCAATATATATGCAGGGGAATACATAGGCATATTCCTCCAGTTCCCTAGGTTGTCCATTTCGTTCTGTTCGACTTTTTTATTTCCCAGGAAATCATCAAGGTCACTTAATATCCCAACTTGTGTTGCTAGCTAACCCTTGATGTTGTTAGGAATTAGTCGGTGAAATATGATGTTGAAAGAGAATAGATATATATTAATTAAGGGGTAAGAATGAGTTACGTTGGATCTAAGGTTACCAGATTGGGATCGGATCGAACAACTAGTAAAAAAGGAAAAGGAGTGATGTGCAACAAAGTGAAAATAGAGAAAGATGGAGTGATACACACGTTACGTTACGTTACGTTACGTTACTTGAGTCATGAAATTAGGTCAGTCTCTCAAATAAGCATCTAGGTCTAGCCGCCGCCTCCTCTGTTAATTTTCTTTTCTTTTATTTATTTATTTATTATTTTTTCCGAAATTGTACTATTTTTTCTTGCCCAAATACTCTTCTGTTAATTGCCTATTTTAAGTAAATCATTCATTGGTCCAGCCGATTTAACTTTTTTTTGTTGGGTGTTAATTGGCTATATATATATAGCCTCTATTCAAGAATTGGAATGATAATATAATAAAAAAGATTGTTTTTAGCACAACTCTATAAATAAAATAGAACACAACATTAAACTTCAATCTTTCTGATGGTTGAAAGCGAATCGTCATAGCTTTGTTTTCTCTTATCATTTTTGGTGGTTGAACTCATTATCTTGTTTGGGCATCCATCTGTAATAGGGGTCTCGGCACTTGGCCACTTTTGTTTTGTATCCTATGATTATTTTGATGTAACTTAATACTCTTTCAGTTGGTTTTTGACACTTCTTGTGTTGATTTTCCATGCTTTTGATTATATATTCCATTTTATCTTCTTCAAAAAAAAATAAAAATAGAACACAACACTAAAACAGAAAAGATTAAATGATGTGAAGAAAAATCATTTTTATATAGTTATACCCCAACAAAATAAGATGTTGTTTGTTGTAATTTTTTAAGAAAAATGTATTGAATATGTTTGTTATAACTTTTAAAAAAAAATTAAAAACAAAGTCAAATGAGTTGTTAATAGTAGCTTCTGAAAAAAAAAAATTGAGACGAGAAAGAAAACAAGTGTTAAAATATTGATTTAATTTTGTAACCAAAAAAAAAATATCTTTTATATCGTTGTATCAAAATCTTTAAAATTATTAGATTTCAAATTCACTTTTATTACGGTTTAGCATTTAGGGTGGATAGACTAGCATGAAGGTCCATCTCTGTTCCCACATACTAGGCCACTATTATGACCTGATCAGTAGAACGGTGTCCGGTGCCGTGAGTTGTTTGCAAGTTGAATGCTTGAATTAAACGACGGAGCGTGGTGTACTTGTAAGCACTTCGACGCTCAAGTCAGTATTTGAGCAAGAAAGGGAGGGTGTTAAGCATGAATGAAAATCGTATCATGGAAAACTGTTAAAGTCACCTTATATAGGGAGGTGCATGTTGTTTGTGTTTTCGACGTTGTAACCGTTGCCCGGTGGTTACGTATTGCAATGATTGGAGAGAGTTATGATTCGATAACTTTGTGCTCTCATGTAATATTTTCTCATTCCATCACAACAATTTAATAAGACATTCAAAGATGTAACATAGTGCTTAGAAAGACTATTATTCGTAGAGATGGTTATAAACACACTCATATACCCTAAAAAATCGTGAGCTCTGTTAGAGTTTCCAATATTGATGCTAGCACCCATGACACCAGGGGAAGATTTGAACAGGGCAGGGTGTGGCAATAGCCACACCAGCCCAGGCCCAATTGTTTTATTATTAGTGCACCACACCAACAGCCTAGACCATCAGTTTTCTTTTTTGATTCCTATCAACCAGCCCACGTTTCCTTCTTCACAAGCACACACACACTTCCTCACAAGATATCAAATTGATGTCATCACTTGGGGTAAATGTATATAGATTTTCAATTTAATGGACTAGGATTCTACCTAGTAAGTATTCACAATTTTATCTTTCAAATTAGATTCTTAATTAAGCCCTTGTTCACACCAATCTTATAGACAATCTTCTAGTTAGAGGTGACTAACACCATCCACTTAGTTCTTACGGAAGAAAAAAAAATTGCTACACTGATATTGTAAGTCTAGGTTCGCCCCTGCATGACACTACGGTGGAGGAGGAGGACACCTTACAACGCAGCAAAACGGGCGACGAGAGAGAGCTCGTGGAGAAAAAGAAGTGTAGTTCTAACAAGGACAAACTACTGAACATCTTTGGCGATGTTGGTTCAACCCATGCAACAAAATCGGAAGAAAAATGAGGATAGAAACAAAAATTGTGATGATGTTAAGCGATTAGATGGTCAACATGACTCTTACTATCAATTTCAAGTTCGTGGAATAGCTTGAAATGGAGGTGGACAAAAAATGGTGGCCTTAATTCAGTTCAGTTGATATGGTAGAAGGCTATTTACATGCTTCACTTTCTGTGAACGTAGTTGCATTGCAGCCTCTAGACATAAATGGTCGATACATGTGTCAAATTTCTGACTGAATACTAGTAAATTTAGTATGAATTAAAATGAAACAGCCAATAACAACTGCTGCTGCACTAAAAGAATATATAAAGCCAACATGTCGCTGAATCATGATATAGCATGTAGAAATGGAGTAGCATTGCAACTCTATCAACTTGCAAACAGTGACAATATATAATAAAGATGTCTTCAGGTGTTAAAACTGCCTTACTATTAGCCTCAGATTTGGCTACAACCATCTAAAACTGCCCTACTATAAGGGAACATTCTGCATATGAACTCTAACCAAAATGCTTCTGTATCAGTCAATGAACTAATACATGAACAATATCAAACAAAGTTCTATATTGATATTGAAGAGTCGTAAAATGAAATTTGAAAGTGGGTGCATTGATACTTGTTATTCTTTTCTAAAATCACTTATTTTTTTAATTCATTAGAGAATATTGTTTAGTAATGTACTCTCTTCCTCCTAAATTATATGATTTTTAATAGAGTAGTGATATTTGAACAACCATTTCATACAACTTTTGGTGACAACTTTTTTTTCTCTCTTTTCATTGGATAAAAACAATGGAGGGAGAAAAAGGAAGAGAGGGAATAAGAGGATAATGTGAGTATGAGAGAGAAAGTTGTCAAAAAGTTGTCACAAAGTGGTTGTACAAATATCATTTCTCTTTTTATAAAGTGGTTGCAACGAATCCTTCAACTAGAATGGTGGGTCAATTTCATAAAGTTTAGTAGTGTACTCTCTCCCTCCTAAATATATGATTTTTTATATTAAAAAATGTAATTAATATTGTTTGGGAATGAGAAATTATGTCATTTTACAAAACTTTCTTTCATCAAGAGGGTAAGAAAGATAAACTAAAAATTTGAAAAAAAGATAGTAATAAATAGTTAATAGAAAAATTAGTATTAAATGTTCGACTTGTAAGACCATTTACAATGGCAAAATATATTCAACAACCCTCAACACCCACTTTTTCAATTCCCAACACTCCACATCATTTTCTCTCTCTTAATTCAACACCCATTCAATTTTTACCTCTCCAATGGTTTTTTCATTCAACACCCTACCCCACCATATTTTATTTCTTATTCTTATTTAATTTTATATTTTTGTTTTTATAATTACATAAAATTACAATTATCGATTATAATTAAATTAAAATGAAGAAACACTTAACAATTTTTTTTTTTTTTGTAAAAACAAAATTTATTTAAATAATTTATTTTTATTTTCTTAACATAAATAAAATGCAATACAACAAACTAAATAAACACTAAAACTTCCAAAGAAAGACTAATACAAAGCTAATAATAAGATTAAGAGAGTGAAAAACTTGATTTTTTTTCCTGTGTCCAAATCAAATGATCCAAGTCTCTATTTATAGAGAAAAAAAATTACGAATTTTGGTAAAAAAAAATAAAAATAAAAATTTATTTGCAATGAAATAATTGGGTCCAAATTATTAAGAAGATAAAAATCCGAGCAGCCAATCAGCGCGCGCCAAGTGTCTCCGTGGGCCAGGCATTCAACATGTTGAATTGTTTCAACACTTCCCTCCTCCAACTCACTTTTTCCCCATTTCAACACCCCCCACCTACGATGGTTCAACAAGGGTTCAACATGTTGAATGGCAAATTCAACATGCCATTGTAAATGGTCTAATTTGGGTCAAATCTTTTTTTCTGAAACAACTTATAATTTGAGACGGCATTAGACTAAATTTAAATGAGTGAATATGTTTTTTCCTCCTTAAATTTGTATGCACCGGTCAATTGCATCCCCAAATTATTCGAAATAGCCAATATATTCCTGAATTTTATGAATGACAATCAATTTAGTTTCTCTATTAAGTTCAGAAATTAACAGTTTTGACGTGTCACATCGGTTGAACGCTGACGTGAAATTTTGAGACAACTTTCACATACACATTAACGAATTTGATCAGAAAAAATTGAAATATTTTTTGACCTTTTTTTAAAACAAAAGTAGTTATAATTATTACACTGTTGAAATCAATCTTTAAATTATTCATTAAAAATTAATTTCGTCCATAAATTATGTCACCTGCCATCAAATCAATTCATAAATTATTTATCGCCTAATTTATTTATCCTATTCACTCTAATTTAAAATGGAGGGTGAATTGCATAAAAGTTAAAACGGATAATTCAACTTTTTTTTACTAGAGGAGCTAGTAGTAGTAGATTTGTGGAAATGGCGTTACTTGTCGTTGATTGAAAAAGCATAAGCTTTTGAGTATTCATTCTCTTCTGCCATCATCATCGTGCACTGCATTTTCTCTCTTTCAAGATGAGCGCGGTTGAGTTGACGGAGACTTACGCCTGTACGCCGTCAACAGAACGTGGCCGTGGTATTCTCATCTCCGGCGACTCCAAATCCAACACCATCACCTACACCAATGCCAGATCGGTTATCATGATGAATCTCCATAACCCCCTTCAAGTCTCCGTCTATGGCGAACATGCTTACCCTGCCACCGTCGCTCGATTTTCACCCAACGGTGAATGGGTTGCATCTGCTGACGTGTCAGGTACCGTGAGGATCTGGGGAACTCGCAATGAATTCGTTTTGAAGAAGGAGTTTCGTGTTCTTTCTGGAAGGATCGATGATCTTCAGTGGTCTCCTGATGGTATCAGAATTGTTGCTTCTGGTGAAGCTAAAGGGAACTCCTTTGTTCGCGCTTTTATGTATCTATCTATCTATTCATTCATAACTATTTCCTTTCCTTTTCTTTTCTTTCATTTTAAACTTATTTGACTTCACTTTACTATATATAGGATAGGATATCATTCATCTCTTACATTACACTTACACTTACACTTACACTTACACTTACACATTTCTAATTTATTGCTTTCATTTACAACTAATCATGGCTCTGTCATTGTTTGGATAAACTACTTTTGCTGTAATTTACAGCTTATAGCATAAGCGCTTATCATGTATAACCACTTATTTTAACATATTTTCATAAAATAACTGTTTTTGTATAAGTTATAAGTTGTTTTCATAGGTTTTCCTGGAGAGCTTATAAAAATAACCTCAAAATAGTTTATCTAGATGTCATAAGTTGTTTTCATAGGTTCTCGGAAACAATCTCTCAAGTGTTTATGCCAGTAGATAAGCTCGAATAAATTTTGATGTTTTTGCAGTGTATGTTTGAGTGAATATTTTTTGCCTTTTCTTTTGATCAGACTCTATATGGTAGTTCTTTAGTTGGTGATATTTACTGTGATCAATTTCTGCTATGGATAGGTGGGATTCTGGGACTAATGTTGGTGAATTTGATGGCCACTCAAGGCGAGTTTTGAGTTGTGCTTATAAACCTACAAGGCCTTTTCGCATTGTCACCTGTGGAGAGGATTTTCTTGTCAACTTTTATGAAGGACCGCCCTTTAGATTTAAGCAATCTCACAGGTATGGTGTGAGAAACTCAATGGTGATGCAGTCTTTTTTTCGATATGTTTGTTTGTCTTCTGCTCTCTTTAGACGTTGATTAATTTTGTTGCACACATGCACTGATTCTATTTTTCTCTTTCTACCGACTTATATAAGTTTCTCTCCATGCATTTTTGTGAAGGGAAAATCTACTTTTGAGCAACTGAAAGAAAGTCATTCCTTTGCATATCCTTAAAAATACATGTCTAATTAAAATCGTGGAACCCAAAATTTTGCATATTGCCATAAACTTTTTATGTTTTATCCTTCTATAAAGAAAAATGTCTTAATTGATGAATTTTCAAAACATTGGTTGTTTGAGTTTATTGGAGATGTGCTGTTGATGTAAATTAACCGACACGACATCTAATGAGAACTCATCATATTGCCACGTATGCTCATTTTGCTACCACATTTTAAAAATATCTGCAAATACTGAATTCTCATTAGACATCAGGGTAAAACTGGGTTTCAATGACATTGCATGTCCCCTTTTCTCTTAATGTTTAAAGATAGTGTAATTTCTTTTCATATTCCTCTGTTTTGGTTTGTTCTTATCTTTGATCTTCTCTGCCTGTTACATTCGTCTGATAAATGACTGATGTCACGATATTTTGTTTATGTATAGGGATCATTCAAATTTTGTCAATTGTGTAAGATATTCTCCAGATGGCAGTAAATTTGTAACTGTTAGTTCTGACAAAAAGGGTATCATATTCGATGGAAAGACTGGAGAGAAGATCGGTGAGTTGTCTTCTGAAGGTGGCCATACTGGCAGTATTTATGCTGTTAGCTGGAGTCCTGATGGAAAACAAGTAAGCTAACTTTTGAGTATTTTTTATTGATTATGGCAGGTCTGGTCATATACTGATCCCATTTTCACATATTTGTCTCTCTCCATCTCCTTTTCAATCTATGATGTTGATCACTTAACTTGCTTTTCTTTTAGAAGTTAACATGCAACTATAAACTAAGAAATATGTGGTAAAGTAAAAGGCATGTCGTAATAACTTGTGTCATATAAATTATAAATACTTACTTCACTGCCTTCACATTTTGAAGGCAAACTATGGTGCATAGAAGTTATTCGAGCTAAGGGATAGGAATTTGAAGAAAAAAGAATCTGTATTTAGTTCTCTTGATTTTTTTTCTTGATAAGCGTATTTAGGTCTCTTGCTAGCCTGACTTATATTCACTTTTCTATTATATTGCTCTCATTTTAACTTGTAGGTTATGGTATGTTTGTTATCTGGTCTTTTGGGAAAGTTCACTTTCAAGTCTAGAGGATTTTTTGTTAACATTGATTTTAGACCTATTTGAAATTTTAAAATCAATAGAAATTTACACTTTTAGTTGTTGACCATGCGTGTCTTGATTGCTAGTTTACTGAGATTTTTGGCAGCAGAGTCTAAGGCTTTGTTTTGGAGTTTGGAGGAAAACAGGGAGAGGGGAGGAAAGAAAAAGTAGGAGAATTCCTCACTTTTTTTGGGAGAATGTTTTTCAAGGGATTAAGATGAAAATACTTGTGAATAAGAATTTTGTTTTGAGAAAATTTATATAGAGAATAAATAGATTTGAAAGTTTATTCGAAATTTTCCAAAGCCCTCCGTCAATGTACTTTTCGAGTTCCCATATATTGGAGAGTTTTAGTCCGATGTAGAATAATAAATCTCATTCAAGGTAGGGGAACTACTCAGCCTTCCCCTTCCCTTTACTCCTCTTTTATCTTCAAAGCCCTTCCCTCCCTTTCCTCCAAACTCTCAAACAAAACCTAAATGTTCGATATACTTTGCACAGTTCAATTAGCAAAGTTCTTGTGCATGTTAACTTTTGAGGTTGCTGTTAAACTGTTCTATTTGTTGAATTGATATTTTCCCCCTTGGCTATACTAGTCATTTTTGTGCAAGTCTCTTTACTTTCTTTCTTCCCTGTTAGACATCTGATCTTCAGTTGCAATGTTATCGTTAGGTGCTGACTGTATCTGCTGACAAGTCTGCAAAAGTATGGGACATATCTGAGGATAACATTGGGAAGGTGAAGAAAACATTGATTTGTTCTGCCTCTGGTGGAGTTGAAGACATGCTTGTAGGGTGCCTATGGTTGAACGATTATCTTGTCACTGTTTCTCTTGGCGGGACAATATCAATTTTTTCCGCAAGTGATCTTGATAAAGCCCCGAGATCATTTTCAGGACATATGAAAAATGTTTCCTCCTTAACCATTCGCAGAAGTAACCCTAGAGTGCTCCTGTCTTGTAGTTATGATGGCTTAATAGTTAAGTGGATTCAAGGGATTGGATATAGCGGTAAATTACAAAGGAAGGAAAATTCTCAAATAAAATCCTTAGCAGCTGCAGAAGAAGAGATTGTTACATCTGGTTTTGATAATAAGGTGATTGTTTTGCTTATACTCTTTGACGGATATGACTGATAATCATTATATTATGTTTTTTTCATTTTCCATTTTCTCCAATTTGATTTGGATAAACAAATCAGCCTTGCTTGTCGTTTGCATTTAATTAATATACTTTTTATGGGATGAAATAAATCATTTTCTCGGTGTTATGCATTTAAGTATATTGGTCGTGAATTTCCTAGAAATCTCCATGAAGCACTTGACTAGTGCAGACCCATTAAATAAGCAGTAGTAATTGTTTTACAAGATACTTATATAGATCTAATTGATATGCTTTGTTAGTTCACACGAGACAATTTCTGATTGGTTGACTGTAAAAAATTTACATCAACAGAGTATCGAAATTAAATTTTAAACTTACTCTGTTCTTTATTTAAATGCTCGCTATTAATATGTACACATTCATTACTAGATCAGTTTGGTCCAAAAAGTAATATTGTTGTGACTTTCGTTTTGTGCCCAATATAATTAATTTCATTTGACTGGTTAATACGGAACATTTCTTTATATACGGGTTATAATCAGCTCACTAAGTGACAAATTAACAACTACCTTCTTAGTCCCAAGATATTATAAGTTAGCAATTGTGGTTTGATGCATGTCTTGATATTACGTGGAAAGAATGTTTATTTTTCACTGATCAGTTTCTTGATATTTAGCAATTAGTGTGCGGGACAAATTTCATGGCATCTGCTTATTCAAAAATCGTTTATAACTAATGGCTTCTTCCTCTTACTCCTTCAATTCCTTTCTCTTCTGACAACCAGATAAGGCGGGTTTCTTTGCATGGGGATCAGTGTGGAGACGCTGAAGCCATTGATATTGGAAGTCAACCAAAGGATTTTAGTGTTGCACTTTCGTCTCCTGAACTTGTTCTAGTTTCAATTGATTCAGGAGTTGTCATGCTGCGTGGCACAAAAGTTGTGTCAACCATTAATCTTGGATTTACTGTTACGGCATCTGTTGTCTCGTCTGATGGAAGTGAAGCTATTATTGGTGGACAGAATGGTAAACTGCACATATATTCTATTTCTGGTGATACACTTGTTGAAGAGGCTGTCCTTGAGAAACATAGGGGTGCTATTAGTGTCATACGGTATTCTCCAGATTTTTCAATGTTTGCATCAGGGGATGTTAATCGAGAAGCTGTTGTTTGGGACCGTGCCTCCCGAGATGTGAGTACTAGTACTACTTTTGAACCGGTTTTGTTTCCATTATCACTTTTTTTGTAACATTTCTTTCAGCGCTTTTAACTGCACACTTTTCTTCTGTTTTCTGCTTTCAAATATTACAAACAGGAAACAAAGTGAAAACACAGACCCAGTTTTGCAATTAAAATGAAAAAGGAACATTTTTTCAAACCAAGCTGGCCTTTAAATAACGAAAGTATTATGTTTAATGCTTTCTATCTGTAATGCGTTTAACTGCTTATTGCGCTTTTAAATGTAAATCTTTTTATGTTATTATGCAGGTGAAGCTCAAGAACATGCTGTACCATACTGCACGGATAAATTGTCTTGCTTGGTCCCCTGATAGCAGTAGGATTGCTACAGGATCACTCGACATGTGCGTTATTATATATGAGATTGACCAACCTGTGGCTAATAGAAATACCATAAAGGGTGCTCACTTAGGTGGGGTATATGGGTTAGTATTCACTGATGAATATAGTTTGGTTAGCTCAGGTGAGGATGCTTTTATCCGTGTCTGGAAGATAACCCCTCCCTGAAGATCAAGCTGTAAAGGGAAAGTGGGAAACATTTGTTGAATTTCAAATTTATTGTTCCTATACAATGCTTCCAAAAGTCAAAACTGATGAAGAGGGTTGTGCTTATCACCCCCAAGTTAGAGAGGGGATGTTTCCTAAAAGACAAGTGAGCTTTTGCTGATTGTTTGTTCATATATCACAAAGACAACTTTTGCGACTTGCAAGCTTCTGTTTGGTATTCACTCTTGATTGTGCAATATGAAGGCCATTTTTCTTGTGAGCAGTTTTTGTGAGTTTCAAATTGTAGACTACATGTAGACTACTATGGCGCTACGGTATACAATCATTTTATTTACTAGACCTTGTCATATCGACGGCAAATAAAACATTCAAATAAATAGAAAATAATGTGCTTTTGGTGCAAATACAATGTTAATAGTAAAAATACAATAAAAAAGGAGTTCATGTTAGTACATTGCGAAAAATATATGAATAAGAATTGGTTAAAAAATGAAGAGATTATACATTTTGCATGCTTTTCTAGTGCTTTCTATGAAGCACATACTTCTCATATTGGTGTGTCCCAACGTCATATCATGTCCAATACCAACACAACATCAACGCTTAAAATAAATAATGAATTTTACCATTTTTTTAAATTATTATTAGTGTCAACGCGTCTGAACTTTATAGTGTTTTTTATTATATATATAGGCCTAATTTACCGGCATGTGTAGCTCTTATTTTTCTTTATCTTTTTTTTTATTTTTGGTACAAAAGAGGGCAAAGCCCAAAGAAAAAGAAAACTAAGAAATTAAACGGACGTTCCTAGGCATGCAAGCCCCGGAAATATCATCAAACAAAAGACTCTGAAGCTCACTAGGGGGAGTCTTCAGAATATGAAAATCTAGAAAATCCATCGAAATGCTGAAATTTGCAAGCCAATCTGCACTTCTGTTGCCTTCACGCCAAGTATGGGTAATTTTGACAGTCCAACTCAAACTCAAAAGTTGTCGAATACGCCTGACCAAAGTAGGAGTCGTTCCACTAAAATTGCAATTTTCAGTAATCATGTCGACCAAGATCTTTGAGTCACTATCCACTATAAGATGAGTGGTATTCTCCCTCCACGCCATGTCCAAACCTAGGTACATGCCCCACATTTCAGCATGAAAAGCATCACACATTCCAATCTTCTTGAAGTAGCCTTTAATCCATCTGCCATCAGAGTCTCGAAGAAGCCCTCCACACCCTGCAAAAGTACCAGATGCCTTCCAAGCACCATCACAATTAAGCTTAACCCAACCAAACGGAGGTCGCATCCAACCGATGTATATAGTTTCCTTTTGATGCGAACTTTTATGCACCAACTTCGTATTGTCTTCTATCTCTCTAGTAAACTTTTGAATTACGAGTGTTGGATTGCTTGGTCTTTGAAATCCTATTTCAAAAATAGATTTGTTTCGCCAATTCCACAAATACCAACATGTTGTCGTGAAATTAGTCTGCCAAGTAGCAGGATTATCTCCAATCCCTTTTTTATTAAGGTTGTTAAAAATCACTCACTGCAATCAAAAGAGAAGAAATTACTTATGTAATTATACGGGATAAGTCTGAGCCATACCTGAGTGGCGTGCACACAATCACGAAGGACATGAATGATTGTTTCATCCTCTCTCGCACAACAAGGACAAGTAGGGGAGATACCAACCCCCCACTTGCTACGACGATAATTGGTAAGAATCCTTCCATTAGCGGCCAACCAAATAAAGGTTTGGATACGATGGGGACCCTTCCAGTTCCATAAGGTCTTCCATTCACCTCCCACAGCAAAGGAGGTCTCTTGCTGCAAATTGTAAGCACTTTGGACAGTAAACTGTAGTGTGTTAGTTCCTCCCCATCCTATAGTATCTGGGCCATCAAAATCAGAAGGGGTTGGAAGGGCTAAAATCTGGTTAACAATGTCCACAGGCAAGTTATCCATCAAAAAATTTAGGTCCCAGACACCAGAAGTATTAATAGCATCCCTAACTGAATACTTTTTTCTTTATCTTAATTAGCTTTAAATGTCGAATACTTTTTTTATTTTAACATCCAATATATAATATTTTTTTGAATCAGCTAATATTATTCACGTCGAGTAAATGCAAGATGCAAACTCACTCGCGGCGGAAAACAATATAATACAAATGATGCTGCATATAGACGGAACACCTACCAAAAACAAACAAAAAGGACAACCAAATAATGAGGACGAGTATACGGACGCGCTAAGCACCAACCGCATACCTATGCCTTACAATCCAAAAATTAAGGCGTCCATAAATGCCAACAGCACGCACAGAGAAGCTGCCAAGGCCTAAAGACCCACCACAGAAATCCCACCTAACCAAAACAATACTCTAGCTGCCCCATTACTAACAAAGATAGGAACTGATACAATACTAATACCAGCCAAACAAAATTCAAGACATAGGGGAAACTGAACAGGCCGCACAGCAGGAAGAGCAATATCCATGACAGCAACACTAAAAAGCACGCTGCACACTCCAGAAGCCCACTAAACAGCCAATATATAAAACTAACAACCAATATATAAAAGATCCTCCTGCATATCCAAAAATCAATATACATTCCTCAACATAATTATAGCAGCGATTACACTTTTCAAGTTCAAATAATAAAGATGTAGAAGATGGAATGAAATCATTTAATTGATACAGATGAAAGTTAAAACAAAAATATTTAAACAATGAAGGGGATCTAAAATTCACTTTCCAAACCTTGACATATTAAAATTACTATCATTGGTTCCAAATTACAATTGGTTATCTTCATTGCAATCATCTAAACTTAATCAAAATTTTGCAAGTGCAAATAGAATCGACATTATATAATTGGTGACTAATTGATTTCATTAATAACAATACGGCCCCAACAGCAGCAGGCTGCACAAAAACTAAAAGAACCCCACCATGAAGATCACCTACTCCCCCAACATCAGCAGGCTGTGCAAACATAGACCTGGGCTGTCCACAGCAGACCCTGCAGGAGCAAACAGAAGCTGCTAACAGCATCCACCAACCTATACAGCACAGGTCATACCTCAGCACATCGTACATCAATCTATTGCGAGCTTGGTGGATCAAGGAACATCATGTTGTTCTTCATGAGATAATTTTCTTCCATATTTTTGCCATGGCTCTGCAACAATAATTCAATTTCCGCCAGCGCATAACTTTGCAACTGATGGTGATCCAACACCAAATCTGCATGTTTGCAGGGAACAATAAGGAATAAGACATTAAAAAAAATCACCATATAAATTATAAACATGAACAAAGCTTCATAATATAAATCAGATCAGTTTCATATTGAGTGGCAGCACGGTCTGCTATCATCCTATAAGAACAGCAATAATCACGTTGATTACTATCTGAACCATACCTATTATTATTAAGACTGTGCTCCACGTTTGCGGCGGTGGTGGTGGATTCAGATCCCGCTTCTTCTTCCAACGCTTCTTCCTTTCTCATGCATACGCTTCTTTCTTAGCAGCTTCTCAAATCACTTGATCTCCTTTGCATCAGTACATTACGGGGAATCAATGAGTATCAATCAAATCTCCAATGGCCTCATTGATGTAACTGTTTGTAGTTGATTGCAGTCGTGCATGTTTGTTTGTTAATTTATTAAATATCTTGTTTCCAAACAAAACTAAGTATAAATTTGATTTGGTATCTGTGTACGTTTTCACAGTTAAATCATAGTACATGGTTCAGTAAGTTTCAGTGTAACAGGATAAATCTATATTTTGCAATTTTGAGGTATCAGAAAGAACGGATTGAATTGTAACATAAAAGTTTACATTGTAAAATGAAATAAAGAGCAGTAACTATGCTCAAGTTATTAAAAGAGAAATAAGAACAGAACATTCTGAAAGTGGTTATAAACCAAACAATTTTTGTGGGGCTTATCTCAAATATAGAGGAATGTATTTCTTAGGATCTGGCATTGAATCCCACACAGAGAATGCACTTGAGCTTGTCATCCAATTTTTAGTCATCTCAGGGAAGTGCCTGTCAATCACATCCTTCAAAGACTCTGTTTTGTTTACCCATTCAAAACCTTGGTTTGTGTATGTTTTTGAGTTGAAATTTGTTGTGAAGAAACGATCAGCTTCTAGCCTCCTAAACATCATAATCACCACATAAGATTCCAAACCAAAATAATCAAATTTTATTTTCATACTATCTATCTAGTGCTTAAAACTTACCTTGAAGCCATGATCACAAAGATAAAGAAAGCAGTCTCACTTATAGCAAACCCTTTGATCTTCTTCTCAGCATGTAGACCAACTATCAAGTCCAGCTTCTCAACATCATCATCATATACCTCTTTGAGAGCTTCATTAACCTCTTCATCATCTGTTAAATCTTCCCACTTACTAATTGGGATCATTAGCATGTTTCTTCTGAATTCATTATATCTCGCTACTCCCCTTTCTCTATCTCTATAAACTAGTAAACAAAATATTCATCATTTTATAACAAGTTGATCATATAAAATTATTACAAAACCATGTACTCCACTACACTACACTACCTTCCATAGTAGCTATGTCAACTGGATCAGGTCTTTCTTCTCCGTCGATATCATGTGCAATGAGGTTCCTTAGCCATGTTGGAAAGTTCCATAAAGTAATAGCACCACATGGTTGGTGACCCATGGATACTAACATTTGCTCCATTCCTATTTTTGAAAGCCTTTTTTCCCCTTGTTTTCCTATCATTTCTGTCATTGGCACCCTACATATGCAATTGTACTCGTTACCCTTTTTCATGTTAAAAGCAACTCAAAAGAAACATAAAATTTCTTAGCTCTTAGTTACAAAACTAGAATCAATGAGAGATAAGAGTATACTTTTCAAGTATTGAAGGGCATTTGTCTTCTCCTGTTGTAGGCTTGATGTTTCGAAGGACAAGCTCCTCAGGCAAGAGTGCATGCATCCTATAAACACTCGTGAACTCTTCAGTAAGCGAATAGGGAACTCCATGATCTCTTGGCTCCTTAAGACCAACTAATCCACTAAGCTCGGGTCCCAAAATATTTCCAAATGAATCTTTGAATTTCTTCCCCAAAAATCCATACCTGCCAAAAGAAAATGCAAGTTTTACTTTAGCTGCATATACAATTTGTATTAATTAAAAAAACAGCATATCTTCTGCAAAATATATCCTTATGCAGACTTACCAGTTGATCCTCATGGATGCCAAAAGAGTATCAGTTTTTAAGAGTTCTACAGTCCAATCAATTGTATGGATTTTTGCAATGACTGCTGAAGTCACCAATCTTGCATACCTATAGAGTTGCTCATCATCAAAATCAGGATAGTGCTCCTATAAGCAAAGAACATAAAACTGCACATTAATTTCCGAGGCAAAAAATGGAGCCAAATTATGCAACAGATGAAAATAATTTGACTTACTTTTAGCATGTCACATACTGCATTGTGCTCTTTGATAAACAAAGCCTGCAGAAGGGAATAACCAGCCCATGAATTTCGAACATCGCCGGATACGGGAATACCTTTCTCATCATGCTCAAGAAGCCCATCTTCTGAGATCTTCAGCTTTCCCTCTTTGAATGTCCTTACTCTGCCCATTCCCTTCTCATTGTTCCCATATATCACACTTCCATCCCTAATAATTCACATACCAAAAAACAATAGTAAACTCTAACTGAGCATGTTCTTCCAATAATCCTGTTTGCTGAACTAAATCTTCTATCAACAAAAAGCTATATGTTGAACCATCAAAAGGCAATTAAGATATAGATTTAATTGATTTAAATTGTCAGTGTAAAGAGGTTTTGAACGTGCATTCAATCAAATCTTGCTACTATGTCCCTTTGTAACATTATTTCCATAGATATCTTCACAAGTATTTACATGTGCATACAAATTAAACTACTTACCACCAAGGAGTCCTAGTGTTTTGGAAGCCAAACTTCATGTGTGAGGAGCCAGTTTGAAATTTCTTAGTCTTGAAAAACTTGAAAGTCTTCAGAGGACAGCCGCTTGAATAACCATCAGGAACACCGATTTCCACCTATTTCAAATATTATGCAAGAAATGCAATTGGCTTAGATCCAAAGTACAAAAAATATTGGAGAATCGGTTGGCAAAATTAGTGTAAAATTCACATTCACTTCACCATTCAGTAAATTATTCAGCTATGTATGTTTAGATTCGGGTAATATATAAAAGGAAAAACAAAAATATAATTAACATAAGATTGTGACAGTCATATATAATTAATAAATATTGGACCTGTTCAGTGTCCTCCAAATGATCAATCCAATCATGAATCATGAACTGTATCCATGAACAAGCTATCATGTTGAATTGCTTCCCTGTGTCTATGAAGCTCTTTCTTGCTAGAAGCTTCGAGGTCACCACTGCAGGGTGAGGGTCTAACAGCTGCACGTATATAGTATACATGATCAGTTAATCATCATTGATAATTTGATACTAATATGACATCAAAATAAAATAAGATCAAAGAATTAAATGGCTTAGTTACCCCATAATTTAAAGTCGTCGGAGGCATATTCCGGCCAATGATAGTTCCCTGACTACCGATCAAGTGATCGTCAGGGTGGTTGCACGTGCCTGCCGGAGTACGATATGCATAGTGTTGTGTATCATAATTGTTGCCACTCACTCCTCCCACATGCAACAGATTGTAACGAAAGTGTAAGTGTCTCCTAATTCCCAAGTATATTGCCCCCAACAACACTGGAAGCTTATGCCACAACACAATTTTGTCCACAAAATGTATCACCTACATAAATTCAATATTATCATCATGATAATGCATACCACGTAAAAATGAAACAATCACTATATATTATTTTAAGATTGATTAATTAGCTTGAAACTTAAATAAAATGTTTGAACTTATTAAACAAAAATTGAACTCAAATTACAAAAACACTAACATAGAAAAGTATGGTATCAAAGAGGGTCATTTTGGCCACAAGAGGTTGCAGACCAGGGTGAATGAAGGGTGTAGAGAAAAGAGAAGGTGCCATGAAATTTCTTTCAAAAGATTTTTGTCTCAGTTTTAACACAGGCAATTGTAAGAGATGTTTTCTAGTGTTTTAAAGAAAAGTGTTTTGTCTTTTTTGTTCATTCACCAAAATGATTGGTAATTTATAGTGATTTTCAGTTACGATTGGTCTTTGAATGATAATGTTATTGCCAACTATGACCTTTATCATATCATTGAATTCAATCGGTGCATTTAATTTTTTTTTTGAGGGAATCGATGCATTTAATTGTTTCACATGTATTAATTTGGTAAAATTCTTATTTTTTTAACTATTTTAAGGAATTTGTTATTTTAAAAAAGCTTTTAAGGAATTTTGTTGAAATAATTAATTTATAAATATCAAATATTTTTTTGAAAGCAAATGTCAAATATTTTTTAATTATAAAATTTTAAAGATAAATTTATATTAATTAATTTTGTATTAACAAAAAAACTAATTTCAAGAGATTACCATTTTTACGATTTTAAATAAATTACCATTGCGAAATCAATCATTTTAATGTTATCTTAGATGTGCAAACATAAGTAGTAGTATATTTCCTTAAAAAAAAATTATTAGCTTTGTAAAAAAAAAAAAAAAAGATGTGCAAACATAAGTAGTAGTATATTTCCTTAAAAAAAATTAGTAGTATATATCTCTTAATGCCATTTTCTTTCAAAAAAAACTCTCTTAATATCGTAAAAAAATAAAATCATTCAAAGAAAATTAATCTCTATATATATAGATGATCATAGAAAAAATAAAATTTCTAGTTACACCTCAATAAAACCAAAACCTAGTTACATCCTAAAATGACTAAAGTACACTTAAAATAAAATAAATTTTAAATTGTACCAAAACTCCTCCATCTCTTCTAAAACCTAATTTGTGTTTCCTCCTTCCCAAACCTAGGGAATACGATCACCTTTCTTTTTTCTTCACTGAAACCCACTCTTCGTCATCTTTCAAAACTCAATCGTATAACTTTCTCCTCGTTTTCTTTGGAGAAAAAAACATAAGCCCGTAAAAATAAACGGTAAAGGTAGTAGTTTGTACATACGTAAATTGAGTTGACATGTACATACTTAAATTTAGTTTACATGTACATACTTAAATTTAGTTTGCGTTAACCTTATTTTAAGTGATTTAGTCATTCTTAAATATAAACCACGTTAGCATTCAGTTAACATTTGTGCATACCTAAACTAAGTTTAAGTGTACATACTTATACTTAATTTGAGTTAACTTTATTTTAAGTTTTAAGTGATGGAGTACGTAAATTTAAATTACGTTAATTTAGGATTAACACTTAAACCTAGTTAACGCACACACCATAGAAGAACTACTTCCGTATAGAAGACAAAGGACATGGAACAAAGACAAAATAGAAGTCCATAATCATTGAAAAATTGGATGAAAAAAATTCATTTACTTATGCGTAGTGGAGTATGGGTGGAAGATGTTATGATGCAATCTTGAATCTGAGAAGAGTTGCACATCCATGATTGTTTATGGTGAGAGGGAGTGAAAATTTAGAGTGCGGTTTAGAGTCAGTGGCGGAGCTCTCTCACATTTTTAGAAGGTAGGGTGTAACGTGGCTTCTCTCTTACCCCTTGACATTCATAAAAGGAGTGCAATTCAAATTCAATTAGAAGATTGTAGTCAAATTTGTCTCTTGTCAATTGAATATTACGTTATATTACATTAAATTAAAAAAAAATGTTCAGAGGTGCTTTTAAGACATTGTTTAAGCATCCAAAAGTAATAATTTTTACATTAAAAATTACGTAGATATGATATTTATATGCATTTGACTTTTAAAAAATTTCTTTTTATGGATTCTTTAAACAATGATTTTATGTCATTAGTTAGCAAGACCTTAAATTAAATAATAATAGTAGCATTTACAAGTTAAGTATAATCCTAACTGTCCTAATTTTCAAATATGTTTTGGAGATTCTTTAGTTTCATTTTTAAAATGTATCTACTTATTATTTAAATTAATTTTGAGTCGAACGGTCAATAATGACAAAAAAAACCCATTTATTAAACGTAGAAAAGTGAGAAATTGTGATTTTTTTTATTTTTTTTTTTTGAGAAAAGAGAAATTGTGACTTTGAATTCACCTCCCAATCAATTTAGTATTACTACCAACTTTTAAAAAAAAATTGTGTTTTGATTAATTAACATCGTAAATTTAGAGACAATAAAAAATGTATTAGAGACTTGTGATTATAAGGGTGCACCTCTTTTATGACCGGTGATAGCCACATCCCAAAAAAAATAAGTTACACCCCAGAATGACTAATATACCTCTAAGTTGAACATAAGTAAACTAAATTTACATTAACCTAAATTGAACATAAGTAAACTAAATTTACATTAACCTAAATTGAATAAGTAAACTGAATTTACATTAACTGAACATAAGTAAACTTAATTTACATTAACCTAGATTGAGTAAACTGAATTTACAATAACCTTTTATATCTAGATTGAACGTAAGTAAACTAAATTTACATTAACCTAGATTGAACATAAGTAAACTAAATTTACATTAACCTAAATTGAACATAAGTAAACTTAATTTACATTGACACAAGTAAACTAAATTTACATTAACCTAAATTGAACATAAGTAAACTGAATTTACATTAACCTAGATTGAACATAAGTAAACTGAATTTACATTAACCTAGATTGAATAAGTAAACTTAATTTGCATTAACCTAGATTGAGTAAACTGAGTTTACACTAACCTCTTATATACATGTAAACTGAATTTACACTAACCTAGATTGAACGTAAAGTAAACTAAATTTACATTAACCTAGATTGAACATAATAAGTAAACTTAATTTACATTGACATAAGTAAATTGAACATAAGTAAACTTAATTTACACTAACCTAAATTGATAGAAACTCATTGAAAATGAAATTCATGAAATTCACTAACCTTTATGAATATAGTACAGATCAATAACAAAGATGTTGATTCAGATATTGGTTGCGTGATTTGTGGATGAAAGGGGGTAAGGGTTCAGAATGATCATAAAAGATGGATTTTTAAAAATTTACATGAAGAGGGCAATTTTGGTATTATTGTAAAATTTTAAATAAATTTGGGTGTAACTAGTTTTTTTTGGGGTGTGACTAGCATCAGTCCTCTTTTATTGTCTCTAAAAAGTTTTGGTATTAACTTAAAATTTTAAAGTAAATTTGGGTGTAACCAAAAATATCTATAAGGTGTAAATAGAAATTTTCTAGAAAAAACTGTATTTGAATTGTTCTTTGAATATGTTATTTTGATGAAAATTGAAAAGAAAAAACAAATGTATTCCTTCAAAAAAAAAATGATATTTATATTATTTTTTGGTAATATATATCTTTTTCTTTTAACAGGATGATATTTTATATCTGCTTGAATTAAGTTGATTTACATTAAAAATAATACTTAAATTGTCTCACACATATGGAGAATTTTAATAAATTTGAATGTGATTGGTCTACCAAGATAAACACGGCAAAACTATAGTGTATTTTTTAATTCTAAACTTTTTAAAGCTAAAAGTAAAAGATATTATACAGTTATAATTCTGAAATTAACGTATGGTTAAATTTAAAAAAAATAAATAAGTGTTAGTTTGGACATTTAATTATATAATTAAAAATTGTTGGTAAAAAATATATTTAATCACTTTAAAATGAACATTAGTCTAGTATAAAATTTGTTAAATAATATTAGGTTTTTTTTTTGTTAAAATTAAAAATATTAGTCTAGCAAACAATATTCTAAAAGCAATTCCTTCAACAAAAAAAAAAATCTAAAAGCAATATATGCTTGCTATGTTACACACACACACACACACACATATATATATATATATATATATATATATATTGGAAATGTATTTGTGCGTGTATGTGTTAGTTTTATTAAATTTTTTGAAGCTGTTAGTCTTTTATTTTAAAAAGTCATGTGTTAGTTTTATTAATTTTTTTAGAGCTGTTGGTCTTTTATTTTAAAAAATCATATGCACATGCTTGCTATATTCTTCTCCTTTTCTTAAAAAAGATATGTTTATTTTTTTAAAGAAAAAAAATGTATATCATTAACGATGATTTCAATAGTGCTTTTATTTCATTTGTAAAAAAAAAAAAAAAAAAAAAGTGTGCTTTTATTTTCTTATGATAAAGTGAATTGTCGTTTGACTAGGAATTTAGCGTTTCTACTTAAACGTCATTTTGGTATTTTAAAGATATGATTTGTTAATTATATTCTTGTTTAATTACTCTTATCTTTTTCAATAAAACTAATTAATGTAATGTATTTGGAAAACTAACGTTTGTTTTTTTTTTTAAAACAAAGTTAATTTTTTTTTAATCGTCGTGTATTTGGAAAACTAAAGTTTACTTTTTTGGTATCTTCAACACTCAAATATATGTCACATAGAGGGGAGATTCACATTATATTTTGCACAACATAATAAATTAATGTATATTTTGACATAAGAGGAAAGGGTAACATATTTAAGCATTTTGACTTAGATGGAAATGTAATTTACTCAAAATATTGTTATGTCTAACTTAAACCAATTATATGGTGCACAAGTGAGACAAACCATACACTATGTATAAATTAATTTTAATCGTTGGATCAATAAATATCACCATCAAATGAATTATGATCTGATTTATTCATTCAATTTTACTTGTGCATTAGAAAAAGTCATCCACTTAATATTTTAATCTTTTTAGCGTGTACTTGAGTGTCCTATGAAAACATCTCAACACACATCTCATCTCATTAAACGCGGTTCTGACCTATTTAGTTCTCTACCGATTCGCCGCTATTGCGTGTTTCTTCTTTTGAGTGATGCAAAGGTGTCTCCTCGGCTTCTCAAATGTGCGTCTCTTTCATTTGTCTCTTTTTCCCTTCTTTTTTTGAATTTCATCTTCTTCTCATCAATTTCCTTTACCTATGTGAGAAATTCCGTTACTGCATAACTCCAATTTTCCCTTTAACTTATTTTTGTCCATTAACTTATAAAATTTTATTTTGATAATAATGTCTTTGTAGTGTGTGATAAACTGTCCAGTAATGTGTTTGCACTAGTCTTGGAATAAATTGGACTCGTGTTACTTTTTATTTGATAATGATAGTTATGTGTTTGGGATCACAATTGAGCTGGTCATGTTAATCATGACAGGTCTCAGTGGCACAACAGGAAGTGGTTCTTCTTCTCCAGTTCAAAATGCACAGCAAAATAGTGGTGCAATGCCTCTCCAATTCTTGCTTGTAAAATACTCCCTCCGTCCCTTAATAAATGACCTAGTTGACAATATGCATTATTGATTTGATATACTTCGACCATACTTTTCTACTAATTCACAAAGATAAATAATATCATGTAAGATGTTGTTGGATTCGTCTCGATGGGTATTTTTAAAATATTAAATTTTTATAATTTTTTTTAGTAGAGAATTGAAGATATCAAAGATAAAACATATGCATTGGTATGTGTGTCAGAGTCAACTAGGTTATTTATTTAGGGACGGAGGGAGTAATGAATTGAATTGAACTTGAAGTTGACATATTTTCTGTTGTGATCAGTTATCAGATTTCTTTTTAATTTAATACAATTGTTATTAGTTTGAATGTTGTGCAAATAAACGTGATTAAATTATGTTATTAGGTGACAACTACAAACAATATTCAAAGACAAATACAATTTTTGGGACAACCAAAAGTAGGTATTGACACGGAAATCAAAACAATAGTGAGAGAAAGAAAAAGAGTAGTGATATTTGTATATCTTTTTCTAAACAACTTCCATAACAATTTTGTTTTTCTCTATTTTGATTGGTCAAAATCAATATCATTTCACAAAAAGTTGTTAAAAGGTAAAGAGAAAATAAGAACATAATGTGAGTATGAGAGACAAAATTGTTAAAAATTGGTTGTACAAATATCATTTCTCAAAGAAAGTTATTACAAAAGTTGTCATTAAAGAGATATACAAATATCATTTCTCCAACTACAATATTTCATCAAAGACAAATAGTGAAAGACAAAAGAATAACTTTCCAGGTGCATAATTAAATGGTAACTCTAGCCCCTTTCTTTTAGAGTTATCATATTTGTACAATCATATCTAACGACTTTGATGACAACTTTTATTTACTCTCTTCCTATTGATCCAAAACAATAGAGAGAGAAAAAGAAAGAGAGATTAAGAATATAATGTGAATATGAGAGGGAAAGTTGTCAAAAAATGAATGTACATATATCATTTCTCTTTTTTTTAAGAGGCAACTCTAACTCCCTTTTACTGTATTCGGTTAATGACACAGTAAACAGAGCTATGTTGTAGGTTTTACAGGACCGACTTGTTTTAGAAGCCGTCTAAAACGTCGTGCGCATCACAATTTTGCTTTAAGCGGTTTTATGAACAGCAAAATTAAGACTTTCACTATATCAAAAAAGGTTATGCATGACATGTTCTTAACCCCCCCATACTTAAGGTAAATCATACAAAGCATATAAAACTAAAGCAAATTCAAAATATACCGAGACAACTAGGTTTTGATTAAATATCATTTAATCTAGAAAAAACAAAAATACGCATGAAAATATATTTATCAGACATTGAAAATGCATATGAAAATGTAAAAGACTCTCAACCAATAAAATGTTAACGACCAATTTGATATGATTAAATAGTTAACGACCAATTTGATATGATCAAAAAGTTGTAGAAGACTCTCAACCAATACTTCCAACAGCCACTTAGAATCTACAACTTCCTGCTTGTTTGCGCTTAAACAATGATTCAGACTAATGAAAACAATAGCGCCTGTAGGATTCTATTGACGCAAGAAAAAGTTCAGAAAGTGAAAGTTGCTTCTACTAAAAGAGGCATTGAAATGAATCAAATAATATTCCAGAAATGGTTCACTTCACACTTCAGGTACCACAAGGGGCGTCCTATTAATATCCAAGACACAAGCTGCCAATAACTCTTAACATTTCTAATCCCAGCTATAGCAGAACGGAAATGAAGAAATGTTTCTTCTAACAAAGTATATTTTTAGAACTGAATCATCTAGGTTACTCACGCAAATAAATATGTAATGATTCATGGCCAAACAGTCATCGTGCCTCAACTAAACTTTCGTACATATTCCAAAATAAAGATTATACTTGTTTTACTTGGAGCAAGATAGAAACAAAGAGAACATTTCAAAATAAATAAAGCAGGCCACAAAGCCATTGTCATCAAAATTAAAATTGTTTCTACGGTAAAGCAATAACTAAGTTTGTCTCAAAAATCCAAAGCAAAGATAAAATCTGATTCAAACATAACATTACTGCAACTTTATTAGTAACGCCCGATTCCCCACACTCGGACAACACCATCGGTATATCCACTAAACAAGGTGCTTCCATCTGCACTCCAGTTCAAACTAGTACAGTAGATAACCTGAAATACCATAAAATACACCAAATAAATGGATGAGTTGCAAACAGTTACATTTGTAATTTGTAAGGTGCAAAAATTAATTCAAACCAATAAGAAAGTTTTGCAACACAGTATAGCACACTTTGGAAATGAATTGGATTAATCAAAAATATGTTTATATGAATAACAGGATGGTGGCCTAGCAAGTAAATGGATGACTTGGAAACATTAAATTGAAACCATGAATGATAAATATAATCATGGAGACAGACCTAAAAAAATCTGGGATTAACCTCAGAAAATGACATAATGCAAGAAAGGCGTTTGATCCTACACAATTATTTGATGTATAAGATCATATGCTAGAACATTAACTTGAAGTTGATTTCAAAAATGAGATGGTTTTTGCTATTTGATTAACTAATGAAAGTAATTCAAATGGATTAATCTCACAAAATGACATGAATGTAAAGGAAGGTATTTGCTATTTTACTAACAAGTGCGCCAAGGTCATTGTTTAAGGAACCCACAAAAAGACATTATGTCTTGAAAATACATGTCAAAAACTTTCTACATTTAGATGCTTAAACAATGCCCTTAGGGCACTTGTTATCATTTTCCTTTTACTAATCAAGCCAATGATCAGAGTTAACCAAGGAAAATCAAACAGAAAGAAAATATTTATTTCAATGTCACCCACATAAAATTCAACACAAACATTAGCACAAATCACTCTATTCAATGGTTAACAACGTTACTTGTCAGTTAAACCAACAAAATTGAACAGAAACCATTTAGTTAAACACAAAATTCTTCAGCTCAATACAAGAATAAACCATTATAACATCAAAACAAAGCACATATTTCAGTAAGCATAAGAGTTAAACAAAACCACAAATAATAAACAAAGAGTGTAATATGATTGTAAATAATTTCTAATTCCTAACTACCAATCAACAACAAAAACAACAATGTATCAACAGCAAAGGAATTATAAGTGAATTAAGAAAATTATACCTTCTTCTTGGTGGTGGTGTCACCACCAATAGCTGCATCAGCTTCAGTCTTAAGGTCAACCTTCAAATCCTCAACAATGCTCTTGCTCTCCAAATCCCAGATCTTAATGCTAGACTCAGTAGCAGCACATAGCCAGTACCTGTTAGGACTGAAACACAAAGCATGAATAATAGAACCAGCATCAAGAGAGTAAAGTCTCTTTCCCTCAGCCAAATCCCACAGCAAAATAACACCATCTTTCCCTCCAGAAGCACAGAGAGAACCATCTGGTGAAACAGCAACAGTGTTGACATATCCAGAATGTCCAGCAAGTGTGTTCCTCAGCTTACAGTTGGTCAGATTCCAAACCTTAACAGTCCTGTCCCACGACGCCGAGACAATTGTTGGCTGAAGAGTGCTAGGGCTGAATCTGACACAGCTAACCCAATCAGAATGAGCATCACCATCTTGGATAGTGTACTTGCACTCACCAAGAGTGTTCCAGAGCTTAATCGTGCGGTCCCGAGAAGCGGACACGATCTGACGGTTATCAATGGAGAAAGCGACGGAGAGAACGTCTTTGGTGTGACCAACAAATCGGCGAGCGGAGGTTCCGGCGTTGAGATCCCAGAGACGAAGCTCACCATCCCATGAACCAGAGAGAGCAAACTGCCCATCAGATGATAGAACTACATCCTGAACGAAGTGAGAGTGACCGGTGAGACGGCGGCGGGGGACACCGTAGGTCTTGTCCTCCTTGGTAAGATGCCAGAGGATAATGGATTTGTCACGGGAGGCAGTGACGATCATGTCGGAGTTGTCAATTGGGGTGGCTATGGCAGTAACCACATCGGTGTGAGCACGCATGGTGCCGCGAAGAACAAGACCCTCAGCCATGATTGGTGGTTTCTGTGGAATTGAGTTGCAGTTACAGCTAGGGTTTGTGTGAGAATTTGAGAGGCTTGCAGAATGGTGTAAGGGGTTAGTGTAGCTTTATATAGTGTATTGATTAGGGTTTCGCATTTCTGTCTTTGGGTTAAGCCCAATTCTTACCATTTCCTTACAGGCCCAACACCATTCTTATAGGCCCACCACCCATAATTAAATTCGTTTTTTCTTTTATTTTTTTAATTTTACAATTTTAAAAAAGAAATAAATGAAAAGAAAAAGGTTAAGGGGCTGTTTTGCTAAAAAAATAGAACATAACTCATTAATTAACTTATACCGGATGAACTTATAGGTCAAATCTTGTGTATAAAATATATAGGCTAAATTACCTTTTTGGTCCTCTAACTATTTGATTAGTATCAGATTGGTCCTCTAACTAAAAATTGATTTATTTTGGTCCTCTAAGTTTCTCACTGTTACTACATTTAGTCATTTCTATTAGTTTTATTCAAATAAACGTTAGAGTTTGTGTTATGTGGGTCCTCTAACTTTATTTATTAGTATCATTTTGGTCTTATGCCTTGTTAAGGTATTATGATTAAATAGTGACTGATATTATTGGTAACTTTTTATGGTCCACATGTATGTGTGAAAGAGGAGGTCAGATACCCACATAACACAAACCATAACGTTTATTTGAATAAAACTAACATAAAGGACTAAATTAGAGGACCGAAATAAATCAATTTTTAGTTAGAGGATCAATCTGATACCAATTAAATAGTTAGAGGACCAAAAAGGTAATTAAGCCAAATATATAAGTTTGTGCGCAAATGATGATTATCAAACATGTCTTTTTTAATCATATAAACTTACAATGTATAAATTATAAGTTTAAAAATATTTAGTGTCGAACAGATATCAATTTTTTTACTAAAAGTTAGTGACAATGGGGTATAACATTTTCTAAAACATTCACACTTTAAGACTCAATATCGATATTTTCTTATCCATCATCATGAGTTAAAATAACAACCTTGCATAGTTCATTAAGAGAAAAATTGTATATCTTAATGATTTAAAACCTCAAGAATATCAACCCGTTTAATAGATATCATTCACATCCACCAATATCCCACATTTTGTTTCTCCTTCGTTGTAATTTTTACTCTTTGTTAAAGAGAAACATCTGCATGAACAAAAATTATATTTTAAGCTCTCTTGGGGTTGAGCCGGTTTGTTTTCAATGGATTTGTAAATGTATATGTGCTACAATTTATCTCAACACAAGAAGAACTTGGCTGTGAAACGGGTTTCCGCCCAATATCAAACTGTTGGAATTGACGTTTCATAAGTGATTCACCGTTCATTTGGTTTTCAATATACACTTGTGTTATTGCATAGAAAAAACATTTATGTTACAATTAATCGAATTAGATGAGCACACCTTCGGGAGTTGAAAATTTAACAAATTTTACAGTTACTTTTATTCTTTCATTTGCATCCATAAAGTAATTCCTTGTAACCAAAAAAAATAAAGTAATTCCTTAGACATTTGCTGCTTCATGTACAAATCTCATTGTCCACATGAATGATCTTTATTTTAAGTGTCATGCGAGGTGTTGTCGTCTTGTGGCTGCCACCGTTAACTTATTTAGCCAACTATACTATCGGTTTCATAGGGCTGCTATGAGGTTAAAATTCTTCTTTAAAAATAACCTAGTTTCACCACTTTCACATGTACCAATAAAGTATCGCAAGATGTGTTTGTTATTGAAATATCAATCCTCACGATCTTAAGGATAAAATTGAGTAACAAGTCTAACCCATACTCAAGTCGCATATGACAAACGTTAAAGAATCCATTTATGGTGCTTATGATTGGTCAAAAACCTATTATAAATCAATCAAAAAAACACATATTTGAATTTTGAGATAATTTTCCACCACTAAAAAAATAATTATATTTTCTAAATCTTTATATTTTTCAATAATTTATAAAACATTTTATATATGTAATTATTTTCTCCTTTAAAAAAATATATGTAATTATTTTCTAGATTCCAAGTTTAAATTGACAGATTTTAAATATACTTTAAAAATTAGATTGAATTATATTTGAGACATTAACCAAAGTTGTTGGAGAATTTAAAACAAGATTTTATATAGTTTTTTTTGTTGGAGAGATGTTAAATTCCTTGCAAAAAAAAAATGTAGAAATTAAATTGATGTTTTATTGAATAAAAAAAAAACAAAAAATTGTAGCATCTGATAGTATTTGATTTGTTTGCCTAGATTCTTAGCGATTGTTCCAAATAAATCGAAGAACAGAACATAGTCTGAGATTCGATTCAATCAAAGGTAATCTCTCGTTCTCGCCCAACCAAACCAAACATCCTTACTTCCTCCGACCCGTTTTGCTGTTTGCGCCTATACTCCCCACTCGTTTCTCTCTTATCTATGCGTTGGTTGCGGCGTGTTTTCCAAAGCCTTTTTCTTATTATCATTTCTTCCAAATCGTGATTCTCAACTTAACCCACTACTAGAGTTTCAACTACAAAAATGTTCTCTGTCAGGTAAATTCTCCAACAACTTTTGTTTAATGTCTCAATTGTTATTGTAATTCAATTGAGTTCTTGTTACTAAAATCACTAACTTTTATCGCTTCTACAACATGGGTTTGGTTGCTTCAATTATTCATTTCTATGCATTTCTGCATTCTTTTGTTTTCAATTGTTATTATCACTACTGTGTTAGGGATTTCTGGAGACGTCATAGGAGGAAGATTTTCCTCTCCGTCGGTATTGTAGGAGGTGGTTATTGTTTGTATAAGCTTTATGGTGCTCATAGGCAAAGACTTGATGCACTTGAGATGGAACTCGATGTTCAGAGACAAAGTGACGAACTTATCAAGTCCCAGTTAAGTTTTGTATATGTTTTCTGGTACCATTAATCTAAAAGCAACAAATGTTGATGGCATGTCTTTGTTTTTGTCAATTCACTATGATAGGATGCAAGCTCACTTTGAGAATATTCAGAGAATTTCTGATACAATTACATTACCTCATTCTATGCACAACTTAAGCTGCCGAATAGCACAAGACTTGGATCTTTCTCACCTTCTTGAGAGGCTAATTCAAGGAAAGGGTCAGCCCAACACTTTAACTCAATCAGAGAAACTAGATTTATGGGGTAGACTCAAAATTCTAAGTATGAATCTGCTCTTCACTCTCTTTGTTAGTTTCCTCGCTGTGCTAATTCATTTCATCAATAAGTCTTCAAAATAAATAAGTATACTTCTGTGCATTTTTTCCCCCAGGTTTCACAAGAATGGCATTGTCAGTTTGGGCAACCGTAATGCTTAGCTTATACACAAAAGTACAAGTCAACATACTAGGAAGGCATCTATACATTGATACTGCACGAAGCCTTGAAAGCTCTAACCTTTTAATGGTAAGAACAACCATCTTTCTTCTTATTCTTATGGCCATTCATTGTGACACCATTTTTCTATTCTTTTGCGTTACAATGAGTTTTTTTTTAGGTCTCTCACCAAAGCTCAGTGTTGACTAGGATTCAGATACTTAGAGTATATAACTAGTATCAAGGAACCCACATTATATAAAATATCCAAATATACTTTATTATGGCACATTTCTGCAAAGGTTACTGTAGGTAGGTAGAAAGGTTTCTGCAAACATGAGATTATTAGATTAACATCCTATTTGAGGATACAATGTGATTCCAAGCAAACATGATAGTGTGGTGGAAGGAATGAGATAGAATCTGTTAGGGGGCAAGGAGAACTAGAAGGAGAGAAGGAGGGAGAAAGGGAAAGGAAGAAGTGTGTAGTGAGACGAAATCTCTTGAATGTATGGGCTGTTTTGTATTTTCCTTTTTTGTAGTGTACAGATATCCATCTAGTACATAAATAATCTTCATATTAGTACCAATGAGGAGGTTATTTGAGATATATTCAATAAAATAAACTATTTCAGGTGGATGTGAAATGCATCATTGCTAAGTTAAATTTCTTTCAATTCATTTCCTCTACTGCTAGTGTGTATTTGTTCTCTCTCCTATGTATGTCTCTTCAAATCTACCAAGAGACTCCCTAAAGAATCAAGACGTCCTTTCTGAAAATTGTCTCCCTAAAGAATTAAGGCATGTCCTTTTCCGAAAAGCATCACTTGACTCCAATTCAAAGTTCCAGAGACAGCAGACAGCATATTACAGAGAACTTTCACACTCTTCTACCAGAAAAAAAAACTCTGTACTTGACCAACAATATGCAGCTCTTTCTCCACCACAGAAACACAAGTACATATTTGAAAACAATGCCTTGTTAGGAGCATGGGTCTTCACCATTGTAATGTTTGTTAGTATTAGTCTTGTTGAGTACAGCTATCCAAGTAGAAGGCTCGAGTTTGGAGTATTTTGGATTTCCAAAGGAGTTTCTTATGAAAAAATTAATATCTGTCTATTTAGTAGAATGAGTAAAAAATGGAAAAAAGAAATTACAATTAAACATCTTATTACAATTTTCTCTCACAATTTTGAGCAAATATGGTTACTGACACTTTCGGGATTTAAGGTTATGTTCTAATTATTTTATTTACAAAAACCTCTGGTTTGGATGATTGATCTCACTAAAGTGTTTGAGATATGAAGTTATTACAGCAGCAAACCGATTATAGTTGAATATGTTGAAAGATTTAATTTTAACATTTTCCCTCCTAGTGGTTGGGAGCACAAATTCTTTTATATAGGAATAATAGTAATTAGTGAGATTTGGGACTAAGTTCTGTAGTTTAAATTGATGTTTTTGCTACTCAGTTGCTTGATACAACGCATAGGTCAAATATCAAGGTAGATAGAAATTTGAAAGCTTTCCAATCAAACCGTAGGGAATCCATTTACTGTCTTCCAATGATCAACTCTTAATGTCTGCGACTGGCCATGCTTGTTCAACTTCAATGTGAATACTTTCCACCAAATTCACATATGGCATCCCACATTACTGAACCTAAAGTTTTTCTTCTCTTCTATGTTGTGATATCTGCAGGAAAGTGAAGATGTGGTTGATGGGGAAGACAAGCAGAAATTTCTGGGAAGTGTTGATTTTCTCTCTCAGCATGGTATGCCTGCCTTGATTTCTGACATGGAGGAGGCAACAAAAGAAGTTCTCAAAGGGTGATGTTTCTTTTCTTATTTTGAATGTTATAAATTTGTGACTTGAATCTATCAATCATTAAAAACCTTGTCTTGGATATATAAAGAACAATCTTAATGTGAATAGTTTAGGCTGTAGGATTCTGTTTGTCTACCAATGTGCATAAAATTGCTAGTAGCCATGTCTGTGTTTGAAACTTGTCAACCTTAAATCTGCTATTGACCAAGTATCTGAATTGACAGACCCAGATAGCTTCCAATTCTTCAGTTTAACCGTTTATGTTCATATTAAAAGTCTACCTGCATAGTTAATAAACTTGATGAAAATCAAGTTCAGCAATATTAACACGTCTATGCAACCCTCGGTCCTGTGTGTTTCAAACACACGTATAAGCTGGAGATTCATTCAGGAGTAAATCTTGTGTCAGTTACTAAGTTTAATATCTTTGTAATTATTAGATTTCATCTACCCACCCAACTATTGACTATAGTTATGTGATTTTATAATCGTTTTTTTAAGTAAAGTTTGTAATTATTGCTAAATTGAAGTTCTAATATCTACAAAAGTTATTAAACAGAATACGCCTTTCTCAGAAACAGAATAAGTATTAGCATCAATGGAACTTTTAATTTGGTGAAGTTGAATTGAAAACACATGTATTAAACATAATACGTATTTTTAAATGGAGTAAGCAGAACTCCTTCTCATTCACACAAACACATATTTGTAAACATGCGGACATATAGAGAGCAGAAAACAGTTGACTCAATTTAAAATGGCCATGTATAATTTAATTGATGATTAAGACTCAATTTAAATTGGCTATGTGCAATTTCATTGTGCAGAAAGCAGTTGACCAGTCTCTTCAACAATACGACGTTTGATGAAACCATTACAGATATACTGAACACTTTCATGAGCAGAGGAAGCCCACATTTTTGGGTAAAATATATAATACCTGAGGATGCTAAATTACATTCCACAGCCTCTGGCAGTAATGACACAGTTCCATTGGATATGACTGAATTCGATCAACTCGTGATGGAAGCACGGGGAGTATTATCAAGGTATTTTTTTGTTTGTTTTGGATGCATTGGTTAATTACAACTACCTAAAACTCAATATACCTGTAACAATAATGTGCATGAACTCTACATGTAATGTGACTGATGACTGATGCATTTCTCGACAACTATCAAGCACAAACATATAGATATTGCTTATATCCAAACTGTAGGACACCCACACAAGTATATTGTTATTAGTTAAAATAATATAAGCATCTTTTATAAAAGGTCAAAAAGAAGTGAAATTTGATGATTCATATTAGGTTTGTTTGGATTGGCTTATCTGAACTTATCTAATGACATAAAAAATTGGGAGGCTGTTTCGGAGAGCTTATGAAAACAACTTATGACATGTCTATAAGCTCTTCAGAACAGTTCATAAAAACAGCTTATAAGGGCAACCCGGTGCACTGAAGCTCCCGCATACGCAAGGTCCGGGAAGGGGTCCCACCATTTGGTGTATTGTACGCAGCCTTACCCTGTTTTTACACAAGAGGCTGTTTCCAGAACTTGAACCCGTGACCTTACAATCACATGACAACAACTTTACCAGTATCGCCAAGGTTACCCCTCTATAAAAACAGCTTATAGCTTATATAAAAACAATTTGACTTTATTTTGTCTTTTGTATAAGCAATTACTATATGATAAGTGCTTATGCTATAAGCACATAAGTTGTTTATCCAATCGGGACCTCGAAGTTAGAAGTACAATCCAACCAATAAAAAGCACAAAATGTATAAGTATCGAGAAGATGCCACCAATTTATGCAGGAAAACTATAAATTGTTTTTTTGAACAAGAAAAAAAAAACTATAAAAAATAGGCACAATACATTAAAAAAGGCGTCCCTTCCAACCATAATGGTGCCTCATCCGTGTTGGTAGTTTTTTTTAATTGGACGCCAATATGAGGTGTCTGACATATGTTATTTCTATTGTGTTTTGATGATTGTTATGCCCGGTTTTCATTCCACTAACCAATGTTAATGTTATTCCACTCAGCAATAATTATGTTATGTAATTTTTTTTTCTCTATATATATAGCACTAGCATTTCATTTTTGAGGCTCTGAACAAATCAGATGATGGCTGATAATGCTATTTCATAATAACAACAGATGATAGCTGATAATGCTATTTCAAAATAACAAGTTTCATAAACATTTGAAATAATTATTTCTACTTTTTTTTTTTGCAGTGCTGAGTTTGGGAGCGTTGTAGAGATATCTCTAAAAGCCGTGGTGGATACACTTCGCGAGCTCATGGGGACTACAAGTGTGCCACTGGCGAGAGCACTGCCCCAAGTTGCACAGATGTGTCCTTTGCTCCTAGAAGAACCAAGTAAAAATCAGTTCATCCAAATCCTTAAAAATATACCAGAGGTTGAACTTTTTCTCACTTTCCTCTACGCAAATATGCCAAGTGCATAGTGATGATTAGTATTTTTATGTTTCAAATTTCAAATGAAAGAAACCAAAAAGTTCGAATTCATTGCACAAAAGGCGCAAGACATTGTACACAATTTAGTTGAGGTTCGAAAGAGATAGTTATAGGTCAATTGTTAGCCTTCATCTTTTATAGCATGACATTTCCCTTTTGGTGTAATCACTATTCAGTAGTTAGTATTTCATAGTGCTCGTGTCATTAGTTCTAACTTGGCATTTGGAGGAGCCGGGTCAGTTAGGACTTTAGTTTGCTTTATCCACACTGCACACCTTAGCAAGGGAAAATGACTCTTATCATCGCTTCAATTTTATCGGATGTTCCCGAAGGGACAAAGAAAAAAAAACATTTTTATCTCCCAAATATGGAAACTATGAGATTTTGGTTTTATTTTTATATATAAATAAATTGGTCTTTCTTATTCTAAGGGTGTGTTTGGTAACACAAAAAAGCTAGCTTATAGCTTGTTGGACTAGCTTATAAGCTTGTTTTGATAAAATGAGATGTGTTTGGTAAAAAGCTTTTCTCACTAGCTTATAGCGTTTTTTAAGAAGCTAATCCAAGTAGTTTTTTAGCTTATAGCTTGTAGCTTTTTATACTTTCTTCCCATTTTAACCTTTTCTTAATTTTATTTTATTTTATTATAATAAAAAAAAACTACCCACTATCTTCTTAAACTAACCATGTTTACCATGTATGGCTTTTTAAATTTTCTTGTCCACTATTTTTTTTTTTTTTTACTTTGCTCATAATTCATATAATATATAATTTTATATAAAATTTATAATAAATAGTGAAGCACGTTTAGTTAAATAAAATTCATAAAAATAAAATAAAAATTGTTAAATAAAAAAATTCGATTGAATTCATAAATACATTTATTATTTTGGAGATGAAAATAATTTGAAATATATTTAAATATTTAAAAATAAATGCGTTAAGTGATAAAAATTATATATATGATATTAAAACAAATTAATCAAGCATGTCCTTTTATGTCATTTTATATTTATAGTCACTTCAACAACTAATTTTACCAAACACTTTTAATTTTAATCAGCTAACTTTTCAGCTATAAGTTATCAACCATCGGCTATAAGCTAGCTTTTCAGCTATCAGCTAGCTTATAGCTTTTTTTTACCAAACACACCCTAAGTGTACAAATTGGTTCATCTCCTATTGAAACAACAGTAAAAAACTAAAAAAAAATTGACTTTCTTATTCTATTGAAACAGCAGTGAAAAAAAAATTGAGAGAACGAGAACCCTGCTCAATATTATTTATTTATTTTTTTGGAAAACTTCACTCATCCAAATTACCAATTCAGACGCATTTTTCATCTCATCTTGCACGTCTCGTACGAATTTTTTTAGTATCGTATACAAAATTGCAAGGTAGAGAACCTTGTTATAGATTCTTGGTCTTTTAAGAAAATATATGTTTACTCAAATGTTCCTTTTAAAATCTTCGCTACAAATAGACATTTATATAGGCTAATATGCCATGCTAAACTTAAAATAAAGCTTTCGAGTTTTGACTTTTGACAGCTATCCGTCTAAATCTTTTTTATACTGGGTTTTTGTTCTTTAAGCAAAGTTCGGCAAGGTAGGATCATCTCTATTTTATACTTTACCTACTTCTTCTATATGGAGAGATAAATAAACAATTAAATTTTAAAAAAAATGTAAATAATTAATAAGGGTGTGTAACAAAAAAAAAACTGTAACAGTTGCAAGAGTAAAAGATAATTTGTTGTTTGTTTTAGTAACTAAGTTGCAAGAGTAAAAGTTGAGAGTAATAAAACGTAAAATTTGTTAGGATTAGAGTTCTTTAATCAAGCGTCGCACGTAACCTAATGACCATACATGGATTCTAGTTTTTCTTTGATATTATCATGTAACCCTCGATAACACCATTCGTGTCCGAACAATATTGTGAGATCAATTGTACCATTCAATAGTCGATGTTTCAAACTATTGAATGATTCAAGAGTCGGTCTTATCATTTAATCGATGATTTCTCAATCTATTGAATGATAAGAAAGCTTTAAGTTTGGATACAAAAGGTGATTATCAAAACATCAATTCAATGTCTAGAACTTATGTTTTGATAGATGATTATTCTAAACCTAGATTCAAAAGTATTTCTCAATCACAATTAAATCAAACATAAGCATTAAAGTGCAAGAATAACATCAATATCAAATCAAATGCTAGAACCATATATTTATAGATCAAAAGATTACATGTTTAGCTAAGATCAAGTACCTCTAATCCCAACAAAGGAGATTTAGCTACTCCTTGTCATTGAAGCCTTGCAAAAATGAATTGAAAGAGAATGATTCATTACAAACTTGTGATCTCTCAACAAATGAGGAAGAATCCACTTTCTATCACTCTCACTCTATGAAGAACAATCCCTATCTCTCTCTCTAAAAGTATTACAAGTTAAAAACTATGAGAAAAACTAAGATCCCCAATGAAATGATTAAAAGGGCTATTTATAGAATTCTTAATCTACATCAACTCGCCTCGCGAGTAACTCCATTCGCCATGGCGAGTTGATGTTTCTTCACCATTAAGTTTGAGCCACGTCACCCTTGAGAAGTTTAGGCCGCCCTAACTCGCCTCGCGAGTAAATTCACTCGCCATGGCGAACCTACTCGCCATTGCGAGTTGGTGGCGACTGAATAGGTTCTGCTCGCTTTTGCTGCTCACCATGGCGAGTTGGAGGCGAGTGACTTCATTTTTCTGCCTATTTGTACTTTTCTCCATTTTTTCTCTTTGTTTGATGTATTGAGTTCAAATCCTGCACAAATGGGTGAAGTAAGATAAATAAAGCGTAAAAGGGTAATAATCACTTATCTCTCGGCTTTTCCCTCAATAACTTGCAAAACAAGTAATAAAAGTGCTTTGAATATTCATTTAAAATACAACTTTCTAGCACTTATCAATAGTCTAGTAGATAGATATTCATCTTTTTAGAGTGAATAAAGGAGGTGTCTAAAATTCAAAGATAAGCTATACGAAACTTTCTTTACAAAATTTTGTTAAAAGAAATTTTAGCCAATTTTTTTATATTCTAACCTTTTATTTGCTCATACCTCATCAATCACTAATTTTAGAGTATTTTTATTATTTAATTTTTGATATTTTTATTTGTCAGTGTTTAATTTAGAGTCAATTAGAATAAATTGTTGCCTTCTTTATAGTTGCATATTCTGAACTCTTTAGGAACCAAGGTAATATAATGACGAAACATATGAATTTTTGAGTTTTCGGATTCATATTATATAATCTTAATATGGGTAAATTTGAAAACTTTGAGTGCGCATGAGAGGTTTGAGACCTTCGGATCAGGTCCCATCCAGAACAATTTGTGCATGTGTTTGGTTCCATTGTGGTGTTTTGAAAGAGAGTTGGGCATATCATAATTTATGTTCGGATATGTCAACTGAAAATATGATTTTGAGTACCGTAATTACCAAAATGAATTTAAATGTTTATTTCTTTTGAAATATATAAGGAGAACGTATTTTACTTTCTATGAAGTAAATGGGTTGTTTTTGAAAAAGTTTTTTATAGATTACCTTTGAAGAATAATGGATAATTTACCCACCAACCAATGAAAATGAGCAATTTGTTGGTGGGGTCAAGATAGTTCATGGATACCACTTAAAAATGTGCTTATGTGGCTAATGTGTATTGATTATAATAAATTACCCATCATTCTTCCATGGGTACCCTAATTCTCACCTTTTGAAAAATTACATAAACGGGTGGGTTTCGGGTTTTTTGGTACGTTGTCTCTAACTAACCTAGAGACCGAGGATAGAGAAAGGGTTTGAGAGAATTGTTGTTCCCACATTTGGTTTGGCTGTGCCACACGAGTAAATTACTCAAATGCCCTTCGGTAGTAAACTGCCGAAGTTTTTAGGAAACCGGCGGCAGTTAACTGCCGAGGAAAACCTCGGTAATTAACTGCCGAGGAAAATGTTATAAGAACAGAACTGCATAGGAGTTTCCAAAACTCCATTGTTGTGTTTTGAATTATCCAAGGTGCGATTTTGAGTCATTTGAAGCCATTACAAGCCAATTTCAATCACAAAAACAAGTAAGTTTTTTGAATCCTATTGCATTGTTGCTTTGTGGTCGAATTGTATGTTATTTTTTGTTAAATTTCGATTATATAGGTTTGATTATATTGATTTGTTGATTTTATGATATGTTAGGATAGTTTAGGTTAGAATGGTTAGAATTGTTAGGATAGTTTAGGTTAGTATAAGTTGAATTGATCGCCATTTTTTTTTTAATGTAGATATGTCTCAGAATCAGAATCAGGGTAACGTTCACGGTGATGAGAAGAAAAAAGAAAAATCACCTATGACGTGGCATGAAATTGTTTGCGATGGTTCCGAAAAAAAGAAGGGTTCGAAGGTGCCAGTGTACAATCACTCGAGGTTGGGGAGGAGCGGAAGGACATGCTATTTCGGTCCTCAACCAAAACAAGGTACCGCATGGACTGTAGCGGACAAGCCGATTGATTTGTGTGACGAGGAAGAATGAATGTAATGACTTTTAATGCCTAATTGTTTTGGATTTTTTTATGTTTTATTTTTGTGTCGCGCACATTTTGTTTGACATTATGGTATTTAGAATAAAATTGCATTTGGAATAAATAAATTTGAAAACAAAATAAGATATAAAAGTGTATATAATAATTAAACAAACACACATTTAAAGAAAATAATTAAACATAAAAAATAGAATTAAAAAAAAACACATATAAAAGTGGATATAATAATTAAACAAACACACATTTAAATTAAAGAAAATATTTTAACATAAAGAAAAAACAATTAAAAAAAATACACTTACATTATTTGAATTATACCAGAGTGGCAACGCCACATGACCGACATAAGTGTGGAGCAAGGACAAGTCAGCCGGTCCACCAGGAAAGGGAGGGTCCACAGGTAACACCTCCGGTGCAGCAGCTGCTGCAATGTCATCCTCGTCTCCTGCATCCTGCTGCTGTGGTATATGATCCTGGTCATATCCACCATCAGTCACATCATGCTGTACCTGATCCTGATAGTTCAGGTACTCCACACCAGTCTGGTCAACAGGCTGTGACGGGTCAACAACTTGTGACTCCTCAGGCTGTGTAGCCTTTTGGGATGTGGCCGCTCTGCCTCTCCCTCCGGTGACTCTGAGTCATCGCACGCCTACCACCAATCATCTTAGATGGATCAATGGGGTCCTGATCAGCCATATCTACAAAAAAAAAAAAATTAACATCATTTCTATAACCTAATCAAACACATTAAACCTAAACTAAACTAAACATAAACAAAATTAAACTCATTAAAAGTACAACAATGAACATCATTTCCATAACCTAAAATCATTTAATATAATCATCATTACAATAAAATTTATGTCTATCATTTTCATAATAACCTAAACATCATTCAATAATTAACATACACTTAATCATTTCTATACAACTAAATCATTTGTGTCCATCATAATTCTCCTAACCTAAACTAACTAAAAAATCAAAATACACTTAACCAAACTATAATTAACATCATTTCTATCATTTCCATAACTAAACTAACTAAATAATCAATAAAATTGTCATTGAGACATTTTATCAAACACTTTGTGTGCAAAAATTCAAATTGTGTTCATTTGCCACCATTCAAAGCCACATTAAGATTTAAACAACATAGGCAACAACTACATTCAATTATCAATTTCTAAACTACACATGCAATCATCAAATTGTCAATTTTGAAATCAACCCTAACCACATACAAACTACTCTAATTTTTTTAAAAAAATCAACCTAAACAAATTAACATTAACATTAAAATGATTGACACAACTTACTTGTGATAATGTGCACTTGATTTGCTTGCAATTCGTGAAAATGGATTTGGTGAAGATTGGAGAGAAATTGAGAATTTAGAAGGTTTTTTGGAAATGAAAGGTTCTGGTTCTGGTTCAGTATTCCTCGGCAGTTAACTGCCGCCGGTTTCCTAATTGCTATCAAAGGGCATTTGAGTAATTTACTCGTGTGGCACAACCAATCTAAACCTGGGAACAGCAATTCTCAAAGGGTTTTCGCTTTAAAACTGAATCGTCATTCATCAAATGCCATAAACGAAAGGGTAAAAATCGACGCAACAGTAAACCATGATGGGAGAAGGAAGAAGCAGCAGCAGCAACAGCAACAGCAACGGTGATGTTCTGATGCTTGAAGCTCCACCTTCTTACGGTAGGTCTAGCCATTCCGATGCCGAAATCATCGACGCATTGCCTTACATCGACGACGATTACAGCGACCCAAGGGTTAAGATCGAAGTCGACCGTCTCGTTGAAGAAGAGATGCGCCGCAGCTCCAAAAAACCCGCGGATTTCCTTAAAGATTTTCCACCTCTTCCCTCTTCCAATTTTCATGTAATTAGCCACACTCTTTCTCCGTTAGGGTTTTTGTTTTTTTTTTCTCTTTTAGATTTACGATTCTATTATCTGAAATTGTTGCTTCAGGATTATCCAATGATTGGTAGAGAATACGAGCGTGTAAGAGCTGGTAGGCCTCCTGTTTCTCTTGATAGGTCCAGATATGAATTAGAAGCTCCACCTGTTAATAAAAGGAACGATGAAACTGCTTGGAAACTTGCTATTCAACGAGCTCAACGACTTCTTCAATATCAAACCATCAGGTCTTCAATTTATATGTTTTTAATAAGTATGTTTTGACATTCATATTATCATTAACTTGTTTAACTAACTATTTAAGTTAATATGCAGAATGGAAAATTTGGATTTGTTGTTTAAACATGGCCCTGATGCATGGAAACAGCACAATCAACGATTGGAAGTATACTTGTCAAGGTTTGTTTGTTCATCCAATTATTGTGGCTCATATTTAGAGTAAACTGTTGAATTTTACATTTGTTGCTGTGTGGATTCAGTATGTTTTGTTCACTCTCTGCCTGTACCTGTGCAAATTTTGCTTATTTCATACCTTAGCACATGACATGAACATTCTTACATACCTCAGATTAAGCTTTTTGTTGAATTGGTTCTTGAGAGTCACTTTGGATAGGATAGGAATGTTTCTCAGTAAATGTGGTACTTGAGGTTGACGGCTTTAGATGACAACCTCGGATGTTGTATGCAATGCAATACCCTACTGGTTGGTGGAATGATAACGTTTTTGTTTTTGGATTTTAAGACTTTATTAGCTACAAAAGAAGAAAGAAAATCTCTTGAGGAAATCGTTGACCTCTACGTCCCTCTTAATCGTCTCAACCTTGATTCATTAGATACGTTCTTGACTCTAGCCTCTCCAAGTTCACTAAAGGCACCAGTCTATATTTTTCATTTTCATTTTCATTTCCACACACAACACAGCTGGCAATGATGATAAACATGCCGGTCTTACGGCTACCATTTACTTCTTTGGTAGTAGATTGATTACTTTCATGTTTAGGGTTTTCTGAGCCTGTTTTATTCATCTTTTTCTTATAAGTTTTTAATTTTTCCTTTTTTCAAAACAAGGTTGAATTTCTACATCTATGTCTTCTATCATGGGTCACTCTATTTTTTAATGAATAAGGTCAATGATTTCCTTCTATTTTCCTCCTGAATCAAGGTCAATCATGGTTGAAATTCTTCATATTTTTCTCTTGAAGAAATCAAGGTCAATCAGTGCTCTGTGGTAAATTATTTTGTACCTGCGCATCATTTGCTTACTTCATACATTTGCAAATGAAAATTCTGACATACCTGCATTAGGTTCTGTATGACTAAATTGTACATAGAATACTTCGTTCCTTTCTGTTTTAAATTTCTTCCCTAGTGCAATCGGCTTAAGCTTTTTGTTGAATTGGTTCTTGAGAGTGATTCTGCAGATAGGAATGTTTCATAGTAAATATGGTACTTGAGCATGACAGCCTTGGTTGTTGTATGCAATATCCTGCTGGTGGTGGAATCATAATGTTCTATTTTAATTAATTTTTTGGACTTTAAGACCTTATTAGCTAGAAAAGAAGAAATCTCTTAAGGAAATCATTGACCTCTACGTCCTTCTTAATCGTCCCAACCTTGATTCAATAAATATGTTCTTGACTCTGGCCTCCCCAAGTTCACTAGAGGCACAGGTCCATATTTTTTATTTTCATTTTCAAACGAAATACAAAGTCTGTTCCTTTAACTGGCAATGATGATAAAAGGCCGGTCTTACGGCTGCCATTTACTTATTGGTAGTAGATTGATTACTTTAAGGTTTAGGGTTTTCTGAGCCAGTTTTATTCACTTTTTTATTCTAAGTTTTTAATTTTCCCTTTTCAAAACAAGGTTGAAATTCTACATCCTTGTCTTCAATCGTGGGTCATTCTATTTTTTTATGAATAAGGTCAATGCTTTCCTTCTATTTTTCTCCTGAATCAAGGTCAGTCATGGTTGAAATTCTTCATATTTTTCTCTTGAAGAAATCCAGTGACAAAAATGAGATCAGTGCTCTGCGGTAAATTATTTTGTATCTGTACATCATTTGCTTACTTATACGTTAGCTAAAGAAAATTCTGACATACCTGCATTGGGTTCTGTATGACTGAATTGTACATGGAATACTTCGTTCCTTTTTGTTTTAAATTTCTTCCCTAGAGCAATCGGCTTAAGCTTTTTGTTGAATTGGTTCTTGAGAGTGATTCTGCAGTTAGGAATGTTTCATAGTAAATATGGTACTTGAGCATGACAGCCTTGGTTGTTGTATGCAATATCCTGCTGGTTGGTGGAATGATAATGTTCTAATTTAATTAATTTTTTGGACTTTAAGACCTTATTAGCTAGAACAGAATAAATCTCTTAAGGAAATCATTGACCTCTACGTCCTTCTTAATTGTCCCAACCTTGATTCAATAAATATGTTCTTGACTCTGGCCTCCCCAAGTTCACTAGAGGCACAGGTCCATATTTTTCATTTTCATTTTCAAACGAAATATAAAGTCTGTTCCTTTAACTGGCAATGATGATAAAAGGCCGGTCTTACAGCTGCCATTTACTTATTGGTAGTAGATTGATTAGTTTCAGGTTTAGGGTTTTCTGAGCCAGTTTTATTCACCTTTTTATTCTAAGTTTTTAATTTTCCCTTTTCAAAACAAGGTTGAAATTCTACATCTTTGTCTTCAATCATGGGTCATTCTATTTTTTTATGAATAAGGTCAATGCTTTCCTTCTATTTTTCTCCTGAATCAAGGTCAGTCATGGTTGAAATTCTTCATATTTTTCTCTTGAAGAAATCCAGTGACAAAAATGAGATCAGTGCTCTGCGGTAAATTATTTTGTATCTGTGCATCATTTGCTTACTTATACGTTAGCTAAAGAAAATTCTGACATACCTGCATTGGGTTCTGTATGACTGAATTGTACATGGAATACTTCGTTCCTTTTTGTTTTAAATTTCTTCCCTAGAGCAATTGGCTTAAGCTTTTTGTTGAATTGGTTCTTGGGAGTGATTCTGCAGTTAGGAATGTTTCATAGTAAATATGGTACTTGAGCATGACAGCCTTGGTTGTTGTATGCAATATCCTGCTGGTTGGTGGAATGATAATGTTCTAATTTAATTAATTTTTTGGACTTTAAGACCTTATTAGCTAGAACAGAAGAAATCTCTTAAGGAAATCATTGACCTCCACGTCCTTCTTAATCGTCCCAACCTTGATTCAGTAAATATGTTCTTGACTCTGGCCTCCCCAACTTCACTAGAGGCACTGGTCCATATTTTTCATTTTCATTTTCAAACGAAATACAAAGTCTGTTCCTTTAACTGGCAATGATGATAAAAGGCCGGTCTTACGGCTGCCATTTACGTATTGGTAGTAGATTGATTACTTTAAGGTTTAGGGTTTTCTGAGCCAGTTTTATTCACCTTTTTCTTCTAAGTTTTTAATTTTCCTTTTTCAAAACAAGGTTGAAATTCTACATCTTTGTCTTCAATCATGGGTCATTCTATTTTTTTATGAATAAAGTCAATGATTTCCTTCTATTTTTCTCCTGAATCAAGGTCAGTCCTGGTTGAAATTCTTCATATTTTTCTCTTGAAGAAATCCAGTGACAAATGAGATCAGTGCTCTGCAGTAAATTATTTTGTATCTGTACATCATTTGCTTACTTATACGTTAGCTAAAGAAAATTCTGACATACCTGTGTTTGTTCTGTATGACTGAATTGCACATAGAATACTTTGTTCTTTTCTGTTTTAAATTTCTTCCCTAGAGCAATTGGCTTAAGCCGCGGATAGGAATGTTTCACAGTAAATATGGTACTTGAGCTTGACAGCCTTGGTCGGTTTTGTATGCAACTGCTGGTTGGTGGAATGATAATGTTCTAATTTTTATACTTAATTTTTTTGGATTTTAAGACATTATTAGCTACGGAAGAAGAAATCTCTTGAGGAAATCATTGATTTCTACGTTCTTCTTAATCGTTTCAACCTTGATTCATTAAATGTGTTCTTGACTTTGGCCTCCCCAAGTTCGCTAGAGGCACCAATCCATATTTTTCAGTTTCCTTTTCAAACAAAACACAAAGTATGTTACTTTAACTGGCAATGATGATATAAGTTCGGTCTTACCGCTACCATTTACTTCTTTGGTAGTAGATTGATTACTTTCATGTTTAGGGTTTTCTGAGCCAGTTTTATTCACCTTTTTCTTCTAAGTTTTTATTTTTTCCTTTTTTCAAAAGGTTGAAATTCTACATCATGGGTCATTCTATTTTTTAATGAATAAGGTCAATGATCTCCTCCTATTTTTCTCTTGAATCAAGGTCAATCATGGTTGAAATTCTTCATATTTTTTCTCTTGAAGAAATCTAGTGACAAAAACGAGATCAGTGCTCTGTGGTAAATTATTTTGTACCTGTGCATCATTTGCTTACTTCATATGTTGGCTAAAGAAAATTCTGACATACCTGCGTTTGTTCTGTATGACTGAATTGTACATATAATACTTTGTTCCTTTCTGTTTTAAATTTCTTCGCTAGTGCAATTGACTAAAGCTGCGGATAGGAATGTTTCACAGTAAATATGGTACTTGAGCTTGCAGCTTTGGTTGTTGTTGTATGCAACTGCTGGTTGGTGGAATGATAATGTTCTATTTTTTTTTTTTTTTTTTTTTTGGATTTTAAGATCTTATTAGCTACAAAAGAAGGAAACCCCTTGAGGAAATCACCGACCTCTACGTCCTTCTTAATCGTTTCAACCTTGATTCATTGAATATGTTCTTGACTATGGCCTCTCCAAGTTCACTAGAGGCACTGACCCATATTTTTCATTTTCCTTTTCAAACAAAACACAAAGTATGTTTCTTTAACTGGCAATGATGATAAAAGGCCGGTCTTACGGCTTCCATTTACTTCTATGGTAGTAGATTGATTACTTTCATGTTTAGGGTTTTCTGGGCCAGTTTTATTCACCTTTTTCTTCTAAGTTTTTAATTTTTCCTTTTTTTAAAACAAGGTTGAATTTCTACATCTATGTCTTCTATCATGGGTCATTCTATTTTTTAATGAATAAGGTCAATGATCTCCTTCTATTTTTCTCTTGAATCAAGGTCAATCATGGTTGAAATTCTTCATATTTTTCTCTTGAAGAAATCTAGTGACAAAAATGAGATCAGTGCTCTGGTGAATTATTTTGTTGTTGTATGCAATATCCTGCGGATACAATGTTTCACATAAATATGGTAGTTGAGGCTGACATGCTTGAGACATTCCCTTAAGTTCCTAATTAACAAGTATTCAAACCTGACTTTATTTTTCCATATTGGTTTGGTTGCTTGAGTGAGGCTTACTCGAGTGTCTTTCTAAAGAAACTATTAGCAGATTCTTTAAGTCTCTTGCTTGGAGCATTTCTTAGTTCAGTGCTTCTCAATACTCGTTACCTTGTACATAAAATGCACGCGACATATTAATTCATTAACAGTAGTTAATAATTTTTTCTAGGGAAAAGTTTGTTTGATAAACGGCCGAATATTGTTTGATTGTAAATAAGCTAGTCTCAGGAACAAGCTTGTTAAAAAATGAACCTATTCTACATGCATCCCCTCTTTTTATCAAAGTATATTTATTAAAATCGCAACGCAAAAAACAATCCCTTTGATCCTTATGAAAGTGTTCTCAACTCGGGAACATCATCCGGTATCATTCTTAGGACAAAGACTGCAGCAGTAAACCAAGAATTAGGGGCAGGGTGAATTCTATGAACACTTTCTCTCTAACACTCACTCTCTTATTGGTTGAAACTTATGTGAGTCTCACACTTTGGAAATGGATCCCACATAAAGTGACGAGACCCACATAAGTTTCACCCAATAGGAGAGTGAGTTTTGGAGAGAGTGTTAGAAAGGGGGTATTCCTGGCATTTCTGTAGGGGACAAACATCTTTATCCCTAATTGCAGTCTAAGCAACTCCTTTTTCTTCACATGAAAGGTGACTCCTTTGCATCATTAGGCATATCTCAAAACTTACTAGTCTTAAGGACTGTATTTCATAGCATTATATCCTTTTTCTTTCATGGATTTTAATTTTGAGGAACTATTGTTCTGTTTTCACTTACATATCACTTTTCGTATAGCATTGGTTACAGTTGTGTTATCTATTTTCAGAATGCAGAAATTAGCTCAGGAACAAAATGATAAGATTGAAAAGGTTAACCGTGAAAGGAAATATCATCAGGTGAATATGACTTTCCTGTCCACCCTTGTCACTGTTATTTTTTAAAAAATTCTTGTTAAGTTTACTTAAAGTCACATTTTTTTAATAACTATTGTCAGCAAAACACCGCTTATGAGCTTAATGCTTTGTCCATGCAATGGAATGAGCTCTGTCAGAAAAATATAGACATCAAAGTTGTGTGTGCTTCAGTTGAAACTCACTTAAATGAACTGAGAAGAGAAGCAGCAGAAAGGTAACTCAGCTTTGTAAATTTTGTTTTTCTTGGCCGATTTCATCTAGTTTTGGTGTGTAATTAGTTTTTTTTTCTTTCTTTCCAGAGGCTGGAACTTGGATGCTATCACTGAAAATGGCCAACTGGCAAATTCGGAATCATGAGATTTGTATCAGTTTATCTAGTTTTGTATCTGTAATTCTGACTTAAATTGCTATTGTACCTATTAATATTTAGTTTATTTATATCATGAAAATATTGCCCATCTGCGCATCGAAAAAGATAAATATGCCAATTTTTTTGGTCTGTAACATGTCAAAATGTTAGAGTAAACTGTTTGTAGGAAAAACATGACTTGGTTTTTTTGGTGACAACATGATTTGGTTAGTAACACATAATTTTCCACCACTTATCTTGCTAACCAATGTCTTCTATCTTGTCTGAGGTATATAGTCAGCGAATCACACAAACCTCTTGAATTTCACTCTATATATTTGTAGGCTTTCTATCTGAAAATCCTATATAGCATAAACGATTACTATTGAAATGATACTTCTCTACTTCCATCATATCCACAAACAATTAAAATTTTCAAATGGTGGAGAGAATCAAATAGCAATGAATAAACGTATATTAACCTTCATAAAAAAAATCCAGAAATTCATCACCTTCAAACACAAATTCAGAAATTTAATAAATCAAAGATTAAAAACTTAAACTCAAACCATCAAATTTTGCTTCCTGTTTCTGCTTCTTCTTCACAATACCCTTTGAAATAAAATTCACAAATTTTGTTCACACAACATCAACAACACACCAACAACAACAGTAAGAAGGAAAGAGGAGAATGAGGACCAGACTTGAGTGTTGAAACTGGACGGAGAAATCATGATGATGGTGGACGATGGCTGAAGGAGGAGGGACAAAATTCTCGGCAGTCACCAGCTCAGGTGAAAGGCGGAGGCATTCATTGCGGAGGCAGCAATCAATATGGTAACGGTGTACAGTCATCAATAGGGGGGAATAGCAAGGAGTTACAAAATCAGAAGAATATTTTTGCTGAGTTAATGCGAAATTCGTTACTATTGAAGGGGAGAATCAGAACAGAAAAGGCAGTTATTAAAGAGCAATCAAATGAGCCTAAAATCGTGGAGGAGGAATCCAACGATGAGGTTAGTATGGAATCAGAGAAGAAAAGAATGAGGGATGGGCGTAATAATGTCCACAAATATCTACATAATCCAATGGTCAATTCATTTAATTAGTACAATTTCGACCAATAATGTCTGAGATTTGTAATCACATGCCTGTCCACACACTACCAACAACATAGAAAAGTAATTGCACCATCCAACAACATAAAAGAAACCCTAGAGAGAACACAAAGTGATAACATACCTATCATGCACCGACTAATGAACGTACACATAAAAAAAAATGATAGGTGAGGTTGGTAGGCGATGGAGGAAGCCACCAAGAGGGTTCCCACGGTTGTAGGCTTTGAGTGAGAATATGAAACAGTTTGTGATGGAGAGGAAGTGTTTGGAGACGAGGGAGAGAGACTCTAAGTAGGGACTATTGTTGTTGTAGTCATCGATGAGGAATTTGAAGGAAGGTTTACCTCAAAAGAAAAGAAAGAGTAAAGGAAGAACTACGAACATGTTTGTTCTTTCTGGACCAAAGTGAAAGTTTCTTTGACTTGTTCAATAAGTTAGGGTTATCCATTCAACTTCAAGTCACGTCCAAATTAAAACGGATTTTTGTTTTTTTACAAAATAAAAAAGACAAGTTTAATTATCTTCTGATTTTTATTTTTATTTTCTTTATAAAAAACTAGGAGTCATCAGACGTGTTTGTCCTCACCCTATATATAGAACATGTGGGAAGAAGATGTGAGATATAAATTATTATTTGCAGTGGCGTTGCCAGGACCTTCACTAGAGGGCTCAAGTTATTTTTGTTTCGATCCACCATCAAATATGCCACAATGTGTTCTTAAGTATTGTCCATTTTGGATCGTTGAATGAACCCTCACAATTTTGTCCTTTATAAAAGACGCTCACTGGATTGATGAGTGTGATTGTTGTATATAAACTATTGTTGGTGTCGTTTTTTAAACAATAATGTGAAATTTTAAAGTATACTGGTACATATACTTTTAATATTTACCAGAATAATTTTTCTAAATGATGATGATATATATAAACTATAAATTTACATTCTTTCAAAAAAAAACTATAAATTTACATATATTTAATAATTTTTTGAGAGGATATATTTAATAAAAGCTACTACATATTTTACAAAAATATCACATTTTGGACCAAAACAATTGAAAATGGACCAATATTGTTTTTTGCGCCATTTTAAATACTACCTTAAACATTTCAAATGTTAGATATATATATGATATGATATGATTCTGGACCAGAATTAGTCATATATATTTTCTTAGCTTAGTAGCAAAGTTTTTAGTACCCTCGTAATAAACATGAGTTAGCTATGCCATTTTATTGAAATATTTTGAATAAATTTATTGTGATTGCATCAGCTTTAAATATCTTTAATTAATTAATTAATAAATGGAGAGAAACATGACTACGACTTCGATGAGACATAAAATACATATTATTAGTGTACAAAACTTAAGAGAGAATTGCAAGCTTTAATATAAGAGAGAGTGATAGCTTGCAACAAATTAGGAGAGATTGGAGAGCATAGGTGCAAAAAGGGTTCAATATTCAAATTTTAGAGGGTTTAAGGTCAATAAAATACATATTATTAGTGTAAATTTGTAAAGTTGAGGGGGTTCATATGATTATTCTGACTAACACATGGGTCTGTTCCTGATTATTTGTACTAATATTTATCTATGCATTATTCTTCGTACTATATTTTATTATTTATATGCATTACTGATTTTTTTTTTTTTTTGTGGTTTTGTCCCACTTTAAAGTGTGTGAACAATGAGAAGAAGTTGAAGAATATGCATAACAGTAACAAGTTGCTATTTGCATCTACAAAGAGGAGGCACAAGGAGACATCTAACTTTCATCTTCTGATTGGTGAATGATAATGACATTGGATAAGACCACAATGGTCCTGTTTCTTGAGCTCATGCGATAAATGTGATGGTTGAGTTGTTAAGGGCTGATCTAGAGGGTGATGAGGAGATGCATCTGAACGGGGATCAAGTTGACTGGATATATATGTTGTACTTGGTGGGCATCACTCTCTTTACTGACAAGAGCGCCACCTATGTTGATGTGACATCTCTAAATTACCTTTTTGACCTTGAGCTGGTTACCAATTTTTTATGGGAGAGTGGTTGTCCTAGCTCACTTATACGTGGTGTTTAATGTTGCATGCCATTTTGAGACCTATTACTGGCTGGATATGCAACTCTGCTTCAGATATGACAATGAAAGTGTAATTTAGAGTAAACATGTTTTGTTATGTGTTGTGTAATGATTGTTATACATTGATACAAACTTGGATATTACAATACATCGAGGGATTCTAAGGCAGTGATTATCAGTATGGCTACAAGGAAGATTGATACCCACGTGCTACAATGTACTCCAACGAATTGGGTCTAGTTGTCATAAATCCTTATAGAGCACACCTAGATCACATCATAACTAGTGACTATGTATTCTATCTGTACGTGCAACACCATCAGACATGCCTATTTCAGCGGATCAACACCTATTATGGATAGCTCATATACGTACCTCTCATGGCCTATTATCTACCGAAGTGTGTAATGCCCTAGTTTGGCAGGGTCCATATATACTATTCCCAATAGTGTTGTATATGTGTCGTAATATAACCTGATGGTGTTGGTGTAGGACATTGGAGTGTGTTTCTCCTCAAGGTCTCAGTTCGATTATCCTCGATACCAATTTAGGTGGGCTAGTTTAGATTCTTCAAAAAAAAAAAAACTAAATTAACTTTATTTAGATTTTATTTTCCGAATTTATTTTTTTGAAGAATAAAAAATGAATTATATAAACGACGGTGGCGAACTCTCTGTAGCACAACGTGTACTGAAGAGGTTGCCCCAAAATTACAAGCTGCTCGTGCAAACAAGATTTGGCGGAACTAGACAATTTGTAGTGTTTTCCTAGTTTGGATTTGGATGATATCATTCAAAATATGGTAAAAATTGTTCGGATTATATAATTTAAATAAATATAAAATGTAAAATTAAGAGGGTGCATCAGAAGCTAGTCGAGTGCCAAAAGAAATTTTCTTTTTCTAATCTTCTCAATAATTATTTTTTGGGTCTCGGATAAGTTAGATCATAGGCCCATGTCATTCAGCCAAACCTATTTTTTACCCTTACATATACAAAAACTTTACACACCCTGTAATGTTTCGATGCCTTGAAACATCTCCCAACACTAAAAGCTGAAGGGTGTGATCCAAGGTAACACATGTGAAAACATAAGCCCCTTTTGAATTCATATTGCAAGCCAATTCGACTGTTGACAGTAAATGACGAGCCTAATCCAATGTGTGAAATTCAATTATGTGTCTGCATTAAGCATTACTTTCAATATTTCGAATGAATGAAACTGACAAAAACTATTCTGACATGCATCCGCATAAATCTTGGAAGAATCATAAATTTAGATTTTTGCGGAGGCAAAGACGATCTAATCATATCAAGTTAGATTTTACAAGTCTTGCAAGAACTATAGGATTAATTTATTCATGTCAAACTAGTTTTCTTCCTTTGATATTTGTAACACTGTAACTATCATAACTGAAAATTTCGAAAGCAAGCTATGTAGACATAATTGGTTTTCACACATTTGATAACGCTCGCCGACACATGGTGATTAGTGATCGTCTTCTTACAAGAAAAGGATGATTATGTTCGAGAGTCACAATTTGGGAAGGATACTTTGTTGACGATAATTGGTGGGAAAATGTTGATTATATACTTAAAATCCAAGGTTATTTAGTCTTTGCTAGATGCTTTCTAACTTCTTATGTTGGATTACATAAATTTATAGATATATTATTTTTTTGTAGCAATTATAGTACATAATGGCTAAGCAAATATACTAATAGAGAGTCCCTACGCATCAAGACATTGAGCTCATTAAGAAAAGAGAAAAAGTTTCAGAAATTGTTTTGTTCCTTGATGAAGATGAAAGGAGAAAAGTGAATGTAAAGTTTTCAAACTTCTTATTGAGAGAGCAATGCTCAATCTTGATAGAGATAAGATGGATCTAAAAATATGATAGTTCTTTCATGGTGCTCGATGCTCCGTTACTTGAGTAGGTTCCACTTAAGTTATTTGCACAACCTTGTTCATCTTCATGTTGTGAAAGTATTAGGAGCACATGTCCATTCTTTGAAGAGAAACAAGAAAGCACCACATAGAGCGATGAAAGATTTAGTAGTAACCTTTGACTTCTATCATGGAGTACTCCCCATTATGTCGTTGGATATGGGTTTGGATCATCGGATGATAATGAATTTCTTGAAGTTGTTTACTTGTCTTTAGATGAGTTAGACTTAGAGGCTGATTTTCTCGGAGTGGCAAGGATATGATTTTATCATTTTGCTTTACAATATTTTTCCTAATTAAAAGTACTTTGTTTTGTTTGATTTATGTCTTTAGTTGGTTGTTGAAATTATTGAAATTAAATAAACATAAGTTTTTTTTTTTTTTGAAAGTAAATAAACATAATTTTAGCATCTCATTGTTGACTCTATAAATTATGCTCATAAATTGGTTTGTTATATTAATATATAAATACATATAGTTTTGGTCAGGTCCTTTGTTTTTTATATTAGAAAAAAAAAAACCCATTTTAGCAAAAAATATAAATTATGAAGAGATGATGAAACGTACACCACCAAAAGAAAAATAACACAATTTATCTGGTGTTGACGAAGAAGACATATTATCCGGGCTGGTCATGTCCAGTGTCGGTAAAGATTGTTTTCCTTCAATTTAATTAATTTTGGGAAAATACTTAGTGACATTGTGGTTGGTGACATTGGCCGACCACAATGTCACATGTGTATAAAGAACAAAAAGACCATAGAAAAAATAAAGAAGAAAAGTCACTTGTGATATCGTAATTGACCAATGTCACCAACCATATCACCCAAGTACTACCCTTAATTTTGCTGGACTGGAAAGATGCATCGCAAGAATAGTATATTTTAGAAGATGTTATAGAAATTTTCTTGAAAATGTGTTCTAGAAAGCATAATTTTTAAAGTATTTCATTTCTTATTGTACTGATATGAAAAGTTTAGGCACCTAATAGATGTTTTTCAAAAAACTTCTCAAACAAACGGGCCCTGAGTTAACACATGAGCTAGTTTTTTTAAGTAATTTTTTAGGTGGTACACATAAACAAATAGTTTTTGATTTTTTAAAAATCTCTACAAAAATCCTGATTTTTTCTAATACAATTTTTTTTTTTAAAAGCTAAAACTAACGTACTCATATTCTCATCTATGGTGTCAATCTAATGGCATCATCATATTTTACATGCGTTATGATTTAATAAAATTTTGACAATAGAAAGTGACATGTAAACCTTAAATTGGACTATTTTTCACAAAGACGAGCTCCATTGAAGCATCTTTAGCCCCCATATATATAAGAACAATCTCTTCTACAAATATTGAATTTTTCTAGAATTCATAGGGAAAAATTAAGCATGAATGGTTCATATGATTTACACAATAGAGATGATATGTGTATACAAGACTTTGATACCAATTTATTTACACAATAAAGATAAAAATTTAAAATTTATAAATTATATTAATCAAAAGTCAAAATCAAACTTCAAATATATTTTGTTGAATGAAAATTAAGTTGAATTTTTTAGAGGAAAATTAAGTTAGATAAAATATATATTATACTATGAGTTATAAGATTACATTTATTAGGTGCAATCATATCAATAATAATGCACTAAATTCCATCATTATTTCACAGTTGATAGTGCTTGGACGAGAGTAATACTATGATGATTTTTTAGCATGCTTGACCGAAAGTAGTATTAGAAAAATTCTATGTGTTGCACCTCTAAAAACCTTTAAAAGGATTACATTTATTATTGTGAATTTGAAAATCAGCTTAAATTTTTTAATGAACTATGATAAAAATAAATGAAACAAATAAATTATAGTTTTTTTTCAAAACTAAAATTTTAGAGATGTTGTGTTCAGAAAAAAAAAAATACTTGAGTTGAGAGAAGAAGCATGACAATTACATTGATTTTAAGATGAAAATTTGAAAATATTAATTAATATATTAATGGTATGTTTAATGGTGATTGATGAACAACCAGATGTGGAGCAGAGGAAGAGGCAAAAGTTTCAACCATATGCACAAAAGGACACTCCAAGCTAGACGCACTTATTCCAAGACGATTCCATAGGTGCATTTTTCATGAGAGGAATATCTATTTCAGGAATTTCGTAGGACCTTAAAAAGAGTATTGCATTTTAGTGTCCTCAAGAATTAACTCGCCCATAGACTTTCTCAAAAAGAGTACTGCTATGAATCATAAATAACTTTCCAACCCCAAACCCTAACCCTAGTGCTCAAAGCATGTTAAATGGAAGATGCATGAACACATTATGGCACTGAGCCATCCAACCAGATTCACAATTAATTAGCCCATTATCACGTATTCCATGCATCCACATCTAATTATGACGAATACACCAACTAATGAGATTAATGTTTTTTTTTTTGGTCGGGTTTGAACCCCGAACCTTACATATTTTATGCATTATCCATACCAATTGAGTCAAGCTCACAAGTACAATGAAATTAATGTTTTCTCATACGTTAATGTATTCTTAATTATTTTTAACAATTGTGTAGAAAATATAGTGATTTGTTTATTATTATTGTCGTGTTGACTCTTGAGATTATTACTCACTTGATAACTTTGAAATTAGAAAACCGATAGATAAATTAGACAAAAAAAAAAGTCATCTTGATATTAACATTTTGAAGAGAGTGGCGCGTATGTTTCAAACATAAAAAAGTGGTTGTAATATCATAGTGGAGCATAATAAATCTTACCTCCTATGTTAAAACATAAAATATGAACTTCGGATAGGTTAGACTTTAAGCCCGTATAAGTCGATCTGACCTATTCTTACCCTTATATTATGTACAAGAACCTTGGCTCTTTCTTACTCAACGAAATCCTTGCACTTGCTGGTAACGGTGGCTCTTCAGAATCTCATTATTCCTTCCTTATACAATCCATGGTATGGTCTCTTCATCTTACATTATTATTGTATTGTTATCCTCTCTGCAATAGACTCCATTCATTTTTTGTGTCATATTTTACATATCTTGTTTCACGTTAATCTGTCACACCACCAAAGTGATCATGTGTATGAATTTTGGTTTTGTCCCTCATATTTTTGTTTCTTTTTGTTTTCTCTTTTTAATTAATGGATCTTTATTTATATGTGTCAACTATCAATTAATGGATCTTTTTGTTGCTTACAAAATTTCCTCGTTTTAATTAATGGATCTTTTTTTATGTAGTTTATAATTCCTCTTGATTCCATTATCCTCGACGAAAATAAAATAAAACTTCAAAAACATTTTATTGCTTTTCACCTTGCAAGGAATTGTTTCAAGAGTTATTCAAAGCATGTAAATATCTTTGTAATTAAGAATATCATTATTGTACATAAATTAAGTGTAAATTGATTAGTCCTTGTACAATCAAGATACTAAAAGTTTGGATATATACCATGTTTGACCAAATCTTACACATGACTAATCAAAACTAATCAATTTACACTTAATTTACTTACAATAATGATATTCATAAATACAAAGATATTCACGTAATAGTCTAATACTCACTTTGAACGTGTCCATGTCGTCAACATCAATCACAAATTTCGTTTCGTTTTTCGCATTCTCAAGTTTTAACATGGATGCCGAAGTGTAAAGTGTCGATCTAAGGCGGATTGAATTTAATGAATTCAGTACCAATATTGTAATGACTATTTTTTTTTTTTGTCAAGTATTCAATCTCAATAAGACCCCTCTTGTATTGATATTCCAAGCCAAGTAGTTGAGACAACCATAAAACGACGAGGGTAATAAAATGTGTGAAAACAAATCGTATCTACATCAAATATTGCTTTCAAAATTTCAGTTGTAATATTTATAATTTTTTAATTTTTGGAGGAAAGAAGCGAGATTTTGAGGAAAAAAACTACTTGACATGAATTAAACATTTATGCATAAAACATAAATCGTATGGTCTTCCAACATTTTTGCAGAGGTGTCTTTTCATGTCAAGCTTGTCTTTCTTCCTTCGCAAGTTATTAAACATACCTATTCAAACTGAAATTTTGAAAGTTGTAGATATGATTGGCTTTCACACATCTTGTCTTGTTTTGTTTGTTTGTTTGCAGTCGAATCCAAAAGTGTCATAGTGGATAGAATTTTGGCTGGCCAATATTCATTAGAATATTGCCTACTAAGATTCATACGGGCTTCATTCAATTCGTCTTTGATCAAGCTCGAGAAATTGCAAACAACTATATATAGGAGAAAAACAAATATTATTGGTGTTGACGACATGAACATGTTCAAAGGCGTGTTACTCTTCCTCACTGGTCAGGTTGATGATCGAACCATCCAAAAATATGAGAAAGAAGCTGAGGACAAAAACCGAGTAAGTTGTAGAGTTTTTGTTGGTGATTACTGAATCTGAGAATATAATCTAATAAATAGTTGAATGAATCCGTCTGTTTTCATTTTATTTTACTCTCTAAAATAAAATTGTCAAGATGCATGGAATTTTGCAATTTATATATCAAACTCAAATGGGGATTTGTTATGCCATTGGACCCCCACTTTCGCGAAGTCTCAGTTCAAACTATGATGGCTAAATGAACACACACGTTATATTACCAAAATATATACAAAAGTAGTAAGAATTTTCTATATCTAACAAAGTAAACACATTTTCAGCTACTGAATCCACAAGTATCAACACCTTCACTGATGGAAAATGAACCGAAGAATATTTAACCTCCTGCAATGTTTTCAAAAGATAGTCATGTTATAGCTAGATAACATTTCTTATTTGTTTGCATGTTAGAAATATAACAAGAGATGAAAAATTCTTACTGCCTTAAATTTGTATATATCTTAATAATATAACTTGTGTGTGTGTCCAATTCGGCCACCATACCGACTAGAAACTTGTTATGATAATCGTTGAAATCCCATCTGATATGGAACTTTCGAATATCGCGAGACCATGGGCACACACCATTCACGAAAAATGCAAACCTTTTGAAGTTTTCCATGATATATCTATCCCACTCATTAAAGAAGTGACCTGGAGACTAGGTAGGTGGCGCCATGTGCGAGACACAAGCGTTCAAGCTGGTATGAATTGCTCTGTCCTACAGGAAAAACTATTGTTGTGGGTATGAATTTGTAATTTTTTTTTTTTGACTTGAGAGGAAAAGATATTTCTTATGCATTGCTGACCTGTGCTTGCTTTTAACTGTCAACTTTGTAGTAATGTTGTTCATCTGATCTTCTATGATTTGATTATCCTAACATTTACACTTCTTCTTTTGAAGTTATTTGAGGACCTTTCTAATTTCCTACTATAGTCTCGTAAAATCTTTTGATTTGTTCAATACTCCGTTTCTAATGTTGCATTGAACTTTGAAAGGAACGGAGTGAGTATTATATTTTGCATTATATTCCGATCGTCATGTCTGCAGATGATTTTACGGGAATAGAGTAGGATATTAATGCTACTGTCACTGGGTCACTAGCGTTAGTATTATTTTGAGGAACCAGTCAGTGTTCTGTTTTGTCACTTACATATCACTTTTTGTATAACATTGGTTATAGTTGTGTTATCTATTTTCAGAATGCAGAAATTATCGAATGAACAAAATGATAAGAAATGTCATGAGATGAATGAGTTTTGTGTCTGTAATTTGTTGAAATCCCTATTAGGTTTACTTAAAGTCGCTTTTATTTTTCTACAACTATTGTCAGGAAACACACATTGGTGACTCAAAGGATAATGAAAGATAAAAAAGTAAAAATGAAATCCATAAAAATAAAAAATAAAAACCGTTGGTGACTCAAAATAAAGGAAGTTAGTATTGAAGATCATTTTTGGTAGCAACATTAAATCAATAAATGGTGTTTTTTGGAAGTTAGTATAAAACTACATGTTATAAACATGTTTCCTTATCTATTATTATTTTTTAAAGTATTTTTGATATACTGACTTTCTTTTTATTTTATTTTTTAAAAAAACATTGTCACTTATAAATAGTTTAAATTCTATTTTAAGTTAGATTTTTTTTTAAAGAAAAATTTCTTTAATTATGAAACACAAGTAAGAAACACGCGAGAGACAGAGAGGAATTGAATTATGTTTTGAGATACTTATAATTTGTTCATTTGGAAGTTTAGTAGGGCACTGGAGAGAGGACTATAAGAAAAATAAAGGAGGTTGAATGAGTTTTTTAAGCGACAACAACTTTTCTTGATATAATAATACCCTTATGAATAAAGTATGGGAAATGCTATCGGACACTTGTTAAGAAAGAAGAAACTTTGTTTTGAAAGTGATGCATTTAATGTCTTGAAAGTGAGACATTACGGAAATAATTTGCAATGAATGAAACTTTAAAGTTGGGATTTCAACAATTCATATTTTCTGCACACTCAAGGCAGTGGTGGATTGCTTCAATTCTATAATGCATAATATGAATAAGTGGCTTTTTGTTACGGATTAAAATAAAAGTAATTTTGACATAAATTGATTTAGAATTTATTTTATACACTCTCTGACCTCTGATCACTATTATAAACAAAAATCTATATTTTAGATTCATTCAATTAATGATGTATATGGTCTTTATTATAGACTACGTACATAATTTATTGAATAAATATAAAATTTTGTTTTTTATTATAAGAGTGATCGGATGGTGTAGAGATTATAATTTTCTTTTTTACTTGAGACATACATCCCACCATGCATTCATCCTTTAATTTTGATTGAAATGAATTAGTTTTTTTGTTTTCTTTTTGTAAAATAATAATTGTAATAAAGAGTGAGAAAGTAAATTTAATGAAAATAAGTTTTAGGGAGAGTTGCCGCCAAATGTTTGAGGGATTAATCTCCGCAGTTTACACCCAAAAATCCAATAAAAAATAAAATAAAAAAGGGATGTAAATGTGATTGGCATATTGGCAAATACAAAAACCTTACGCATCTTTGTGTTTGCAGTGTTCACTCTTCCCTGCAAACGAAACGGAACCTTTGAAGTGCAGTGCAGTGCTGTGTGCAGTATCTATCTACCTCCCTCCCTCCCTCCCTCCCTCCCTCAGAAAGAATCTTAACTATCCATGGGTACGTTACGTTCTCCAATTTATTGTTGGTTATTGCTATCATCCTCTTCTCTGCAATTCTTTTTTTTTTTTTTTTGACGATTTAGTTACTTAGATCTTCATGTTTCCGTTTTTTCATACTCTTATTTTGATATCAGCTTTATCTATCGATATCACTCAATTTTGCTTGCTTCATTTCTAGTGACTGTAATGTGTTAATTTAATGGATGCTTGTGATTTTCACTTTGCATGATCCTATTCTGTTCACACAAACTCTTATAAATTTTATGATCTGTGTTTAATTACTTAATTTTGTTACCTTATTTATTTTCAGTTGCATGTTATCATGCTGCTGATTGTGGTTTCATTTATAATTAATTTTTGGGGTGATCAACTTTATTACTGTGATTATATCTAAATCACAATGGTATCAAATTTCCGGAAAGCCACCCAACTTATGGATAGTCTTAATTTTGTTTACTACTATGACTTTTTTGGTTTTAAACCCCCATATTTTTGTTTTTCCTTTTTAATTACTGTAATTGTTTTTTTGTGGTTTAAAAAAATATTATTTATAATCCCTTTTGATTCTATAATAATAATACCTGACAAAAATAAAATAATCAAAACAAATTTGATTGCTTTTCGTCGACTCAATCAAAAGTTTTTTCTTTGAGGTTTTAAGGAATCAAGAGAGTCGGAGGTAATGTTTTTTATGTTTATTTTGTTTGAATGGTAGATATTGAGGAGGACATTCGTTCTTTACAGCTTGACTCAGCAGGTAATCCTTAGGCATAAGGTTTTTGTGTTTTTATTCTTTTTGCTATGTGTCTATGTCTGTGTATGATTTTTTAATCTTTCTATCCAATCTTGATTATGACAAAGCAGAAGATATTAATGGGGTGGTAAATCCAGAGCATGAAATGCCAGATGTTGATGAGATGGATGAAGGTTTGTTGCCATGAAGTGGTTGGTTACGTGTTTTATTTTTGTGTCTTCCAGTTTCATGTTCATATTTTCTGTGAAGGCAAATCTCATTAGCATCGAAAGTGGGCGTCATTGCATTTTATTTTTCATTATTGTCTCTATTCTTTTTTCTTATTTTGGATTTCATTTAAAGTATCATCGTCATTGTCATTATCAATTTCTTTTGGTACCAACCTTTTTCTGCTTCTTACAATAGTACCTTTCATTTCCCCTTGACACATTCATTTTTGAATTCTCAATTGTTCAGAAAGATGGTTTTGATGGAAACTTTATTCCCAACGGTTGAAAACGAGACTCTTAAAAGATATTATAGAAGTGGTAACAGATGCATTCCTGTCTTCCCTCCCTTTTCTTAAGGTCTCTTGTTACAATCATGTACTTATGGCTTATCTGTTTTGAATGAATGAATGATTGATAGCCAAAATAGGTACACCGTCCTCAAAATAGGTCTCATCCAATCTTTGACAAGCTCAGTTGTGTAGCGTCTGTTTGCTTTGTCAGAACTAGAGAACTTGCTTGCCTATTATTTCTATTGTCGTGAAGTTCATGTATACAAGCTCAGCTGTTTCTTCTAGAAATGGATAATGCATTTGTTATTTTTGTGTTCATTGTCGATTGTTTTATTGGTTGTTTGCTGCCTATGTTATTGGTTTACTTCTGTAGTAGTATAACTTAACGAGGGAGATCGAGAGCATCGTATGAGGGATTTCAATTTGACTGTTTCAGATCCAAAGGAGGAGGTTCAGGCTCAGGCTGTTGAGGCCGGGCCAAAAGGTATTGGAATGTATTTAGTTTCTAGTATGTCATAACAAATGTATTGCACATTTATATTGCTGTTTTGAAATTAGACAACTCAATGCCAATTAAGATATCAGATCGATTTTCACGTCCTCACTCCATGACTTTGATTTGTAGCGAAAGATAAGGAAATTCCTTCTGTTCAAGATGAAGAAGTCGAGCAAACGGAGAAAAGACACTTGAATGTTGTGTTTATTGGGCATGTTGGTAAGTTGATAAATCCCTCATGGTTGCTTTACTAGTATATATAGGTTATCTCTTATTAGGGTTCCTTTTTGTCGTTTATTCAACTTTTATCACTGTGCAATTGGTCAAGATTATGGTCTTTCATGTCTATCATCTATGCATTATAGGATTGAATTTAAATGTCCATTGGTTCAACTTCATATGAAATGAATTTTAGATGTTGGTCGTAGACCACTAGAGGGGATACCCTTGTTGACTCTTTACCGGTTACTGCCCTCTGAAAAAACGGTGGGTTTTCACTGCTCACTTGTTATTCATGTGGAAGTTCACCTATAATCTGTATATGTCTAGTAAGTACTAAGTAGTAAATTCTTTGGTTTTATTAATATGGGAGGATAATCAATTTCTTTTATGATGTTTCGGAAATAAACTAAGCAAATCCAAACACAGACTAAACTTGCTTTGAATAGTATGCGCATATTATTAAACATGTGAGGAAAAATAAAAGACTTATGCTAGTAAGAGAGGTGAGGTGGAAGGGAATATACGTGGGGGATTTATTGTAATTGCCTGGATTTGTGGCAGCAGGGAAAGGAAAGTCAGTGAGGTGTGAATTTGAAGGGGAAAAAAAGAGCTTAAAAGAGGGCAGAGGGGTACAGCCGAGAGAACTGCATAAAGAAGAGGTGTTGGGCGTGGGGATTGATTCCTAATCTAAAATTATTCTATATTTTTCATTTCTGTTTGTTTTGTTTTCAAGATTTCTAGAGCTTATTTCTGGTGTAGGTTGTAAGGAGCTAGTCTCCCATCTCCCATTCATCAATATAAGCATGTGTTTGGAAACTAACAATATCACGGCCAACAATCACGTTTGATAAGAAGCTACAACTAGTAGCTTTTCATTATCACGGTGAAAATGTGCGGCAGCGGTGGGTCACCGCTCAAACAAACAGGCACTAAGAATAAGAACTCAGTTCCTGTTACTTTCTTTTTTCATATATCAATACATTTGTCTCAGGTTTAATCTACAATTCATTGGCTATTTAAGTATTATGGGTCTTTAACAGATTTTAAAAGCGACCTTTCTCGCATGGTCTATGTGTTTCTGTGTTCTTTTAGCATAATGTTGTTCTAGTGGTGATTTTTTCTTGTTCTTCTTGTTCTAGATGCTGGCAAGTCTACAACTGGAGGCCAGATACTTTTCCTCAGTGGTCAGGTTGATGATCGAACTATCCAAAAATACGAGAAAGAAGCTAAGGACAAAAGTCGAGAAAGCTGGTAAGCTCATCTACTTTGTTTGTCTATCGAGATTGTTCTATTATCCAAATCCTGCTTTGCTGCCTCATCATTTGCTTGCTGCAACTCAGGGTCTTAATTTGTTGTAGTTGGCAAGGTACTTCACTGACGTGGTTTAATTATCACGATTTAAAAAGTCATAATTTATGTTGGACTATCGTAATTACTGAAATTCAGAATATAATCTAATAAATTAATGAGATTACTTTCTCTTTTTGTAGCATCTTGAACAGTTTTTAAGTTGGATCCAAATATGGTTTATGATAGAGAAACTATTAGGAAAGATTTAGAGGTTAATGAGTTGGATCCAATATGGTTTATGATAGCGCATTATGGCGTAATTTGATCCATGTAGCTGACCCCACTTAGTGGGATAAGGCTTGGTTGTTGATGTTTGTTAGGGGGATCTGACTCTTCTAAGGTGAACACTTCACTTTGAGTGTACATCAAGTAATATAAACTATCGTTGAGAATATTGAGGGTTGATTATATATGCACATGTACAACAATTCCTGATTGTGTTTTAATATCAACCTGTTTGAGATTACTTAATTTACTTTCAACTCACTTTAGAGGAGCCAAATCTTGTTGGGAGAGGGGATGGAACCTTTTAGCTTAGTTAATATACTTGTTACTAATCTATGTCAAGTTAATGATTTGAAATTTATATGCCAGGTACATGGCTTATATTATGGACACAAATGAGGAGGAGAGAGTAAAGGTATGAACAAATTTGCTGATAACGTTTAATTGGTTTTTCCCATCTAATGTAGGTCTCCACTTTTGCTTGTTAGTCATATGAATTTGTTTATGACTCATAATGAGAGTAAAGTTATGCTAATTACAGGGGAAGACTGTTGAAGTTGGAAGAGCACATTTTGAGACAGAGACAACAAGGTTCACCATTTTGGACGCACCTGTGAGTATATGCATTGCTTGATTCTCCTCAGATCAGTTTTCTGGGCCTCAAAATGCATATTCTGTTGCGCAATAATAGTTTCCCATTTTTTTCTGACTAAAAGTCTTACCTCGACTTAATTGTCATAGTATTTTTAATTTAAAATAACATATTATTTTGCTAACATAGGAAACACCTAATATTTACATTTCTTATGCAGGGCCACAAGAGCTATGTTCCTAATATGATCAGTGGTGCATCTCAAGCTGATATTGGAGTGTTGGTAAGTTGTAATGCGCACCCATTCTGTTTCTTTTCTTGATCTTTCAGTTAATGATTCTTCACAAGCATTTGGTGATATGTTTGTCTTTTCCTTTCCATATTTTATGCTCATCAATCAGGTAATTTCTGCTCGGAAGGGAGAGTTTGAAACTGGATATGAGAGAGGTGGACAAACTCGTGAACATGTCCAGCTTGCAAAAACATTGGGTGTGACTAAGCTGCTTGTGGTTGTCAATAAAATGGATGATCCTACAGTAAATTGGTCCAAAGAAAGGTTCTCTCTCTCTCCCTCCCTCTCCCTCTCTGTCTGCCTTCCTTTATGAGCTTATATGCAATTCTAATGAGATACCTTACTGGTGGTGTTTTATTAGGTATGATGAGATCGAGTCAAAGATGATTCCATTTCTAAAGCAATCAGGATACAATGTAAAAAAAGGTATCTTCTGCCTTTTATTTGCTTAAGAATGTGGGAACTTTATTTTGTCTCTCTGTTTAATCCTTCTTTTTTTTAGATGCTGGTATAAATGCATTATAAATAGTGGGTAGGTTATGTTGCTTTAACATCAGGAGCATGCATTACTAACATGACAGGGGTGACAAACTGTCTACCATAGTTCACTTCTAAGAGTTTCTTACTCTCGTCTAGAGGAATGGGGATTGTCGCATCTTGCTGGATGCTCTGGAGCTTGGGACATATTGAAGATCGCTGAGAAGCTTTATTTACTTTTAGGAAAGTTAGGATTAAGATCTGAGGGTATTTAGGTCGTGCAAGGGCTAATTATTATCCCGCTCTGCAAGTTATTGTGTGGGATTTTAAGACTATAAAATTTTGAAATTCATTTCATACCAATAATTTCATATTTTGTCTTTACCAGTTAAGTGGATTATGCAGACATAATTATTTTAGTAATTTTTTTATTTAACAGATGTCTTGTTTTTACCAATATCGGGGCTCATGGGTTCAAACTTAAAAACAAGAATGGATAGAAGCATTTGTTCATGGTGGGATGGGCCTTGCTTATTTGAAGCCCTTGATAGTATCGAAGTTCCTATGGGAGACCCCAAAAGACCTTTCAGGTACTGTATTTCTAAACATTTTGTTGCTTCCCCCCCCCTATAGAGGTCCTTTATAATTCTGTATTTTGAAAGTTCAACTTTCTTTTTCTTGCAAAGATTGAACTTCTGATCTTTGCAGGATGCCTATAATTGACAAATTCAAAGACATGGGAACTGTTGTTATGGGCAAAGTTGAATCTGGTACTATTCGGGAGGGAGATTCCCTTTTCATCATGCCAAATAAGGTAGTCTTTTTAGGGCGTTGCGAGCTTTGTCCTTCCGTTCTTTCTTCTGATTTTTCCTATTTATTGAAGTAGTTGACAACTGCACTTCATTTTGCAGGATCAAGTAAAAGTTGTTGCTATATATATTGATGAAAATCGGGTTAAACGCGCTGGACCTGGTGAAAATTTACGCGTTCGATTATCTGGTGTTGAAGAAGAAGACATATTGACTGGGTTTGTCTTGTCTAGTGTTGGTAAGAAATTTTTTCTTCTGTTTATTTAATTTTGCTGGACTTGACATGCATCACACCAATAGTACATTTTATTGAAAACAGGTTCTACAAAGCATAATTAACAAACAATTTTGATGCTATGTGCAAAAGCTAGTTTATTTTAGAAGTATTTCATTTCTTGGTCTGATATGAAACTTTTTGCGTCCTTGCATGCCATGAGAATTTGCCTAACTATATACTGTGACCTCGCATTTCCCATTCCAAACAATTTCAAATTGTGTTGTTTTTGTTTGGATTTGAAATTTATCCATAAATTATTGCGGGTTTAAAAAAATGATTTGATTATAATGATTACAGATGGTGACAGAAGAACCTTTTCCTGCCATAAATGCTTCAAGTTCTACTCAATTGAATTTTGAGATCTATATCATTTATGTTGTGATCCATGTGCTGCATAATGGTTTCTTACGCAGTTTTTGTTTTTCCCTTTTTGCAGCAAATCCAATATCAGCAGTTACTGAGTTTGTTGCTCAGTTGGCAATCCTTGAATTACTAGACAACGTGTGTATCCTCTCTGTGGCATTTGGAAGTTAGCAGTAGTTTCTATCTATTGTCAATGAAATTGACATCTGTACATAAATTCTGCAGGCTATTTTTACTGCTGGATACAAAGCTGTTCTGCACATCCACTCTGTAGTTGAGGAATGTGAGATTGTTGAGCTATTACAACAAATTGATCCAAAGACAAAGAAGCCCATGAAAAAGAAAGTTCTATTTGTAAAGAATGGTGCTGTTGTATTATGTCGTGTTCAGGTGCATTTTTTACATCACAAATGTCACTAAATTTTATCTTTTTTTTATTGGTGGACAATCTTTTGTTTGGCTAAAAATTGGTGGACAATATTAAAAGATACAATGGTTTGGAATTTCCCTCGCGTGATCCAGTAGCAGTGTTGTAACTGTTATATTCTGTTAGCAGCATTAGTTGTTAGTTAGTATTCTTCTGTCACTCTAGAATATTGTCTCTGGTATAAATTCAGTGAAGTAATTCCTCATAGTATTTGGTTTTGGACTCAACCCAAAAAGCCAGCTCATGGGGTGAAGGTTGCTCCCCTTATAACATCTATTTAATTGATATCACTATCTAATGTGGGACTCTCGTGCTCAGGACTGTATATCTGGAGCATGAAGTATACAAAATTAGACATCTGGCGGTGGCCCAATAGATCCATGATAGGCCATGCTACCATCTTAGGATTTGAGTTTGTGTATAACTCAATTCTATATGCTAGCTTTTGGGGGCAAGTGTTGCTTCTACTTATCACAAGTTATAATCACTATTTAGTCTATATCACTATCTAATTGGGACTCTAAACAATTCCTATTGTTTTCTTCTCTTCCTCTGAAATCTTTTTCCTTCTTTACAGTCTATAATAAATATGGTATCAGAGCCTATATTTTAAGGTTCATCCATGGCTTTTGATCTCTCCCTTTCTTGAGGGTCCTTTGTCGCTGACAATCGTGAGCTTCCCACTGTTGCCCTCTTTCCAAAGGCAATTTGCGCCAATCACCTTCTCCTTTGTGAATTGCCATCTTGGAGAAATTGGATGACAAAATATTCTTAGTTTGGAATCAGGTAGAACATGCACTGAAGGGACGCTGTTTCCACCATTTCGTCGTGAATTCAACCATTTCTATGTGCTTCCTATCAGAAGATGATTGCGACATAGGTTGCATCAACATGCCATACACAAATTGTGAGAAACAAGACCAACTGTTGCTCCATGGTTGCAGTCATCACTTACACCTACAATGAGGCCGTCTGCCATGAACTCAGTGGTTTTACTTTTGACCCTTTCCTTGAACCCGTGCATTTTGTCTCCCCTAGCTTCCCTTCTTATTTCATTGCTGACTTGCTGTAGATGGACTTCTCAGGGCTATGGATAAGACTGTTACGTGATCTTGTTTGTGCAGAATAGTTCCATAGTCTTCGAGAGAGATTTATTCATTGCTGATGCTAGTTTTTTTTCCTTTCATCCGGGCCTTGCTAATTAGTTCCCAAGGGTATTTGTTGAGAAATCTAAAGATAAACATTGTTTAATGAATAGTATGCACGACACTTAATATGTTTGCCTTCAAAAGTTTTTATTTTTCAATTAATACCCTTTTCATTTTTGAATCCTTAACAGGTACCTCAAGGGTACTCATTATCATTTGTTTATTTATTTATAAGAGTTTATTTACATCTTGTTTTGGTGATGTGCTTGCAGGTTAGTAACATGATATGCGTTGAGAAGTTCTCCGATTTTCCACAACTAGGGAGGTTCACTCTTCGCACTGAAGGTAAGGATTAAGACGACTGTTCAACTTGCAAATGTGTTTATAATATTTATTTATATATGTTCAAGCTGTTTGACTTACTCTGTCTTACAGGAAAAACTATTGCTGTGGGAAAAGTCACTGCTCTGTGAGTTTGTAATTTTTTTGACTTGAGGTAAAAAAAATGTTTCATATGCGTTGTTCACCTGTGCTTGCATTTAAAGGTCAACTTTGTAATGTTGTTGTTGGATATCTTATTAGAACTGTGTCAGTTTTATTATAATTATAGTAGTTAATTATGCAGTTATGGTTTATTATTATATTATGATTAATAATTAATTAAGTCAGTAGTGGGAGGTTAAGTTTTAAGAATAAATAGGGGAGGGATGGGAAGATTGAGGGGCATCTGAGGATTTGACTGGGAAGGGGCCATTTTGGCAATAGGGAGGTGCAGACCCTCGAAGTTCTGCAATATTATTCTGTAATCAAAGGAATTTTCCCTATTTTATTCTTCTATATCAGTTGATTTCTATCAGTTGTTCATCTGGTCTTCCATAGTTTGATTATGCTAACATTTATACCTTTTCTTTTGTTAATTTTGAAGTTATTAGAGGACCTTTCTATGGGTTTCTCTTTTACATCTAGATATATTGTTTGATTTGGAAACCGACTAGCAAATGGTTGAGAGCCTAAAATATCAAATATTTTATTTTATGCAATGTTCCGATCATCGTGTTTACAGATTTTTCTGGTGTTTTATGTTTATTGAACAAATCAAATGATTTTACAGTAATAGAATAGAAAATTAATTTGCTACTGCCACTGGGTCGCTTGCTTGGAAATGTCAGTTTTAATTTATGGTTCTCGCCTTTGTTTTTTCAAATTCACTACGACTAATCGTTGGCAGATTGGCATTTCTGCAGAGACAGATGGAGTGGCAGCGTTGGGGCATAATTGACAGCATGGAGTCTGCCATACATCCATTTCATTTCGGAAATTAGGTTGCATTTTCTTGGGGTAGTCCTCAATGGAGAGTTAGTTGTTGCAGCTGGTGCCCATGTACTTGTATGCGTCCGTACAAGACCTGTTGCTTCAGTATTATACGGTTGGCGTCTTCCAGCCATACTACATGTGATATATAATTGAAATGGATTGTTTTGAATCAATCCACCTAAGATTAGTTGTGGTATCTGATGACTTATATTTTAGAATAACTACAATGGAACAAACTTTGATGTTGATAAATGATTTATTTTTACTATAATTACCGAGTATACCTGATGGAGTTTTGTGGAGTTGGAAATTTACAAGTTGGATTCACTGTCCCGTGTATTTCGACGATGAACTAATATGGCTAGAAATTTAATGTATAGCAACGCTGTTGAGTTAGTGCTGATACGAGCTTCATAGGATGGAGATATTGATTAATACTGAATCATGGCTCATGAATCATGATATACTAGACATAACGAACTTTAGAGTGGACCAGTATTAAAATCAATTATGTGAAACTAGTTTGAAAAAACTTTAATTAAAAAATTTCTAAATCTATGAAACTGGAGATTGATTTATGGGTTCATCCGAAAACACTTTTGAGGTAGAGTTTCATTGTTAGTTCTGAAGGCATTAGTCCTGAAGGCATTGTTGTTACCTTGAAATGGTTTGGTTAATAGGTCGAAAACTTTTAGAATTTCAAGATAAAATATAATAATAGACATGCGATCTTTAGAAATGACCTGATAAACTGAAGTTGTAATTGTTGAATAACAACGCTATTGATGAATGATAAGAATTCAACCATCGAAATAAATATTTCTATGGTCCCAAGCATTTGGGCACACACAAATATATTTCCTTTAATTATTTATTTAAAAAATAGTCTTTTTTTTTTCTTCCTTCAATTGTGTATGTGTCAATTCGTGTCCAAATCAAAAGTCCAAATGCTTGCGACTTGTTCTTAAAAAAATATCAGGTCGAACAACAATAAATAAAATAAAATAAAATAAAATAAATTACTTATGAGCATAACCATAAATAAAATGCATTTAGACACGCACACATAAAATAGTTACTCCATCTTTTTTTATATTATGTGTTCCATTTAAGTTTTATGGGTATTAAAGAAATGATTAATGTTGTTGATTTCAATAGTAAAATATGTTTTATTTATTAAAATATTATTATTAATTATAATTAGTAGAGTAGTTATAGATGATTTAAATGCAATAAATAATGGTACATTAATGGAAAAGAATAGTAAATGTTATATTGATATTGTAAAATAGACAATATTATAAAAGATGACACCTAATTTGAAAGAGAGGGAGTATCATTTGGTTATTTATAAAATTATTTGTGTATTTGAGGAAGCAAATGTTTCTGAATGGTTTCTTGCATGAGCATCCTCCTCCCTTGTTTTAAGAGTTTATATTAGTTGTAAATATGTGATTGGCTATGCTGTGCATTGTCAATTAATTAATTAAATTAATATAGTGATGATAGAAATATGAGGACCACATAATCATAAATACTGAACAGTGAAACACAAACAAAAAAAAGAAATATGAAAGACTTTAGTTAGTTTTAGTATCATCAGCTACATTTGCAAATGGCAATGAACTACTACTGTATGCACACATCACCAATTCATGTGTTGCACATCTCTTCATCTTTTAAACCATCAAAGCCTCTCAGAACAAGAATAAGAACAAGAGCTACCTTTGATGACATTCAAAAAACCCCACTTGTTGTTGTTCAGGACAACAATCCCAAAAGGGTATGCTATTGCTATGCTTATTTATGTTCTTTACCTTTCCATTTATTTCAATTTGGAACCAACTTATAACATCTCCATAAGCTCTTCAAGATATATTATGGAACAACTTATTGCTTATATAAAAATACTTCTATTTTATTTTATCTTTTTTTTATAGAAATAACTTGTGCATAAAAACTTACATCATAAGCAGTCTGTTTATCCAAAAATGACTTAATTTAATTTTTAACTTCTATCTTTACTTAGGAAGTAGAGGAATGTGTGAAACTGCTTAAAAATGCAGCTAAGACAAGAAAGGTACCGGCAGAAGAGATTCTTTCAGCACTTTCTCTCATTGAGAAAGCAAAAATTGATCCTTCTGCTTTTCTTGACACTCTTGGAGGAAAGGAATCCCCTGGGAGAACCTGGATGCTTATTTTTACTGCTAAGGTTATAACATATTTCTCTTATTTCGTATGATTCTGGTTTAAACTATGTTTAGCAGTTTATACTTACTATAATTTTGTGATCAATTTTAGAAAAAATTAGATGGTGGTGGATATTTTCCTCTCACAGCTGTTCAGAGATTTGATGCTGCTGTAAGTCTCTTTCTTATCATACTATCTATATTTCGTTCTAGATACATTAGAGTCCATTTATAGTGGAAAAATTAATAGAGCCCTTCATTTGCATAATTAGAAGCTTTCACCTTTTTGTGTTGTTGAGTTTTGAACTACATTCTCAGTTTGAGATCTAATTTTTTTTTTTTTTTTTTTTTTTTTAAATATAATTTTTACTTATATTGAGGACAAGAGAGATAGAACTATTAATTTTGCATTGGATATTGTGATGGTGCTACTTTTATGAGGTTGTGAGGATTTTAGGCTGCGCTGTTGTTTCCCAGCCACTTATATGAAATTGGGGAAACCACAATATTATCTTTTTTTATCCTTTGAATCAAACTCTGTACGTCGGGGTTAACAACACCCACGCACCCTGCACACCAAGCCACCGACCACTTGTGCTAAACCCTGGTGGTAAATCACAATGTTATCTGGAATGGCCATTGTGGAATGTTTTTATCTATGAGTGATAAGGCCTCTATAAAAGATTCTTCATTGCCTTCTTAACTCTTCTTATGCAAGCAATGTTGTATTGCTGTTCTTTGTTTTATTCCTTGTAAATGTTGCATATGCCAAATCATCAAACTATGGCTAAGTTATCTTTAGAAAAAAACTAGGGTATTTTTTTTTTTTTTTTGGATTTCTTCTGTCTAAGTTAGACTTTATGTTGATAAATTGTTAGGCAAAAAGGATCGAAAACGGTGTATTTCTTGGACCTATCGGACAATTAACATTTGAAGGCAGACTGTCGTGGAAAAACAGAATACTGTCTTTCATTTTTGAGAACCTTCGAATAAAAGTTGGACCTTTAAAACCTCTACAAATCAGCCTTGGACAAAAGGAAGACAGGGAACCAAGTACAAAGGATCCATTTTTTATCTGGTTTTATGTTGATGAGGAAATAGCTGTTGCTCGAGGCCGAAGTGGAGGCACTGCATTTTGGTGTCGGTGTCGTCAGGTTGATATTTGATTCTTTTGAGTGTCTTTCTCTGAGTTTCTGACTTATTGGAAAGAAATATTCACATATATGGTTTGAAACAGTTGAAGTTCATTCAGGTGAGTTACTTTTTATATGTGTACTTTTTTGTTTTATAATACATACAATCCAAAAACTGAAATGTATATAGATACTTTAAATTGAAGTTTTCATTTCATGATATTTTCATGATGCTATGCCCCTGCTGTAGAAATTCGGGCCCGGCCATTTGTGAGAAAATAGGATTCAAAAAGTACTATAAGAAGACGAAGAAAAAGAACAATTCTCCATCAGGTTCAGTTAGTTACATATTGAGTACTAGGTTTTGGATTTGTTGCTGGCTGAAATGGACAACAATGACATGCCAAACTTTCTCCCTCATTAGGTGAAGTTAGCTGCATAGATCAAACAGTATCATAATGTGTTATTATTCAATAATGTCATAACATCTTTACTGTGGTATCTTATTATGAATGACGTGTCAATATAAACAGTCTGAATCCAAATATCTCTGAATGATTTGATTAGTACTTTTCTCTTCTTTCTTCCTTTTTTATCTACTCTCTTACCAATACTTACGACGGTCTTTTCCACACATTTGTTGGAATGAATTTCGTCTATAATGGATGTTACTGCAACTTTCTGTTTAATACTTTCATTTTTAGTCCGATCTTGCAAGTGTGATTGCTTATTCATATTAACATTTTCATTGAAATTATTTTATTTTTGGGTTTAATTTTGTCTACTATTTATTTTCATACAATGTTACAGATGATGATGATTTTTTCATAAAACTTGAGGGACGTCATAAAATAACACGTACTAAAAAAATGTAGAAAAATAGTCGACTGGTATTCTTTAAATCTGCTAAGAGTCCCCCATTGGATGAGAGATGATATGAACATATGTTTATAAGTCGGGGCAATCCTCACCTTACAAGCCGGTTTTGTAAGGTTGTGTTAGGCCCAACCCAAAACTTTAAGATGGGATTAGAGTCTATCCAAGATTTATTCGGCCACTTGCTATCAGGCCACTCGGGTCATGCTCTTGATGTACATTCCTAGGTGTGAGGGGTGTTAAGAGTCCCGCATTGAATGAGTGATGGCATGAGCTTATGCTTATAAGTGGAGGTAATCCTCACCTTTCAAGCCGGTTTTGTAAGGTTGAGTTAGGCCCAACCCAAAATTTTAAGACAATCCTTATTTGTTTTCACAAGTAAAATCCAATGGCTTAAAATAATGATGCAACTCTATAAGCCAATGAAGAAAAAGATGTATTGATTCGGCTTATTTTTAGTCTTTCAAAATGTTTCTTTGTATCTTGATACATTCAGAATAGATTTGTATCAAGAGGAGTGAAAAAGGAAATCTAGAATGAAGTCTATGATCAACAATATGATGGTATGTCAGTTGCATCTATGATGAATGTAGCAAATTTATTTTATTTTATGATCAACATTTGTTAAAGTAATAAATTCACAATTTTCTATACAAAAGTTACCTCTTTTGAATCCTTAAACAATGCCCTAAGGTTACTTGTCAGCATTTTCCTTATTTTATAACTGATGAATCATGGTTTCTGGTTTGTTGCATCTTGTGAAGTTTTGCTGCCATATTTTTGTTATGTTGATCAAATATCATGAAGCAAGTCAATGGATACATAGTTATGTTGTTATGTGCATTTGAGCTGGTTCTTATCTTGGGGTAGGCAGTACAAGGAATTTCTCTGTATTCTTAAGCCTTCAATTTAAAGTGATAGCTATGTCCAGGACTAGATAAATATCTTTATTCTTTTTGTTCTATATCCCATGGATGCATAGACAATGCAAAAGTACACACTTTTATATCTATATATAATCGAACCAGATCAACAAATATGAACCAACAGGTTGTAAAAACACAAAAAGGGGCATAAAGAAAAAGAAAGAAATATCAAAATGAAAATAATCAAATAGGGTCACTCAGTCTCAGACCCTATTTTATTGAACTTTCTATGACACATGAATGAAACTTTTTATGATACATGAATGCAAGACTGTTTCCTTGGCATAACTCATCACTTTACAAGCTTGACATCGGGATTTCTCATGGTTTTGAGCCACATATCAGCCACAATCCGTGACGAAATACTCCATAGCAGGTCTTGTCCCTTTGTCAATGTCTTCTTCCCTTTCTTCCCTGCTTTTCCCAACCCATATGCAACTAACCATTGCATTGCAGTTAGTCTTTGCTTCTCATTGTCCCATGCATTCTTATTTGTGAAACTCCTAACTTTGAAACCACCCACATGCATGCTTGTTACTTTGAACCTCCTCTCCTCCTCCTTAGCCCCCTTCGTGCCAGCACGTGTTGCATGAATAAGCACCATCGTAGGTCCTCCAACTTCTTCATATCGTCTCATTGGATCCCGCAGTTGGACAACCAATATCAGCGTGACTCTTTCAGGTTCACCATTAGAACTTGCAGGTGCAGTACCTTTGTTGTAGCTTAAGCTTTGGTCTCTAATCCAATCCTCAAGTGGAATAGCAGAAGCCAAAAGATCTTTCCCACTTTCCCCTTTCTTTGAGCTGAGTGCAGAAACATCGAATGGAGCTTCTTCTTCGGCCACATCAGCTTGAATTTTCAATGCCTCAACTGCCATGGATTCAATCTTTTGCATTGATATAGCAAGAAGCTTCTCTGAAGTAACTGGATTTTCGTCAACATTCCAAAGTCCTGTTGATATTCGTTCTCTCCTTCCTGAACTGATAATGTTTGACATGCTTTTCAATGCAGAAACTATGCGGGCAGCGCTGGAACTTGCTCCTTCCTTGTTCCTACCTTGTATGACGGCTGACGCGATGCCTTCAAAAGCAATCTGCTCTGCAGTTTTTCCGATCAATTCATCTATCGGCATCAAGGAGGATAAAATTTGACAGCCAAGTTCATCAAGACCAATGCCAGCCAATTTCTGAAACAAGTCAAACCCACTTACGGATTCATGTGATGCCAACACAAAAGGCTTTGACATCTGCATTGCTAGCTTAGGGGTATCTTTTCTAGCCACAACAACATCCAAAGGATTCATGGAAGCCAAGTATCCGCCATCTCTTGTTTGAACCACACAACCCAAGCCTTTACCGAGGTCAGAAAGATATACTTCGGATTCTCCTCCATCTTCCGGAGAATCATCGTGCCCTTCAAGCTGTAAAGGTGGAATTTCAGGTTGGTTGAATAAGTATCCTTTGCTGTCTTGATCCTCCTCAAGCATCTGAAGAAACTCCCTAGTTACAGTTTCTTCATCTGCATCCAATGATTCCGTCTCTTCCTCTATTTTCATTGAATTATTAATTCCATCATCTCCCATCATAGACTCAAGAGCTTTTATTTGTTGAGCAATTGAATCAAGCTCAGACAGTCTAGCATGGTGCACATGATCATGCACTACTTCCTTCACTACCTCATCTGCAACCGGTTTCTCTTCTATGGTTTTATCAGATTCCTCACCTTCATCTTCTTCCTTCTCTTGAACCTCAATCCCTTTATCAACTACCTCAAAATCCGGAAGATCAAAATCCTCCACTTGTTCTATGTGGTCATCAACTTTCTGGACAGAAGAAGAGGAATCGTGAACTGGATTCGGGTCATCAAGATTCAAATCGTCCATTCCTTGAATGGCACTGCCACCTTCATGTGAATGTGAAGGAGTCCACGCGTCGTTTCTGCTTGTCATTCTAGGACTAGGCACACTGAAGGATGATTTGGATTGTTTGCGTGCGAAAGAAGATGACAAACTACTCAACTTGCTGGACTTAGAATTCTGCATTGGGCTATTGTTATTTGTATTATTGTATATATCAACTCCTCCATCTTTCTCCACAATCTGAAAACCAAGTTTCACAACAAGTTCTCCTCCTTTCGCCTTTCCAGATAACTTGAAGCTTGTATCCCACTGCCTAACCCGTGCACCTTGTTGGCTTTTCTCAACGGACTCTCGAATCAACTCGCTCAAATCCACATAGCTTCTTCCAAAATCCAGCTCTTGAGCATCAACAGCAAAAAGGTAAATTGAAAAGGGACGTGGCTCAAACTTCTTCTCATGATTGTTGTTGGTATAATAAGCATGGCACTTGATGAAAAGTGTCTCTTCGAAATCAGCAGCTCCTTGTGAAACACGTGATGGCATTGTCTTAACAGCTCCATCCTTTGTTTCCTTCTTCCTAACGCAAACGGCTAGCCTTAGTCCGTTCATGGAAGAAGGAAGGTCTTGAGCAGCTACCACTTCAACAGAAAACAAACAGCTTAGTTTCTGCATTCCAATATGTGAAAGTGCACGCATCGGTTTCCACTTCCAAATCCCTTTCTTCTCATTCTCTCCCAAGTTAGTTGTTGATGTGTTAACCACCACCTCTTTGGTTTCTGTCTTGGAAATTCCATCCTCAAGCTTTGGTCTTGATCGCCATGGGGACAAGGACATGCGACGGGATCGAGGTTTGTTACTGCTTTCACTATAAACTTCAGTCGCGTGATTGTCATTGTGATCTTCAATGGATGGAACAGGAGTTGTTCGTGGCAAAACAAGGGAAGCTGTTCTTCGAGCTGTGGTGGATGTGTGTGATTTGTAGAGGGTTTCACTCAGAGCCTCTAGTTCTTCAAGAATCTGAGCATTGGGATTGTTCTTGGCATCTGCCATTGGTATATTGAATGAAGATGATGTTGCTGTAATGAATGGAGAGTGAGAGGATAAGATGCTCATATCACATGGTTTGGTGTGGCAATTTTTAAAGGCTGTTTCTGAACCAAGAAAAAAAAAATATTAATTGGATTTGTGGAGGATAGAAGATGAATGGTGACATTGCATATTTCTTTGGTTGAGTAAGACAAATTTGGAAATGGATAGGTTGATGTCTGAGTAGACAAATGGGTCCCAGGGAAGTTAATGTCAATTGTTTGCACTTGCACTGATTGGTATGTTTCAAAGACAGAAGATGCTGATTAAGTGAAACTACCCTTCCTCTCCTCAAATTGGTTTGTATGTTGAGGAAAGTGTGTTCTGTTTGGGAGAAAAAGAAGAAGCCAAAAGTACATAGCAGTGGATAAGGTTATTTCAACAGTTATAGTTATTTGCAAAAGGAATTTATTGACAGACTTTGCTCTTTACATGATTTAAATGCTTACTGTACTTTTCTTTAATATACTCAATTAAATTCTTTCTTTGTCTTCTCAATATGTATGTATTGTATAATAAGAAAAATTTAAATTCCAGAATTAATTTGCTTAATTTTGTAAAAGTCCAACTGCTTGAATTTTGAAATTGTTCAGACAAAACCAATCCAGTGAACTAGTACTTAACAAAACACAATTCCTAAGGACACTACTTTTATTAAGGTGCATGGTGGAAGGTTTTGCTATGATTCAACACAACAAAACCAATAATAAACCATACAATAAATTGATTAGGGAATTTGTTCAAGTTTTTGAGATGGTGAAATGCTGTCTCTGAGGGTAGTAGTATTTGGGGTGGTGGTTGAGCGCTCTACTCTGCTTTGAGCTTTCTTTGCCTAATAAATAAAATAACAAGAGTTGTGTAAGTAAATTAGCAAACTAAATGCAATATCAAACAAAAACAAGCACATTAATGAATATTAAATTATTCTGAATTTGCTTACTTCTTCCTCCCAGTTAGAACGAATGGTAAAAATTATGTAAAGTGAAGTTTGCACAATAAATGCAGAGATGATCCCTAACCACAGTCCCTATTATTTGACAGAAAGGAGTACAAGTCAGTAAAGTAATGGCAAGAGAATAAAAACAAAACACAATACAGATAGATAAGGTATGACATTTTTATCGCTATATTTAGAATACAATCTTTACTTTACCATGGCATGCATGTGTACAAAAAAGGCTAATACAACAGCACATGGTACACCTACAACATAAAATGAACCAAGATTCACATAGGCACCGATCTTCTGCCACCCGCATCCTGCAAGAACACCTGCATCATCCAAACCATGACCGTGTAAGCCGTTGGTACAATATTCTACAGATAATAAGATCAAAGAGAGACATACATACCTGAAAGTGTACTTTGGATGGCATCTAAGAAACTGGAGATAGCCAAAATTGGCATCATAGCTGACACATATCTGATGACTTGTTTGTCATCACTGTAAAGATGCCCCCACACTTTCCTGGCTAGAATCATACTTAAAACCATAAATAAGGCTGCAATGAAGGATATCGATAACGCCACACGAACTGCTAGACTTGCACCATTTGGATTTCCACCTCCCAGTTCATTCGACACCCGTATGCTATCAAACAAATCCATCAAAACTAATATTAAACTACACAACATTTGCATTGCAGTGTGCTTTTGATTTTTATTAACTTTCAGAGATAAATAAGCTCAAGTATGTAATTAAAAAAGGAAAAATAATTCCAGCAAGTGACTGTAAAATACCTGACAGCACAACTGCACCCAAAAGGGATCATCCAAGCTAGACCAAATGTATTAAGGCTGCAAATAAATGATTTTTAGTTTTACATCCACAATTAGACACTTTAATGTGCATTGAAGAATGTTGTCAATATTTGAGCTTGAGATATATTACTAACCATATTGAAAGCACTGAAGTTTCTATTACTGGATTAGGAAGAAGACCAGACATGAGAACCATCAATTCAAAAGTCCACACTTTCAAGCTGTCACAAAATATCCAGCATCAAAAGAACTCTGAAAAATCTAGTTTTGTGTAAATTTATAGGCAAAGTTGCATTTACTATCCTTTAAATGATGTGTTTGTATCATATTGATCTTTTAAGTTATGTGGCCCGTCCTTAAAAGACAAATGCAGTACAAACATATAACTTAAAGGACGTCAGATGCAATTTTTCCCAAATTATACTATTGTTTGGCAGTTCAAAGAAGTTATTACCAGACCATGAGAGCTGAAGGTATAGCAAGTCTAAGGAAAACAAAGAGATCCTGCAGAGCTCTCTTTGAAAACCCTGTCCATGTTTGTTTACAAGTAGAAGAAAATTTTACATAGAGTGAAATCAACAACACATTGACCCAATAACATATAGAATTGGATATAGCTGCCCCTTTACTTCCAAGCTTAAATTCAAAAACCAAAAGCCAACACAAAAGGGTATGAAGCAAAGCTGCAATCCCAGAAGTTATCACCATTGGGAGGACAATGTTTTGTGTTTGCAAGAACTTGAGAATGCACTGGAGAGGACCATATGCGAACAAACTCGGTATCAGAAACAACGCGTATGAACCAGCTTCCTTGGATATGGCTTTGTCCTGATGCATAACAACTAAAATTTGTTTTGTATTTGCCCATATGATGGCAAGGAATACACTCACAATTGAAACCACAATCATGGCTCTTTGCATGTGTATTCCAAGCATATGGTACTGTTCTGCTCCATTTGATTGACCACAAAATGTGTCCAGTGCACTAGTAATTCCCATCTGATCAAAACATTTATGCATATAATATAAATGCAATGATTACTATATAATCCTCCCTCTGAATTGGCATATAAACAAATTTGGACTGAATTGTGCATATTAAAAAAACGAGTTACAATTTTATTATTATAATTCAGTCCAGCACATGATTAGAGAGTATGTTTTAATTTTCTGAGGCTTACAAGTATGTTAAATTACATGCAAAGAAAAATATATAATATAGAAGGTGGAAAAGAATGAAATAATTGTATATACCAGTAATGTGAAGCCAGTAACAGATGCAAAGGAAGTGGCCATGGAAGCACCAGAAAGTGGGAGAGTACCAAGATGTCCAACAAACATAATAGAAATTGTTTGTAGAATGTATTGTAAGATTCCAACAGAGGACAGAGGAACTGCTAACCATAGTTGTCTCTTCAATTCTGCTATCACTAACTCTTGTCTCTCACTTCTCATCATTGATATTTTCTGTAATCACTCAAGTTCCTACCTTATACAGATTTTGTTAAATGTCACCGGAAACCCGATATTTAACGGTATAAGTCATAGAAAGAAGAAGAAGAGTACAAAGAAAGCAGTGACCACAATGAATAATGCATTCGTCACAACCGAACCTCCGCAAATTTTTTTGTCAATTGTATGTATGTGTTGTACAAATGCATGATATCTTCTTGTCACTCATGCAGCTTTTCTCATTTTTCAAGAGTTTTCTTGTCTTTAACATAATTAACTCTTTTGTGTGTCAGTTTTTATCGGTTAACATATATATCAAGTTAGTTAGCATTAATTAATTAAATACAACGCCGATTCGATTCTTCCTATTTTTCATGTGTTTTTTATCGACCGTTTTACAAAGGTGGCTGTGTACCACACTCCAAAGAGTAGCCGATAAGAAATAATAGAAAAATACATTGAAATCCCTTCCTATCTAGTTATGCTTGCAATGATTTTTGATACCCTTTTCATTTTTTCTTTCTTAGTATACTTAAATAAATATTGATTAGAGTTACTAATAAGGGACACTAATATTCTTTTTTTTTTTTTTTGTCAAGCGAATATTCATCTTTTTACAATTGTAGCCGAAGGACATAAACTTAATATTCTTAATTACTTTGGAATCGTTGTAGCTTCTTCTTCGTACTATCATCAATCAATTATACAATAAGAGACACTAATTCTCCTTTTTATTATTATTATTTTCTGTTAGACACGATCATGATTCTTAACACTTTTCTCTCTCTATTCTCTCCATTTTTTTATGGTTAAAATCCCCCTCTGTCTTTTAGTATAGGATTTTTTTTAGGGGAATATAGGATTTATTTATGTAATACGTTGTACAAAAGAATGTAATTAATTTGGTTGCTAATAATAAACTTGTCAACAATACATATTAGATGAGTTAAAAAAATAATAAGTATTAGTTTTTCAATATTGCTATATAATTTTATATTTTTAATTTGGGTTAAATATGTTTGAAGTTCCCGTAAATATGCGACCTTCTAACATTGATCCCTATTTAAATTTTATTATATTTTTAGTCCTCAACGTTTTCACCGTTTGCAAAATTGGTCCTTACCGTTAGTTTTCATATGACTAGGTTAACAGAGATGCCACATGTTCGAGCCACCTCATCCTCATTAATTCGTTGGATCTTACCTGGCTTTCCAATGTCAACTTCCTCAATATTTTTTAATTTATTATTATAAATAAATATTTCATTTAATTAGTTAACATAATTTTGTATTAAATATTTAATAAATTCACCAACTCCCAGCTGCACATCAATCTTCATCTTCCTTCTTCAAGCACCCTTCAACCTAGACAACTAAATTTGCAGAAATTTTTCAACAAAGTAGAAACCTATAATTTCTCTCAACAAACATACTATTCAAAACTAAACAAAACTAAAATAAAAGGAGAAAATTTTCATGAACCCTAATTCTACCCTTTCCCTCAAATTCTCATCCGCCCCATCACCCCCTTTCTCCCATTTCTTTATCTGTTTGTGGATCAATCTCTCCCTTTCTCAAAATTAAACTTTCAATCTGCAAAATTTCACAAAAATCAGGAATCCCAAAATCTGCCTCAACTCAATGTATTACAAAAACCCTCACCGTAGATCCGTTCAAGAACAAGAACCTACTGCTGCTCTCCGAAACCTAACCTGAATGGAACTTATCTTTTCCGTTCAATCAGGTTCATCTTAAAAAAATAAAAAAAAAATAAAAAAAGGTTTAATTGCCCTTTTGGACCCCTATCTTTCCAAAAGTTGCGATTATGGCCCCCTAACTAATTTAAATACAAATGTTTTGTATTTAAATTAGTTAGGGGGTCATAACCGCAACTTTTGGAAAGATAGGGGTCCAAAAGTGCAATTAAGCCAAAAAAAAACACAAATGACTAAATCCATCTATATTTCATCATCTCCAAATCAACAGACGTTTTGATTCTTGTAAAAGAAATGAAGGTCATGGAAACTACGATGCGTTCACAAGAAAAGGTTAGGGAAGCGTCACCGTCAAGAATGAGGTGGTGGAGAGAATAAGAGGAGAGTATCGTTTAGCCTTCGACGATGGTGTTTGAGGTGGAGAAGAGGTGACGGAGAGAAGAAGATTTGTTGAGGGTGTGGGTTTTCAATTTTGGATGTTGATTGTTAAAACCTGGAAAAAGAAATTGAGACGCAGAGGAATAGGATGAGATAGAAGAAGTGGGAATGGTGGCTGAACATGAGGGAGAAAGGGATTAAAGTGAATTAGTTTTTTTTTTTAAAAAAAATTATTTGCTTTAATATTTTAATTAATAAAATGAAATAAATATAAAAAATGTAGTTGTTGTTTTTCCACCCATGTGGTGTCTATGTGGCTTCATCCATTTGTCTAGTCAGCACAAATGTGACGGTAAGGATCAATCTTACTAACGACCGAAAAACGTTGGGGACCAAAAATTTAATAAAATTTAGGAAGGGACTAATATTGGAAGCACACGTATTTATAGGGACCTGAAACATAATTAACCCTTTTAATTTTAATCTTTTGAAGTTGAAGAACTCCTCAACAACTCTTATACTTTTTTGGCATACTACATACAAATAATCTTGATAATCTTTGAGGTAAATTTAAAGAGTTGTTGAGATCAAAACAATCTTTTGAGGTAAAAAAAAAGGAATTTAAAGAGTTGCATTAAGTTCCATTTAGACGGTGAGGCATGTTATTAAAGTACGAAAAAAGAAGTAAGGTGAGAATAAGCAGGATCGAACATAACTTTGTTTAAAGGCTTAAACTCACTTTTTACCCCCTAAGTTTGTAAAAGTTGCAATTTTGACCCCCTATTAAAAAAAATGACAAAAGCTACCCCCATGTTTTCCCCCTTTTGCAAAACGTCGATTTTGACCGAGTCAACCATATGTGGCATGCCACATGTGTAAAATTTTTAATTAAAAAATATTAAAATTGTCACGTGTGTATCTTTTGAATTAAAAAAAAAAAGAAAAAAAGAAAAAAAACGGAGACGCACGTGAGTGAGAGAGTCTCTAATCTCTATGCTCTCTCTTCTTTCTTTTCCTCCCAATTCTTTCTTCCTCTTCCTTCTTTCCTAATTGCCGCCTCCCGCTTCCCTTTTTCCGGCCACCCAACGTGGTGCTTCCAACCATCCTTTGTCAAACAAAATACATAATATTTATTCACCCTTCCTTCTCTATCTCATCATAAATTTATTTTTGGATTGGAGATATTTTGAGTTTTCAAACCACCGCCTTCATTGTTAGATCTAGACCACCACAAAACGTTTTTCAACAAATTGCCACAATAAAAGTACTCTCCTTCGTATTCCCTACAAAACCCACAAAAAATCATGTTTGGATGACATTTCTCCGACGACCACCGCACCGGAAAACATCCCCACCGCGCCGGAATTTAAATCTATTGTTTTCAGTTTGTTTTCCAGAAGTTACACTTCTTGTGACAGTTGCCGATGATGAACTGCTACCTTTTTCCATGGATTGCTTCTCAGTGTTGATAATTTTAATAATTTGCAAGTCTTGGTTAGGAAAGAAGGAAGAGGAAGAAAGAATTGGGAGATTTTTTTTTGCAAAATGCATTCTTTCCAGCATTATGGACAAAAGAAACAACAATGATGTTATGTTCATTCACTCACGTGCCCTCTCTTCTTAATTTTAATTTTTAATTTTTTTTATTTCTTTAATTATACATGTGGAATTTATGGATTAAAAAAAATAAAAAATACCCAGGTGGCATGCCACATATGGTTGACTCGGTCAAAATCGACGTTTTGCAAAAGGGGGAAAACATGGGGGTAGCTTTTGCCATTTTTTTTAATAGGGGGCAAAAATTGCAACTTTTGCAAACTTAGAGGGTAAAAAGTGAGTTTAAGCCCTGTTTAAATAAGGCATATCTAGTTGAAAAAATTAAATTTTGAATTTGGCCTTTTACCCTTGAAAAACTTTATTTTAATCACCACTTAATCTTTTAAAAGTGTGGATCGACCTATAACTTGTTTAAAAGTCTAATTTGTGTTAAGGTTTTTTTAAGAAAAATATTTGGCCTGCCTTTAATTGACTAACGCTGATAGCCTTACTTTTGTATTAAAATTTATTTTATTTAATTATATAATAGACTTTTTGAGAGGTGAAGTATGTGATTTTTTTATTTTTTTATTTTTTTCTTTTGCACCAGTTTTCAATCCACCCAAGATGAACGATTAATCCGGCTGGTACGTAAAGGCATGTGCATTGGTGGTTCAACTAACCATTCGTTTCAATTTTAATCACATATCATAAATTTGTCTCAAATTTGTTCAAGTAACCATTCGTTTCAATTTTAACCTCCCGTTTGTCAAAGAGACAAAAAATATGGCACCATTTATTTTTATTTTTATTTGTTTTGGGTACAACTATGGCACCATTTCTTACTCCTACTTCTTAAGCGTTGTTTGAAGTAGGTTTTTATTTATTTTTTTGTAAAAAAGGGTTGTTTAAAGTTATGTATATTTTTTAAGGGAAATGACTGAATATACTAATGAATTTTTATGGTAAAACGATATTTATGGACTAAAATATAATTTATTTTTTTGTCAAGACTAAAATATTCTTTTTTTTAGAACAAGACTAAAATATTCTTATTAACAAAGTAGTAAATGAAGTAATTATTTAAATTGCGATACAATAAATCATAAATGTATTGTTAAACAACCCCTCAAAAAAATGTATTGTTAAAGAAAAATAGTAATTATACTTCATTAGTATTCTAAATACTAGCAAAAAATTTATTAATATTCTAAATATGAAACAAAAAAAAGTAGTTATTATTTAACATTTTTAGTAAATAAAAACAATTAACATTTGTCCAACAAAAAAAAACATTTAACATTTTTGAAGAGTAAAATTAATTTAATTTGTTCGATTAATGACATCCATGCTTTTGTTTTTGTTCCTTCTTTTCAATATCGTAGGGTCTGCTGAGAAAGAATATACTAAGAGGTTGACGCTTCAGAAGTTGCATGAAGCTCTCTCAAAAAAAAAACAAGTTGCATGAAACCCATATTATTTGGTTAAACAGAAAAGATTTGACAAATGCTACATGCAATTTTCTACAAATATTATGTAGTTTATGTCAAATAACTTCTGAATTTGGTGAAGAGGAATGTAATGGTTTTAATTATTTTACAATCAATTTTAGTTTAAAATGTTTATTGATTTTGTAAGAATCTGGTTAGGCACGAAAGGCTTGGAGTGAGGCCGGCTTCTTCAGATATTTCAGATTCAGAATCTTGGTCAAAGAAAATTAGAATGGAACTTGAGTTTGTCCATTTAATAACTTAGGGGAGGGGTAGAGAAATACTTATATAAGGACAAACACAAATGTAAAAAGCCTAGGCACACTCACATAAATGTCTTTTTATAAAAAAAAAAAAGAAAAAAAAATTGGTTAAATAATATTGAATGATGTGACTAATTTATTTAACATTTAATTTTCTTTTTTGTTGTGTGTGTGTTTAAATAATTTTATTTGTGTTTGTATCTAGGTAAGATTTTCTCGATAGGGGTATTCACGGGTCGAGTTGGACAATCCAATTAAGTTTTATTTGTTTAAGTCAAAACTTTTATTAATATTTACGGCAAACTCAAACCAATCAAATTAGGTAATGAGCACATTAGTTTAAATTAGATGTTGTGTTTAAGAATATTGATTTTTTAAGAACAGTGGAATGATAATGTCACTGAATTCATGGAAATGGTTTCCAGTGTATCCTGCAGTAGAGAATATTACTGCTGGAATACTGTGATTTTCGGTGCACTGTGGAACTTGGTGGTGGCTAGCTTTGACAGACCATTTTCTTACATGTCTCATTGCATATGCATCCTCCCTTCTTGCATAGGGCCTTATAGTCCATGACATGTTTTCAGTTGTTTTGTGTGACACAATGTAAACATTGGAGGATTTTCCATGAACTCTGAAGCACAATGTTGTTGCTCTACTTTCCTTGTTTTTATTTCAACTGCAAAATAAATAATGATTTCCTTTTATCAATACAAATCAAATTTGGTACCCTGCGGTTTACGTTGACACTCACACATACCGCGCATCAACCACTTGCGCTGGACCCCAATGGTATATAAAGAATGATTAAACCTACATATAAACTATAAAGGATCTCTGATGATTGAAGAACTTGCATTTTAATATTGTGGGAGAGGAAAGGTTAGTGTTGCGTTATCTTGCATTTTCTCTTTGAGAGAAAGAAAAAAAAAAAACAAAGCAATAGAGTGAGGAAGTAAGAGCACAATATGAATATGAGAGAAAATTGTTATAAAAATTGTCCCAAAATGGATTCAAATATCATTTCTCATTTTTTTACATCAACTCTATTATAACCAATATTGAAAATACTTTGGCTAAATACCACTTTTAGTCCTTTTAGTTTGACAAAATCTTCAAGTTAGTCCTTTAAGTTTCGAAAGTTTTAATTAGGTCCTTTTAGTTTGACAAGTTCCAAGTTAGTCCTTTAAGTTTCAAAAATTTCAAACTAAAATGACCTATTTGAAACCTTTGAAACGGTGACGGTGAAATAGTTTATCAATTAAAATGACTTATTTGAAATTTTTGAATCTTAAAGGACTAATTTGGGAATTCTGTTAAACTAAAATGACATAATTGAAACTTTCGAAACTTAAAGGACTAACTTGGGAATTCTATCAAACTAAAAGGACCAAAAGTAGTATTTGGCCAAATACTTTTTACAATAGTTTGCCAAAGAATCATCACATAAACAAACACATGTTATAAGAATCATTGCCTCAACACACAGTACAATCAACATCTAGGATTGGCCTTTAATTTTATTTTTCTTATGGAGCAGATTTGAACTAGCTCTACTATAACCTTATTGAGATTCAGAATATATTTGCATTTCATGCCAAAGCACTATAAAATAAAAACAAAAAGAACATCATGCATGCTTGTACTTAATTAATCTTGGATTATAGAAATAGCTAAGGTTAATCAATGCAAATGAGTAGAGAGAGAAAGTAAAACACTCACAATAATGTATAAGACCCAGGTAAGGCTTAATCATTGTAGAAAGACAGAAAACCATGAGCAAGAAGCACACAAATGCTCCATATCCCAACCTTTTCTTCTCGCATCGACTAAAGCATTTGAAAAATATGGTACTATAAACCATTTTTTATCACTCAAAAAACCAACTAAAGTTGATTAGTGGATGATCATAGCATCTTTGTACCATTGCATTTAACCTTTTGGAAAATAGAAACTTTAAATTTTAAGAATATCAAAATTTTCTTGAAAAAAATTGGAATTTTAATATTTTAGGAAATTAATCTCATCAATTATATTGTCTTCATTTGCAAAACTTTTTATTTGAATAAAATAAAAGCATTGTCTTCATTTGTAAAATTACTCAATTTTTATAAAGTCGTTGATTTTTTTTCTTGAATTTCTTTATTTAAAAGTAAGTAATTTTTATTCTTTTGTGATTTCTTTTACTTTAGATGAAATTTTAAATTTAATTATCATGATTTATCTGAATGAAAATTCTATAAACATCATGAATAAAATAAAAACCATGTTTTTAATCCTGATAAAAAATTACATTTATAAAACTGTCCGCATATATAAATAAAAAATTGTACCTAAATGATACACACACAAAATTGTGAGTCTGAACAAATATACCAGAAGAACAATAGTAACAAATATAAAACTATACAAAATGATTATACAAGTATACTTCTCATGTTTTTTGTATATAAAATATAAAAAAAAAAATAGAAGAAAAGTAATTAAACGAAAGAATTATATGATAAAACCAAAACAAGTGTTAAAATAATTACAGGCATTATTCTTTTCTCTATACTTATATATTCAGCAAAATATATTTATAGGTATAGAAATATAAACATTGTACTATCTATAACAATATTTTTCTCCATACAGAAAATAATATATTCAATTTCTCATTTTAGGACAGAGAGTATATTTTACTTTTTTATCTTATTTTAGGTCAGAGAGTATATTTTACTTTTTTATTTTTGGAATATGTAAAAAAATTAACTAAACTCATGATTTTATAAGTTTTCATGTTTTTTCTTCTGATATCTTTTTGTCAATTGTGTTTGGAACTGTTCACGAGTTTTTGTTGTTTAAGATTATAATTTGAGAGGTTTACTTGTATTGAGTTTATAGTAGTTACGTAAATTGAGTTTAGTTAGTGTATGTATACTGAGTTTACATAACTCATGTAAACCGAGTTTACAATAGTACTGTACATAAAATTGTGATGGTTCTCAAACTGTCATGATAAGCAGCTTGCTTGTCGTGGTCGTCTCTTGAGGGATGCAATTGGTAGATTTTTTTATTAAAAAAAAAAAAAAAAAAAAAAAAAAAAATTGAAATCAAAATAAGTTTATGACTCAATGATAAAGGTTCAATAACAAGGATCTTTACTCCATTTTTTCAAACAATATTTCCAAGAACAACCTTAAAATTCATCTTCATCTCTAAATCTCTTCAATTCGTAGATCCCATCAAACAACCACTCATTGCCATATTCTTTAACTCTTTACTGATTCTTCTAATTGTTGATTGTGATTGGTGGAATTTCTTCGATTGCAAATCCTTGTGGTTAGGGTTTGAAAATTTGGGGAAAAGTTTTAAAGGTTAGAATTTCTATGATTGTGATTGTAATTGGTTGAATTTCTATGATTGTAAATAGTTAATTTGGGGAGAAATTTCACTTACTGGAATCAAGGAGATGTGTGAGGTTGGGAAAAGGGGATGGCGTCTGTTGTTATTATTTGTTGTTAAATAGTTATTTGTTGTTTTTATTTGTGAGCTTAAATTTTGTTAATTTTGGTTTAATTTAAGTTTTTCTTTTCTATTCTGGATTTGATATTCAAGGTGATGAAGAATGAATTTTTCTGGGTTTGGTGATGGATATGATGAATTTTTTGGGTTTTACGATGAAGGTGATGAAATGGAAGATGAATGTTAACAGTTTTTCACAAAAGTTAACAGAATGGATTTAAATGATGGACGGAGGTAACTTAAAGGACCAAAATGGGACGAAAATTAATAAGGGGATCAAATTAAAATTTCATAATTATTTAAGGGACCTATATTGTCAAATTAAACAAAACAAACAGAAACAGACCGGTCTCTTTCTTTTTTCACGGGACCATAGAATTTCGCATTAGTTGGTGCACTGCAATTATATAAATAAACTCGAACATAACATGCGTCGCACACAAGGTACCCGTTGACGTTAGCCACGCATTATATATCCATCCCAGTCCCACAATTTGCTACCTAATATTGACTTTTTAACTACTAGGTGTCGACTATGGTAATAATGCATTGCACAAGGATTTGTTGAGTAAGTAAATCAGTGTTTAGACTATTCTCATACTACAGCTTGTTACTAAATATTTTGAATTCGCACGTGCGTGTCATGTGTGTGGGGTAATCCTGTGCTTGTTAGTTAAGGTAAGGGCCTGGACACGAGGTGGCTTGCATTACAAGAATCAACAATGCTTAATTTTGAACTACCTATGACGTCTAAAATCCAACATTTAATTATTTTATGATAATATAATATTATAATATGCACAACAAGTAATCACTCATATCATACCAAGCCTCTGAATATATTAGTTATTAGTTACTCCAATTCCTCATCATGCACCCCACCATAAATTAGAAATTAGAATATTTATTATTCTGATTGTTAAAATGTCTTACTCTTTGTTACCAAACGACGAGGGTAGCTACCTGCCGACGATTCCGTTGCTTTTAATTTGAGGTTATTCCTATTTTTATTTTATTTTATTTTTACATTTTTCGAATGTGAAAGGAGGGTCAATGTGCCTTATTTTGATAATCATACAATACAATTATCCAATTCATTAAAAAATTAAAATTTGGATTGTTAGTTAATTTTTCCTTGGCTTTCTGTATTTTGTTCGCTACGTTAACTATTTAAGTTACTATTTTCGTGAAGAGGTTGATGCAGCAAGCTAGTAAGATTTTTTACTTGAGCTATATGGGTAGTACTGCAATAATTGATAACATTTTAAACAAGCTTTAGTTGGTTAATACTTTTTCAAAGCTGGCTGGTAGTTCTTGCTTCATATGTGAAAAAACTATAATTACCTAACCAAATATGCACATATTAATCATTGAAAAAGTTTCCAAATATGTCTCAACAGTCAACCACAGGGTCCTTTTCATTCCCTATTTTATTAGTTTTGGAGAATACTCCTGATTCAAGAGCTAACAACTACGTGAGGAGCAACATTGTATAGACATATTAACGCACCTTCCTCCATTTGTCATTTATATAAAAATATGTCGCAAAATCTTAGCTTTGCCTACAAAGATTTTATATATGGTCATCCACTAATCAGCTTTTGATCAGAATGGTTTTAATTGATTGTAAGATGGCATTCTGACAGAGTACTACTGAGTTCTTTGGTTGATAAAATAAAAATGATTTACAATACAATATTTGCCAAAAGCTTTAGTCGTTATGAGCAGAAAAAACTGGGATATGGAGCATTCGTTGGCTTTTTGCTCATAGTTTTGAGTCTTTGCATATTTAAACCTTACTTGGGTCCTATATATGATTGTGAGTACATCATTTTTCTTTTCCTCTGTAATGTAATTAACCGCTTGCATTAGCCACTTATTTCCACATATAATCATGTCTAAGTTGTACAGCAAGCAACCATGTTGTTTTTCATTAATATAATTCTTTGGCATGAAATGCAGATAAATCAAACCACTTTCTTTTGTGAAATGAGTTTGCATATATAGTAGCCTTTGAGTATAACTTTACTTCTTTTCACAGTGAACATCAAGCTCTCAATTGGCGTTGACACCAAATTGTTGATGGTCAATGACACCAGTGGCTCTCTAAAAATAGCCGAAGGTAAGAATAGATAAGACATATATTGAAGGTAAGATTTTTTGAATCTCAATATGGTTAATAAAAGGATTTAAGGTAAACCTTTAACCCTATGAATATCTCACTTGTCAGATGATAGAATTGTACCAAAGAACCCAGTCAATGCCACAAGAATATCTCATTTGTCAGATGATAGAATTGCACCAAAGAACCCTGTCAATGCCACAAGAATATCTCATTTGTCAGATGATAGAATTGTACCAAAGAACCCTGTCAATGCCACAAGAATATCTCATTTGTCAGATGATAGAATTGCACCAAAGAACCCTGTCAATGCCACAAGAATCTCTCCACAAATGGCTAAAGGTAATAACAAATTAATTACTTGTGGTTTAATTATATGAACACCTCAACCACCTTAATTTCCATAATTAAAAAAAAAGTTAAAAACAAAAGATAGGCAGAGTACACAAAGGATGGTAATTATAAGGACTGTGAAAGTTAACTATTTTAACAGAAACTTCTTTACTTTGTAGTTGCAGATAATGCAACGAAGACTCTCATCAATGACACCAGCATCTCCCCACCAAAAGCCGAAGGTAAGATCATTTGCTAGTCTGATGTCGCAGTAAGTTGGGACTTGAAAGCTTAGTTCAAATAAGCTCCATTTATTGATTAGTAACATTGATCCATCTGCCCTCCCCCAATAGAAAATGCAAGGTCCTCAGTCAGATTGAAATTAATTTTTATAATTAATGATATTAATTCTTAAAGATCCTTTATATGCAAGGCTTAATCATTCTTTATTTTTCAGTTGAAAAATTAGAAACAAGAAAAGTAGAGCAAGAGCAACCACTATGTGTTTCAGAAGCAAGAACAGAATACTGCCAAACCCAAGGAGATATCCGGGTGCATGGAAAATCCTCCTCCGTTTACATTGTGTCACGCAAAACAAACAGCCTGGCTGAAAACGTGTCATGGATTATAAGGCCATATGCTCGGAAGAGTGATGCATATACAATGAGTAGTGTAACAAAATGGTCAGTAAAGACTGTAAAACCTACCCACCAAGTCTCACAGTGCACCAAATACCACAGCATTCCAGCAGTAATATTCTCTACGGCAGGATACACTGGAAACCATTTCCATGAATTCAGTGACATTGTCATTCCACTGTTTTTGACTTGTAGACAATTTAATGGACAAGTACAGCTTATCATAACTGATAAGAAGTCTTGGTGGATTTCCAAACACCAAGCATTTCTTAAAAAACTGTCTAATTATGAAATTATTGACATTGATAGAGATGATGAATTGCATTGCTTCCCTAAGGTGATCATTGGCCTTAAAAGGTATCATAAAGAGCTAAGCATTGACCCACAGAAGTATTCCTATTCTATCAAAGACTTCAGGGATTTTTTGAGAAGTTCTTATTCACTGAAGAGAGTGAGTGCAATCAAAATTAGAGATATTGGTAATCAAAGTAAGAAACCTAGGCTCCTGATTCTCTCCAGAAAAACATCAAGATCCTTCACTAATACAAATCAAATAGCAAAAATGGCTAAAGGGTTGGGTTTCAGAGTAATTGTTATGGAAGCAGGAAGGAACATGAGGAGTATTGCAAATGTTGTAAACTCTTGTGATGTACTAATGGGAGTTCATGGTGCAGGTCTTACTAACATACTTTTCCTTCCTCAAAATGCAATTTTCATCCAAGTTGTGCCTTTTGGTGGAATGCAAGTGGAATGGCTTGCCACAAATGATTTTGCAAGGCCCTCAGAGGATATGAACATAAAATACTTGGAATATAAAATAAGGTTGGATGAAAGCACTCTTATACAACAGTATCCATTAGACCATATGATTATAAAGGATCCCTCATCAATTGAAAAACAAGGATGGGAAGCCTTTAGGTCAGTGTATTTTGACAAACAAAATGTAAGGCTTGATGTTAATAGGTTTAGACCAACATTACAGAAAGCCCTTGAGTTATTGCATCAATAAGGTCTAGTTTTTGATCTAGTTAGTTGGATTCTTTGGGTTGTCATTGTTAGTAATCAGTTGAGATATCCATAATTTATTAATATGTTTTTATCCATTGTATTTTCCTAAAATAGCAAACAGAATATTTGTATTTGTATTAGTGGAGTTTCAGGCATGGTTTTGGGACATCTTGCAAATAACAAACAATTTAGGTTAATGTTGTGTTTGATTATACAATGACCAAAATTAGTTTAAGTCTATGAATTTCATGATCTACATTATTAGAGTATCAGTATTTTTATAGATAGTAGGATCAATGTATATTAAACCTATACTAATGTAACATTATTAGACCCAAATGAAAAATATTGACCTCAATACCTTTTTATTTTCCTTTTTAGTATACTAGAAAAACAAAAGTATTATTTTATCATTAAAAGTAATTCTATAATTAATAAAAAAATAATCAAAAGTATATGATAAACTATTAAAAAATAGTAAGTAAAAAATAAGAAAGTAACAAAACTATAGTATCAAAATTCAAGACGTTCTAGTGTTCTGCATGCCTAAAGACAGCAACAACTTGGCAACTTAATAGTCAATAAATTTTCTGAGAACACTACACCTGTGTCATAATAAATGACCCGTGAACAATAAAAAGTTATTTTATAGTGAAATTGAACGTCTGCGGGGATAAAATAAGAAAAAAACTTCGAAGGCTGTAAAAACTCAAAGCACTGTCAAACTGAGTTTGCATTGTCTCTAGTTCTAAAAATTATTGTACAACTTAATAAATCAACTCACTTGTTTTCCTAAACAGATAATGAAATTAAGTAAATCAAAATTGATCTCCCTATTCATTAAAGTTATCTCTTATAGCTTACAATATCAGCTTGAAAAGAATTCATCTCAAGAGGTCTAACATGCACCATAATCCTCGAGTGTAAAAATAATTTTAACTACATATTCTAAAATTTAACCCGATGATCGGATGGCTTGATTAACGAAGTAACTACAACTCTTAGAAATGCACTTAAATATTGCGAGTGAATTACCTTGTAAAGTATCTCTTCTTTGCCCACAAGAGTGATGCAGAACAAAAGCATCATTAGCCTGTGGATACGAATTTTAGCTGCTTACACTCTCCATTTTTAATGAATTCATTGCAAGTACAGTAGCTGCTCAGCTACCCATGCTGTACTCCGGGTCAGATTTAGTAAAAGCAATTGTAGGAATACACATCTTGGAATGTGCCCCTAATTTATGTGGACTCTAGATACAATTCCCCCCATTTCAAAATCAAGAGCTAAGATCTATACCTTTCAGATTCAAGATCCCTGATAGCTCTGTACACTCTTGCCGGTAAATTTACCCCTGATTTGATTGCACCACATAGAGAACATAGACAAACCTTGGTATAGGATCCTATCAAACAAACCTATCCAAAAATATGCCTCGCAAAGGTAACTTAACTCCATTTAGCATCACTAAACGATTTTTTTTTACTTTTCTTGTTCCTTTTCTTCAAAAGCACAGATGCATGATCAATATCACCAGATGAATGGGTATTATCCCCTTTTAACCATAGAATAGCCTCAGCAGCAGCAGATTTTTCTGCTAGTTTCTTGCTGTTGCATGGCTGGCCAACAAAATCCAAGCCGTTGAATATGACAGTAGAACGGAATTGATTGTTTCTCAGCTCCTGTGTTTTGTAAGTTGGTAACTGATGTCCAGCCCTGCTGAGGAATGTTTGAAGCTGATTTTTAGAATTATCACCCCCAGCTCCATCACCACTTTTGGATTTCGTTTCCTTCTTTAACTGTGGTAAGACCTGGTGACCATAGACAAATCTTCCGTCGCAGTTGTCCTCTGATACCAACAGTCTAACAGCTGAAAGAAGCTCATTATGCGAGTGTATATCGAACATAGGATCCGCAAGCTGGCATAACAAGCAGAGCATAAAGTAATTATGTCAAGGAAGAAATTGAGGGGGAAATATGGCTACACGGCTGAATTATTCCCTTGATAAGTATCAAAGTTTTAAGTTATGGTCAATACAATTGAACTTACTTTTTTATGTACCAATTCTTCCAGTTCCCTCTTCAAAGTTGAGTACGTCTTGGCTAATTCTGGTTTCATGAAAAATTCTAGATACCCTCCCAACATTTTTAGGTGACCATCCTGTCAAAGGAATCATATGTTCACCATATGTAAAAGCACAATGAGTGGTCAAAAGGAACCAACAGATATAAACAATAAAAAACAACTGGTCGAGGGGAAACGTGAAGAAAAACCAGTGTATGAACTTACCAGTCCACCTTTGGATATGTTCCCGCCAAATAAGAGCAGCATGGAATCAGATATGCCAGTTGAATCCCTAAGGAATACTGTATTCACTTTAATCTTTTCATTAAACACTATCCATGGGTATGGAATTTTGGCTACACTTCCATTTACCGAGTTCTACACGATGTAGCAACAAAATTTTAGAACTTTAATGGATTATATTTTCCCCCAAAACAAAACTTGGTCATAAACATACAAGGATTGATGAAAACATCAGATATTGGAAGAGGAAACTTACAGCATACAGAAGAACCTGACCATCCTCCATTGTTTTCAGTGATATTGACTTTTCCTTGTTCTGCATAACAATTTTCACAACCTCACATCAAAAAGAATTACATGGGAAAATTCAACTAATTTACATATAAAACACAACGGACAGCCTTCCCTCCATATCTTAATGAGATCAACATATATACAATACCCAAAGACACGAACACTTATGAATGTTACAAAATATGTATAAATACTTTCTTAAATTACAATTTCAGTAGTCCTTATTTTAACAAAGATCAACTAATGTCCTCGTAATTGCCATGTTATCGTCACCTCCATCATTTTCATATCGATGTAATTAATTCCTCCAATAATATCCTACTTTTGATATGGAAATACTGTCTTTCATTATCTTTGTTTTTTGCTGGTGTGATATTAGATGTAATGAGAAGTTACTTTTTTCATGTTCGCTGATGAAGATATGATATGACATTGATGAAAAAAAGTGCAGTTAATTTAATATCAACAACGAACATTGGGGGAACTCAATGCAGTCATTTTTTAAACCAAGAAATATAGTTGAAATTGAAATAAGAAACAAAATTATTGAGAGCAAATATGTAAGCCCATGTGGCTCATATAGTCATATATGCTACTGCATGTGTGCATAAATGTGTGTTATTTGCAGGTATGTTACTTTCATGAAAATGCCATAACTGTAGAAAATGAATTATGCAGACAGAACAATTCAACATGCATCAAAGCCCGGACAAATTTGAAACAGTGTAAACTAAAATTGAAGTATCAGAGAAATGAAAAGGACTCGTAAGTGGATTACCACAACAGAGGATATTCCAGGAAACAAACCCGCACAGATAACTGCTCGGAGCAGATGCTCCTCATTACTCCATTTATTGTTGGTTTCAGAATTGTTGCCAACCAGACCAATATCTTTGAGCAAGTGAAAGAATTGCTTTCGGAGAGAATCAATAGCCCTAAGGGTTTGAGACGAGAGAAAATTACGCCAACAGAACTCATAACCAGCTTGCTGTGCTTCAGCATCTTTCCAACCATCATAAGCACGAACAAGTGCAAGATGATCACTGTATCCACGAGCAGCAATCTGGGCCTTGGCCGACTCTGCAAGCTGCATAAAAAATAAAAGCAAATAATTAAATAATCTTAGGTACAACGCAAATCATGTACCTTCACTTAACAAATTTAGCATATTATGGGATAGCTGGTTTATAATATTGCACCAAAGCCTTTATGACCATGTGGACTAGAGTAGTAGAGTTTCACCCTTGTTGCCCCATTCTTCTACTGTGGTCTACGCTTCAAGCTCAAAGGGCTCTTCATTAAGGGGTGTTAATCATAAAATCATTTGTGTCTAGGGATGCATTCATGAGTAATGACAGATACAAAGCCATATCTTCTCTGCCTAGCATACACATAGCATAGCAATATTGATTTGATCCCAAGCAAAATAATGAATGAGACAACAATATTTTAATATCAAATATAAACAAATATAACCACAGTTCTTGCAACAAAAAAATATATGAATCCATGTTCATTTCAATGGGATCAACCTAATCAACAAATTCAGAGACGAGTGCATGAGTTTAGGCCAATATAATAAACAAAGCAGCGCAAATATAAGAACTTACTACACTTTATGTCCAACAAAAATATTTGGACTCGTGTAACAACTATCAACATCAAAACTAATATAATCCACCAATATTTCTATCAAGAGCAACATGGCATGGGGAGAGGCGGGGGAGATATTAGCAGTGCTCATAACTTACATCCTTCTTGTCAGCCGGCACAACAAATGGATCTCTCACACTAAGCCCAGCAACAACAGTCAATATGGGATCCAAACAGTTGAAAATAGCTCCCAAGATGAGCATCTTGCCAAGCTTAGGCTCTACCGGAAGCATTGACAACTTGCACCCTGAAAATTGACAACTCGATATCCTTGGTGACTCTTGAAATAAATCAAAATAATGCATAAAAAAAAGGCTTGGGAAAACAGTGGCATCAGTAGATAGTAAAATGGCAGGAGAAGCTGAGACCAAGATGCAGAAAGTGTAAGTTCTTTTACCTAGAACTGTCAAATTTTCATTCTCGTCTAAAGCACCAATAATTTTCAAATAATCAACAGCATTTTGAACCTGCAATTGACAACATAGGAAATTGAATAAAACAACACTGATGCAAGATGAAGAATGTCTTAGATCAATACATAGATTGCAATGAAAATAAATTCAAACAACCATCCTATTACAGTTCAAGTTCCAAAAACAAGTGCAATGAATTTTACCGACAGAGGCTCTGGTGGCTGGAGAGCACTAGATAAAAACTCAGAGATGCTTCCAAGTTGTAGACTTTTTATTTGTAGACATAAGGACTGTAAAGGTGTTCTTAAAAGCTCTGGCAATTGATAATCAGCAAAAGCATCATAAACACATCTGGGATAAAGATGGTAGCATTCGCCAGATTGAACACGACCTGCCCTTCCTTTTCTCTACAGAAAAAAAATGTAAATTTGCTAAGCAGCCAGACTGCCAAAGATAAATCCAAAAGAATATGGTAAAGAATACATTGTGAAGCTCTATGCATATAAAGGAGTCATATTTGGCAGCTTAACTTCTTGAAAGATGTAGGGCAACTCGATAGCAACAATCACATGTTAACAATCATTCATGATCCAACTACAGTAATCCACCAAAAGCACTAGGTTCATCTGTTTCCAATTGACACATTACTTCAATCTATTTCTACTCCAATAATGTGTGCCTTTAACAAGGCACGCACATTATTGGAAATCTTTCTAGGGTTTTTCTATCATAAGCAAATTTGCACATGTTAAGAAGTTTAAAATAGAATTTTGTATTGGAACATGTACATCTAATATTAAATATAAAACTTTTGAATAAATAATTGTTGTTTTCCAAGAAAAAGTTACTACTATTAGTTGTTTTAACATGTGCAATGTTGCACATGTTAGACAAACCCATCTTTCTAAAAAGTATATGCATTAGAAAGCGTGTTTGACTTTTACTACTCATGGAAAAAGGCCTTCTCCATAGAATGTTACATAACTACATAAACATACTGCTTCCTGAACGGTCAATTTGCTTGCTTGTTCATTCCCTGTGCTCAGGGCTCAGGGCTGTGTGCTTTTATATAGATCCCTAATAATGGTTCTACACTACAGACACTTACAGGACGAAAATGAAGGTAATACAAGGGTCAAACCTTTCATATTAGAAAGATTGTGATACAAGGGCCAAACTCTTTATTTTATTCTTATTATTTTAACAATCGAAGTCTTTAAATAAGTGTTTTTTACTCAAATAATCTACAGCAAACAGACTTTATCTGACCATTTTCCTTTCGAAAGGAAATAGACAAATAAATTCTCGAATAATCTAAATTTTAAAAAACTAATTTGAACAATCAAATACCTGTCTGGCAGCAGCTTTTGAGATCCAAGATGGAAGCAAACAAGGAGTGTTATTTAATGCATCATATGATGTCTCCTTTGCTTTTCCACAATCAACCACAAATACAACGTCATTGATAGTAATACTAGTCTCTGCCATATTAGTAGCCAGAACAATCTTCCTCACCCCTCCTCCAGGATTTTCAAATATTAATTTCTGCAAGATAAAAGAAAACAAACAGAATTCACTATGCGCTATATATATATATATTCAGTTAGAGTACAAAAACCTAATTGATTTAAATAAAAAGAAACCCCTGTGTGATTTAAAGGAAAGTACAAGAGGAATGCTGGATCTGAGAGACCAAGAGTCTCTTTTGAGTAGAGAGGGGGGGTATTCATTCAGTTAAGTACAAAAACCTAATTGATTTAAATAATAAAAAACCGTGTGATTTAAAGGAAAGTGCAAGAGGTGTGCTGGATCTGAGAGAGAGCAGGAGCCTCTTTTGAGAGAAGCTTAAGAGACTCATTATTCCCAATATTTTAATAAAAAAGTACACATAAGACATATATTAAATCGTAAAACAGATAGCAACAAGTAGCATTTACTGTGGTAGTATTTCAGTCTATTACTAGCAAGGTCACCTGCTCTGAGCTGGACATAGAGCCATGGCAGGCAAGAAGTAATACTCGGCTCTGATCACCCAACAAAGGATGAGCATGGAGTTTATCCTTCAAAGAGTTTATATCATCCCAACCAGTCATAAAAACCAACGCAGCACCTGGCCTTTCATTCTTAACAATGTGGCAAAGCACATGTTCAATAAGGTTGAAACCAATTGAATCAGGGTTCCAGCAGGACATTGACTCCTTGGTGCGTAGGCTATACCCCTTAAAGTCTGCAACCTCTAATGCATCCTATGCAACATCATAGAAAAATTAACATAACTAGTCAAAAAAATAACATCCCAAAAAAAGAAGACAAAGCAAAGAAAATATTTCCAGATCAACTTGTGTACCTCAACAGCAGAAGCAATCTGGCTCTTTCGTTTTTTGAAAGACTGGGCTTGTTTCTGCATTTTCCATGTTTTTTCTTGACCATAGTCATCAATTTGATTATAAGGAGTCAAACGATATCCGGTCCTTTCCAGAATATCCTCAAGAAATTGTGCTCGAACTGGAAAGGTAAACCCCTACATATTGCACATGTCCCAAAAACATAAAAGTTTATTGTGTCCGTTCACAACATCTGTAAGCAAATGTGCAGTCATAGCCAAAGCAGCAAATTTGGGAATTTTCATTTTATAATATTAGTTTGTGAAAATATTGGCCAAAAAGCACGTTGAATAAATGTTAATGTGCAAAATAACTTCAACAGAAGCATTTCTTTTAACAGCTAAGTTGTTGAATTACTAAAGTACACAGTTTTACTTTTAAAAGCTTATACAATCATTATCAAGAGAGAAAATTCATCATGTCCATAAAAACGGAACATCGCTGATCATTGCAAAGTTAAAGAATGAATCACATCAGAATAGATTATATGACTGCTGAAATACAACAACATAGTAAGCTACATTGGGATAGCATCATTTGAACTTCAATTAAGATGCAGAAATGAGTATTCTGAGCTTACAGGGATATGTATCGTTGGGGCACCATCAAAATATGAAGAAAAAAGCTCAGCATTTAAGGTTGCACTCATCAAAATTAATCTCAAATCAGGGCGGCGAGGGAGGAGATCCTTCAGGACAATGAGAAGAAAATCTGACAAAATTGAAAGTCGGTGTCATATTGACATATTAAATATAACAAGGATTTAATTTATATACACCAACGGTTTCAAGTTTTTTTACACTTGCCTCCAATCAAATCACGCCATGTAGGTATTTATGGAGATATTTTAGGAATTAACCTATAAAGTGGCATTATGGTGCGATTTGATTGGATACATGCATAAAAAAGTTCTGCACTGTCGGTGCATAGAAATTAATCTCATAACAAAACAATATTGGAATTAAACAATATCATCGCTACCTTCATTCATTCCACGTTCATGAATTTCATCAACAATAACATGAGTTACACCTTTTAAACTTCTATCCACAAGTAGTCTCCGCAATAACACGCCTGTGGTGCAAAAAAGAAGACGAGTATCCCTCCCTCTCATACCCTCCAACCGAACTTTATAACCAACCTTTCAGAATGGAAAACATGCAAATAATTGAAGTCAAACAGATAGCATGTAAGTTTAAGTAGTCCGAGCAATGGCAAGCTTAAAAGGTACAAGAAACTAACAGATTCTCCCAATTTTTCCCCACGTTCTGCTGCAACTCTTTCAGAAACAGATATAGCAGATATTCTTCTAGGCTGAGTACAAATTATGTTACATAGAGATCCACGTGCAGCTTCAATCTCAGATTCTAATATGTATTGAGGAAGTTGTGTGGTCTTACCACAACCAGTTTCACCTGAGACGACAATGACCTGCAAATTTTCATTAGCGATGCCAATTAATACAAATTATTATTACTCAGCAGCACAAGCATATTGGTATTAATATCCTCAACAATAAATAGACCTGCAGAAAAACTATTAACACATATGTTACCCATTCTAAATTATCATTTGCTCATAAACTATAAGTGATTCAATTTGATTGTTCGCTTCTGACTATTGTAACATATGAAGAGACAATGTAGTTCAAAGTTTACATCGTATCTTGTAATAATTTTTATCTAATTTAATCTATAATCTTCTGCATGTGCATAAATTTGTTATATTTGAGTGTCTATATCTCTCCATGCTAGTATTCCATCCTAATATTTCACATGTCTGCTTGATTCAATATGCAATCTAGTTTGCGTCCATGCAGAAGCTCCACATATATCAATATGCAATGTAATACATCAATGATGTGCTGCAGTGCACAATATTAAAAAAGAGACTAAAAGTTTGCAGGTGAGATATAAGTTATAACTGATGTTGGATAAACATAAAAAAATTTGTTTTAGATGATAATCATAATAGTAGTAGTAGTAGTAGTAGTAATAATAAGAAAATAATAATAATAATGATGATGATGATGATGATGATGATAATAATATCCTAATTTATCAAAAACAAACAGCTTCTTGTAGAAGTAAGAAATATTGACATCAATTCACAACAAGAATTTATAAGTTAATTATTTTTTCCAATTGTATCCTCTAATTTATATTATGTACATCACTCCCAAGTTATTATTCTTCAATTTGCCTTTATCATAATGGGAATACAATAATGGTTAATAAGGATAAATTAGTAAAATCATCATTCTCTTTCATTCATTTATCATTTTTTTATTCTGTGTGAAATGGTCAAAGATGACAGTTATTGTGGGACAGAGGGAGTAATAAATTACAAATTGAAGAGGGCACCCTTTTTTCCTTTTTCACCTGATTCTCTGAAACAACTTTCAAAAATGCATCTTTCTCTTTGAATGCAGGAAGACTTCGGCGAAATTCAAGCATCTTTTGGCCTTCGGGAGATTCCTATAAATAAACCAACATATATGAAAAACAATGACAAAAAGATTCAAGTATAGAAAAATTTCACTTAGAGAAAATATCAATAAACAGCTGACATCATATGATATATCAAGGTAACAAACCATATAACACGAATTGCAACTATCAAATGTAGATCTTGAATATTCAATCAAATTTGATTAATCAACAAGTTGGAAAATTTGCAATTTAATAAGCCTAGTTCCATAATTGCTTTAATGTACTAATAGTGTTGCTCTCCACTAAAAATGTATTGTTAAATTGATAGATAATGATAATGCACAAAAGCGTCTTTGTAGCAAAGTTGAGTCACTTGCGGCTGGCACACCCATTATGGATACTAGATAGCAGAGCATTTTTGGATTACATTTGTGAAGTGTTTCTCATCATCTCTTGTGATTATTTTATTTTTTTCACCCTTCATGTTCTTTGTTGCCACTATATCCTTCAATCATCATAGTTTTAAACTTAATTCTATAATTTTTGTTGTTATTAACTTGTGTACTTAGCTTAAAAGTATTATTTAGTATTAATAATATACCTTTAATTTGATGCATCTTTTCTTTTTGAAAATGATATAACTTTTACTGTAATCTTCAGTATAGAGGCCATCCCACTTTATCAGTTTTGGGGTCAGCCGCTCTGCTTCATGCCTCTATCCAAGAGTTTTACTTGAAAGATATGTAAAAGATATATGATTTCAAATGGCCAGGCTAAAAGATAAGTTTATTTACTCTATAAGTTCCTCAACTATTTGCGGATTTTTAAATAGGTCTTTGAACTAAAAAAATTTGTAACTGAGAGTCACGAAACTAATCAACAAATTGTAATTAGGCCCTTAATTTGAAAAAAAGAATCAGGTGATTTAACTTTTAGATAACTTGTCATTAGGTCCCTCAATTACAAATATTTTAAAAGTTCAGGACAGGCCTAATTACAAATTTCAGGGACCTGATTAAAAAAAATTGTTCAGGGGCTAAACTCCAAATTCAGAGACTGGATTACAAATTTTTATAGTTCAATGACATATTGGAAAATCCTTAAATATCCTAAGGACCTTCATTGTAGTTATACCTAAAAAATATAAATCTTAAGAAAAATGATATGTATAAGATATATGGCCAGAATAAAAGATATAACTATTATGAAAAAGATCAAGGCTGAACCTAAAAACATTGCTGAATATAAAATTACATTATATATTTCCATAAATTCACACACACATACACACAATAGGAATGTGAAATAAGCCGAAATTACTTAAAACAACTGAAAAACAAGAAACCTGCCAGTCTTGTTGTTGATGATGCAGTTGCAAACTTCTTCGTTGAAGGATTTTCTCTTTGGCAACACTATTATGGCTCATGGGTTCCGGATGCCCATAAATCCCTTCATCCGCAGGAATGCTTCCATCATCCCTTGATCTATGCAAGGAATCATCGAAAGAGCCTACTCTTTTTGTAGCCTTATGTGAAAGATGAGCAAGGAGATGAGTGTCTACTTCTCTATGAACACCAAATGGTAAGGTTACCTGCAGAACATAGAAAAGCAGCAGGATATGTGCAAGAGAGGATAGATGTTAGGATATAGAATAAATGGAAATTATAGTAGTTAAAGTAATTATGAGTTGTTAGAGAAGTTAGTTATTGTTATCTGGGTTATAGTTACGAGTTGTTAGAGAAGTTAATTAGTTTGTTATTTGGATTAGTTAGACAGTACATGTATAAATAGGAGAACACAATAGTTAGAGGGTATCTTTTGAATATTGTAATTTTGAACAGAGTATTCTCTATTGTGAAGGGGAAACCCTTGAGGAGATATTCTCTCCTGTTCTATCCTATTTCTTAATAAAATTGTTAATTTCTTTGGAATCCAATTCTTGGGTTCCTAACGATAGACTTTTCCAAACAGTGCAATTTTCCAATGTTAAAGCTGAAAACATTAAGACAGTTGTTTTCTGCTTATAATTCTTTGCACTCTTTGCTGCTAGGAATCTATTATTATCATAAAAACAGTCACAAAACAATTTATTGACACCAAATCGCATATTTTTCCACATCATTAAAATGATGAGGTGTCATCATCAAAATCAATTCATGCATTTCTTCTCCATACCTCACCAATCATTCACCTTAACCTCTCTCATCATTACCTACACTTTTGTCTCCTCTAATTACCATACCAAAACGGTAACATAAAAATGTCTGTGTCAGCAAGCCTGTTTCACCGATTTTCACTGCCACTTACTTACACAAATCCCCCCTCCACCACCACCGCTACTATCATCAACACCATCACTACCACCAGTAACCACAACAAAGTCTACTTCACGTGTAGCATTGAGGACATCAAACAATAATATTAGAGTTGAACTGAACTAAATTACAGCTCTAGGTTTGCAACTACAATTGTAATTCAAATAAACTGTCCCCTAAAAGTGATTTCCTTCACCCCCAAACTTTACAGGTCCATCAAATTCATTCAATTAAACCAGTTCATGCATTAAAATTCGTCACCAAAGGTCCAAAGAAAAGGAAGGTGCTTTTTTTCCTTTACGCGCAAGAATTAAAATAACAGAAAGGAAATCATTTGATGCAATATAATACATACCTCTCTCAGCGGACGCTTATCATCGAGGTCAGGGCGATAATTCGGCAAAGGCGCCTTGCTAAAGACAACAACTCTTGCATATTGTCGACTGCCAGAGTAAAATATATATATATATATATTTATAAAACTAAACAATGAAACAGAATAAAATATGAATGAATTAATGTGGAATTGAACATACCTGTATAAGCCCATCCTGGTAGCTAAAGTTTCAAGTTGCAGAAAATCACGACGGTCTTTTTTCTCATTGGACACAACTTCTTGCTGATCTTTATTGCGAAGAAGCATGGTGAGTTTCCATCTCCAAGAATCAATGTTTTCGAGAGTCGAATCTCCCTGATAATAAGCAAAATCACTTAAGAGCAAGCTTGCTATTGGCCAAGTTTTATTCAATTCAATCTACTCTAAAGAGCCTGTTTGAATGGCTTTTTTGAATTTATCTACCAGTATAAGCACTTGTGAGTTGTGACACTCTCTTGGAGAACTCACGAAAACAGGTTCTGAAATGTTCACTAGCTATTTTACAGAATCGCTTATGAAAAACAGCTTATAGATAATACAAAAAACAGTGTGACTATTTTATATTATTGTGTTAAAATAGGTTACTGATAAAGGCTTAAGCTATGGCAGAGTATAATTAGTGAACAGCGTAAGTAACAAATATAGTGATAGCGATAGGAATATAAAAAGGAAATGAAAATAAGAAGCTACCAGTTGTTGTTGTTGAGGGCGAGAAGAAGCGAATTCGAGGTCGGATTCATCAGAGGAAACGTCTTTGAAGGCAAAACGGCCGTAAGTGGAGGTTTGTTGGTGAAAAAATGGAAGAGCGAAGGTCCTGTGTCTATGGTGGTTTAGGGCGGCGGGTGAGGAAGATGAAAGACGAATGCGGAGGTTAGTGGTTGTTGTGGTGGTGGTAGTGAGGAAATGACGAACGGCGAGTCTGAAGATGCCGGCGGAGGGAATCCGCATTCGAATTCGCATCATCGGAAACGGCATGGTGAGGTGAGGTGAGTGACGTGAGTGAATGAATATGAGGTGCACTAACTAACCACGCAGCTTTGCATCCCTAACTTCACACACTCTCTTTTTTCATTTATTATTACTTTTTTATTTTTGGCTAAAATATGGTTTTGATCTCTACAAATATGTCTCGTTTTGGTTTTAGTCCTGTAAAAAAAAATTGTTGTTTTTGGTCCCTGCAAATATGCCTCATTTTGGTTTTGGTCCCTGCTCCACTTTTGTGATGATTTGCACACGTGGCACATGATGACTGAATCCATTTATTATAGAAGTAGTCCCTGCAAAATCTTTTGATTTTGAAAAAGGTCCCTGCAAAATATTTTGTTTTTGACAACAAATTTTGCAGGGACCAAAAACAACAAAAAAAATTTACAGGAATTAAAATCAAAACGAGGCATATTTGCAGGGACCAAAATCATATTTTAGCCTTTATTTTTTTACAAACTATTATTATTGCTTAAAATCCTTCTCGCATGTCCTATACAAATTACGAAAATGTCTTTTGGATTATAAAATCCGGAACATGAATGCGTGTTCTGAAATATAAAATTCGGACAACTGCGAAGTATAAAAGGAACTTCACCCCATTTTTACAGTTTCACTTTCACCATTCACTCTCTCTACATTATCCCAAATTTCGAACACCACAAATTTTGTCCAAATTTGAAGTTTTGTTGCTCAAAAGCACCGCATTTCAACCCTTGTCAAACATCATGGAAGGTAAGTTCGATTTATGTACATTGGCAGAGGTCCTGGGGTGTAGTTATTAGGGATTGATTGTATTTTATTTACTTTTAATGTTTGAACATCTTGGATAATTTTTTGTGATGTAACATTTGGATAATTTTTAATGTTATGTAATCTTGGATAATTTTTAATTACGTTTGATTAATGTTATGTTTTCAAAATTATATTTTGTTGATGATTATAACTTCGATTTATTGTTAGAATATGTCAGCAACATGATATGTCTGATTGGAAGCAAGCAAAATGCGCCAAAACAAAGGCTCAGCAAAAACAGATGGCTTCTGCCTCCGTACTGATGCATTCTGGATTATAAATCTGGAACCATCATTCACCGCCCTCTTTTGTTGACTTTCAACGGGGTGATTTACACCTTTCAGATTTTATAATTCGGAAATTCTCTAAATTGTTTGGATTGTATAATCCGGATCCATCTATTCATAACTTACATCTTCATCCATCAACATGATGAAGTGCCAAAAACCACAAAACATTCCGGATTATATGTTATGGAATGGTTCCGGATTATATAATCCGGACTAGGGGTATTTTGGGGAAAAATAGGGCGCGCGAGGAAAGGCATAGGTGGGAAAAGTAATAGTCAATATACTATGCATTTTTATTTCACAGTTATTATCTTCGGCTAATAATCATTAGACCAAATACCTCTTTGAGTCTTTTAAGTTTGACAAAATGTATTAGGTTAGTCCTTGAAGTTTTATAAGTTTTAAAATAGGTCCTTGTTACCTTTTTAAGAACCAATTTGAAACCTAAAAAACTTTAACTATGTTCATTAAATTAACAACTTAAATGACATATTTGAAACTTTAAAAATGTAAATGACTAATCCGATATTTTTGTCAAACTTAAAGGACCAAAATATGTATTTTGCCTAATTATTATCTTAAGCTAATGGAACACGATCGTCTCCTGATCTCCTTCCCTCAATCTTAGTCGTTCGATCAATCTAATAGTGGTAAATTTAAAAGGAAAAAAGCAAAATATATCCAAATCCTTAAATCTTGAACGATGCCATAAATTGGAAAACATGAACGAGACTCCTTATGAAACCCAGTAACAACACAACGGAGACACAAACCCTTAAATGCATGATGTCGGTAACGGGGAACACAACGGTAGTGACGCAACTAAGGGGTCAGGAAGCATGAGACTCCTCAACCTAGTGGCCACCCACAATGGAAAACATGACTTTCAGGTACAAGACGTTAGCGACGGGGAAGACGAAGGTGAATGGCACGACATCTCTGCATTACCTGCTTCCTCTTTCTTACAATTAACAGAGAAACATAGAGAATGTGATTCAATTTATTAAATGAGAATATAAGAATATGTAGAAAATCTGTTTTTTTTTATGAATTATTTGCTTTATGGTATGAATTGAAATTGTGGGGAATTTGCAGATTTGCATTGCTTGAGCTTTAGATGAACTTGAATTTGTGAAGATGTTTAATCAAATTAAAAGTGGGAGTTTACAAGAGGCAAGATGTTATGTTTTGAAAGGAAGAGGGTATGAAGATTAACGGTTGGAGGCCACCACCGTGATTTTTTATCACCGCCGGCATGATTATTTGATTTTGAATTTACGACCATTAGATTGATTTGATCGAATGACTAAGATTGAGGGAAGGAGAGAGAATGAGACAGAATATGAAGGGGAGGGTCCATTTTTCAAATTACCATATTATTTTTTAAATTAATCATGAGATAAGATGAAGAGATAAAAGAAAATGGAGAGTTACTCTAAGTACAGAATGACGATGACAAGCTCCATAATTTTCGCTATAACTTTAACGTTTTCTTAAAAAAAAACTATAAATTATATTTATTTATTTTGGTTTTAAGTTTTAATGAAAAACTATTTTTTCACCAAAGTGAAAAATTGTTTTAAAATAGGCTTAATTACAATTTTGGTTCTCTATTTTACTAATATTGTAAAATTAACCCTTCTCATCAAAGGTTAGTTCTATGATGATTGTTTAAGAGATATTTGGCATCTGCGGTATACATTGACTTTCAACATTCTATGTCTTTTCCATCAATGTTGAGTATGGTTGCAACTTTAAAATACCTACAAAAGACAACAATTAATGCAAAACCGATGTAGATTAATGAAAAGAGAAACCTAAAGAAAAGAGATCAAATATTGGTAACTTATGAGTTATAACTGTGATAATAAAAGAGAATTTCTATTATGATCAAGAAATTATTTCAAACTTATTAGCTCTTCGTATGCAAATGTGCAATATATTGTGAGTTAAAATAAATAAAGATTGTTTCATGTTAGTAACTCCAATTGAAGTATTATAAAATACCACAAGTACTTTATATTCCTTCCTATCTTAGCATAAATTTGTTTGTTACAAACTTAAAATCGTTAATATATCCTACACTACCATAAGAAATCAGTGAATTTAATCTAAACCTGTCTGGTTTGTTAGATCCACTACATGTATTTTTTTCAAATTAATTTAGTTTGGAAATTTTCAAGAAAAAACAATTTGTCATGTAAGTACATTGATGTTTTCAAGCCAATAAGCACAACTTTATATCATATTATGCATACAATTTTTTATTTTCATGAATCTTAAAGCTAAACAAAGATGCACCATCTAATGAACATGACAACTACAAGACATGATATAGATCTTTTACCTTACATGTGACTCAACATGCAAAGATTGTCTACAATAAAAATTAAGGCATGTGGTTTTATGATCTAATAAGTAAATACCATTATTATTATGTAAATGTTTTAGATTGTCTAAAATAAAGATAAAAATTAAAACATGTGCCTAAAGAACTTAAGCCATAAAGCATAATATAAGAGACATGTCCATAATTTTAGCAAAGTTACTTTTTGAGCATCCGTTTCAGGGCACCTCGTAGCAAGAATTTTATTTGTATCCGCACGAACACCAAACATGTTGAACCACCTATTCTTATCTAGAACACTCTTGGGCCAATACCCTGTAAATAGTTTTAGTATTGTAAAAAGTTGTTTGGTTAAAAGAAAATTAAGAATGAAAATGATGATTAGTTTACACTAAATTTCAAAATATAGCCATACCTTAGAGTAGTAGTTTCTTATTTAACTATTGTCCTCACACTCATAAATGTCTTTGTAATGTTTTTGTGTTTCTTAATAGAAGGGAGGAGTGAAATTGTGATGATGTTAGATATCACTTCATATAAAGTCGCAAGTTTAATAACAAGTTGTAAAATCAATGAATTTCAAACAACTCTTATCAAGAATATATTTTAATGAAATATAGTCATTTAAGTTGTTATTGAACTTAATATAATGTTTTCATGAATGCACCTAAGTGGTTACAAGTAACATGTTGCAAACAACGTACACATATTCATGATCTTTTCTCTTCCAAAACTCATATAATAAGTCACAAATTAAACGCACATGTGTTTGTTTTAATTAGGGTTTCTAAGACAATATTGATGGCCATCGCGTGGCACATGTATTTCCAACTATATTTTACATTCATTAAGAAATGTCCATGATTTTATGCGTGAATCATATACTATTATATGTTTTGCAAAATTGTGAATATAATGATTTTTTAATGTAATAAATAATTAAGAGGACATAGTTTATTTATGTTAATGTTGGAAAAGTTTAAATGATATGAATTACTTATTCACTTGCACCTCCTTCGTAATTGACACGTGTAATACAACAAAAAATTTATTGTACACGCATAACATAATAATGTGAAACTACTCAGTGATTGTAGTTACGTAACGAGTGTTGATAACACCTAATCATCGACATGTGTCAAAAAAAAATAGGATGATATTCTTTTATAATATCTCTATATTATGTTATTTTACATTATCTATTTTATTTTATTTTATGGAATATGCTTTAAATTATATTTAGGTTGTTCGTGCAGTCTGTTTTTTGTAATTGACACACGTAATACAATACATGCAGTTCAATAGCCGATTGAAAAACCCGACAGTCGAACAGACTTCTTTCAAAACCCTCCACCGCCACCAGAGTTAAAGGCGATTGCACGGTTGAGAAAATGGATAACATTGCCAGTAAGGTAGTATATCATTTTATCCTGGATGTCAATTTCAAATATTGTTTTATCTAATGATCTGATATTGTATGTTTTGCATTATCTTATAGGGTTAGTTAACACAACAATGTATTTTTGAAATCCATAATAAAATCATGGGTATTATAAGAAAAGTTGATTGTATAAGAAACATATCTACAAATTAATGATTATTTAATTGATTCAGATTTGGTGGCACTTAATTATTAACAAAAGTAAGTTTGACAGTGATGAATGAATGATACAAAAGTATACCATTTGTTCCTGGCAAGCCACCTCTTTGCCCATAGTAATTATGGTGCTCAATTTTTTCATTGCAATGTCTCTTTCATATTTAAGGCCTTAAGTTCCACAATTATTTTTAGATTTTTGTATTTTTTGATTGCGATGAAAGTTGTGTTTGTTTTGTCTTAGAAGCCATGTGTGAAAGCAGTAGATCTTGTATTATGATTTGCAGTTTGAAATTTGTTTAAATATGTTAGCATTTGTTTTTTGATTTGTTACCTTTCATAATTTCATTATCCTCTTGCATGTGTTGTTTGTTTGTGGTTCATTTTTTTTTTATCCATAATCTACCATGTTACCGTTCTATCAGCAGAGTAACCCCCTGAAATTTGCTGGAACTTCATCTACTCCGACAAGTTGCTTGCTTATTTTTAATATCTTTTTGGTATTTGAGTTTTTTCCGTATTGTATGAGTTAGTGATTGTGCATGTGTAACAGACCGCTAGCAATCCACCTATAATTGTGCCAACACCAGATTCCACAAAAATTAGTACAAATTTAGTGAGTTATTTGAAATAGTTCTTCGTGTATCTTTTCCATCAACTTATGTTTTTCGTAACTTAACATGATAGTGTAAAATGATTTAGTATTCACACATCCTGATTATGAATTAGTTTTCATGAAATCATTATTACGTATCGTTCGGAATGTTTGAAATAATTATCGAAAGTGTAAACAACTCCCTCAAACTATAGTTGCTAGGATGTGGGAACTGAATTTATCTTATGTTATACCATTCAAAACATGTTTGCATGAGTGGTCAATACATAATAGAAGTATCATTCTTTGTTGCGGTGGTATAAAACTCATACAAAAAAACAATCTTGTGGTGGTATAATATAAGTATTATTCTAATATATATATAAAAAATATTTCTATAACAAATAACATATATATTTCTACACCATATAACATATATATTATACTAATAAATACCAACATATAACATAACAAAATATCACTCATCAAAATAAATCGACTAAATTATAAAAAGACATCTAAATTCAATAAAATAAATAAATAATAAAATAGGGCGTTACATTATATTTGAGGGAGACTAAAAAAGAAAAGAAGATAGATTTGTAGAGAGAACGCGACAAGTTTCAGAAGAACCTAACGACTCCCTAGAGAAAGGTTCTGACTCTTGAATTAAGTTAACCCACATATGGAGAATAATTTGTGGAATCAATAAATTGTATTAAAAAATCAACTATAAAAATCGAAACAAAAATTTTGTATGTAAAAGAGACATTGTATTTTCAGATGTATGAGTTTCATGTTTGGTCAAGGTCGAACCCAACTAAAAAGTGCGTCCCAATGCACAAATGATCCATCATTAACGATACAAATTACACCGTGTTCATTAGCATAAAAAACTAAGATTCCATGACCGAGTCATGTGAATCAGACACAATTCATGATTCATGCCAAATATATCACAATCGCTTAACATTTTCAAACTCATAGCCTTTTACACGTCACATATATAAGGGACTCTCACCCTGTGTGAAAGGTAGCTTCCAAATTCAGTTAAATCTCCAATCTCTTTGTAAACCTCCACTTACTCGAACGTTAGAGTTCTTAGAAGCATACTAGTGCACCACCAATCTGATGAGCCACCATCATCTTTTGCCGCATCCAAGTAACGATAGTCGTCATCTTTAATATATGATAAATCTAATATAATTTATTTTTGTTCCATCTGTGTTATGGGTGAAAACTCGAAACATAAGATTTTATAACTAGGAGTTTAATAAACTCTTAATACATCTTAATTTTCATTTTATCTTAATACGAAACAAAAGATGTTTTATCTCATTATGTGCGTTTAATTACATTTATGAGAATTTTAAAAGTACACACTTTTCATTTCCTCGTGTGATACAACATGAAATATAGAAGCAAAACACTTTTTTCTTGATCACAAAACCCTAATACGACGACAACACTTTCATATAAATAGATCTCCGATACTCAAATCAAGAGCTATAGCCTGAAACTCATCACCAAGACAAAAAAGTCGACTAAAAATGTATTTGTCTCGCTGTTAACTTCTTAGGGTTTACTTATTTCTCAGAAAATCGAGTAAACTATCACACAATTGATAAGAAGATATTTTCCGTCAATAATCATCATCACAATGCATAAACATGGTGGAAAGAAATCTAAGCAATCAAACTCTAAATCTAGTGGAGGTCACTCTCCAAGGTAATCAATACACAATCCTATCTATCAATTTTATTTGTTATTTTTATTCATTTCATATATTTATTTTATTGATAATAAAAATTCAAAACTCTTGAACAACTTGAAGAGGTAAAATTGACTTGAAAAACCCTAATTCCCTTAAAACTCGAAACCCTAATTTTCCCTGAAAACCCTAATTTAAAAATGCTGTATCAGAAGAACTCGAAGCTCCTCACTTCGCCGCGGCTCCAGTCTCCGCCGGCCAGAATCTCCGCCGGAAAACGGAAACACCAGTCAAGGCGGCAAAACCAGCGTCGAAGTTGGGGAGTCTAGCGAGGAGAAGGAGATGTCGAGGTTGATGCTGAATCCGGTGAAGAATCACAAACCAGAAAAGTATGAGGATTTGGGATTGGATATTTCTTCTTCTCTGCTTTTCAGCTCGTTGGAGATGCATCTTCCACGGACGTTGCTCCGTGCGCCTCGTGACCAGAAAGCTTCATACATGCAAGAGATTTTGCATGAATACGCGCCTCCTGCATTGATATACAGAGTATGTTTCCATTTCTCCTTATTAAATTTACATGCTGTTGTTATATTTTGAATTCCATTTTGCAATTTCTCACAAGCACACTTTTCTGCATTTTATATTGTATTGAAACTCTATCAGATATGTCTTAACATTGTTTTATGACACAAATATTCGTGAAATATGTATATATATTGAGTGTTGTTGATAAAAACCTAGTTTCAAACAGCCAATGAAGGTTGGCTCTCAATTGATAAGGAAGGAATTGACCCACCCGCCGTAGCATCTTCCTCGGAAGAGAGCTATGATCTGTTTCTACTTGCTATTGGGTTGTCAAAGTTCTTGCCCCTAATATTGTACAAGACCAATACACGGTGGCTGCGCAAGAAAAGAGATATCATTGACGAAGAATTTCTTAATGCTGCTCGAACACTATTGCATATGTCTCACGGGGTTATGAGGAATAAACTGCCAATCTTGTTGTGAATCACCGTGACAGTCAAAGGCAATAGCTTTCTTGCAATATGATGAATGATAATGGGAAGACGGAGTAACAAGGTGTGGTGCTAATAAGTGGCCGTGTTAAGTAATATTGATGAAACATGGAAGAATATTCGCCATAATGAAAACATCTTGGTGCTGAGGCTGAATAATCCTAAAGAGAAGATTTTTCTAACATCACAAGATTGCAAGGAACCTGAAGGCTCTAATCATGATATTGAATAGAAGAAGATTAACGAAGGTGAAACCAAATTAAGGTTTCATTGAAAAATCATGATTAGAACCTACCAGTTCCTCGCAATCCTGTCATAAGACATTTGCTAAAATATTTGATCCGTGTTCTTTAATTAACTCTTGAAGTATATACACGGATGATGTCTTGCTCCCATCGTAGGCTGATGTGCGATAAAAATTACTTGGTTAGCACCCCTGCTTTCTTGTATTCTAGAGTCCTTTTTATCTCCATTTATTTCTTATCATCTGTTTAATCTTTGTTTTAAAACATGGAACGCTTCTCTCCAACTCTCCGTTATCTTTAAGGGGGATTTACACACTTTCATACAACACTCATATTAAGTAACATGCACAACAGAGATGCCAAAAGAAAGTGTAATAGCTTAGTGAAGGATTCAGAAATTCTTCTTAGACTTATGTTTGAACATGTAATCACTTTTTGTTTTTTTTTTGTGGTTCTAATGTGGTGCTTCTGATGTTTGAAAAATCTTGTCTTTAGGATTCTTCAACCTCAACACCAAGTTGTTTTCATTGTGGCTATTATCCTTCCACATTTGATCTATATCACTTACAACATGACCACTTGTTAGCAACACACCTTGCTCCTTCATCTTCTCATTATCATCCATCATATTGCAAGAAAGTGTTTGCCTTTTACTATCACGGTGATTCACATCAAGATTGTCAGTTGATCCCTCATAACCCCCATGAGACATATACTGTTGTAGTGTTCGAGCAGCATTAAGAAGTTCTTCATCATCAATAATATATCTTCTCCTGCGCAACCGCCGTTTATTGGTCTTGTACGATACTGGGCCGAGTATTTTGATAAGTCACACTGGCAGAAACTGATGAGGGCTCGGTTCCAAGGAAGAGGCTGCAATGGGTGGGTGAGTAATACCCTTTGAGTGTGCCATCTCATTTTTCCGTTCAATGCTTTGTCGGAAGTAAAAATCTTGTATGATTCTTCTGTTTCCCATAATCATGATTATCTCTGTGAAGAGAAGATAAAAACCAAGTAATCTTCAAGGCGGTCTTATTCACAGCATGGTGGTCATGTCTCTGTTTGTTTGAGGTTGATATTGAAAGGTTGGAGGAGCGGTGAGTGGTTTTGTGGCCGTTGAGGTCAATTTTTCGTAACAAAACTCACATCTGTAAATTGTTGAAACTGGGTTTTTATTCTCATTTTTGAGAGACAGTTGATCATGAGCGTTTTTGGGTTTATTGTCAAAAGAAGAATGATGAGAAGGTGAAGAAGACTGTTTCATGATGTTGTGAGCTATCGGCACTGGAGAGTGTAGTGGAATTAAAAAGAATTTCTAGGCTTTTATAATTTTCAATAACAAATATTTGTCACAAGAATGAACCCTAATGGTTGAAGTTTCCAAATTATGTTTGGACACATTTGATCAATTGGTCCAGTCTGAATTTTTTAAATGAGTCTCAAAGCTGCTAATTTACATAAATGAAAGAGCGGTGGTTTGGAAATGAATTGTAACTTAGATTATAATAATTTTCGGTATTTTTCTTTTTAAAAAAGTTCATATGTTTTGTTTTGTTCAGTCATTTGTTGGTTTCTTGAAGCTTGTGAGATATATTAATGACTCGTATGCTAAGAATGATTGTAGATTGCAAGCTTCAAGGATTAAGTAATTGAGCCATTGTTCAATACCATTTCAAAATATGTCATATCTAGGTGTATATAACACGGTGGCAATTGATGGTCCTTGTCTGGTTCAAGGGATATACATGGTATTGTTAGTTTCAAATACTCCCCAGATTTGAGTGTGTAGTTTAGGTACTTTTGAATAGGGGTGAGCAAAATTCCGTGACCTGACCGAAAACCGAATAAACTGGTGAAAATAGAGGACATTCAGACCGGTCGGTTCAAGTCATGGGTTGAAAAAAAGAGAAAAGTAGGGTTAACATGGGTACCAATGGTTGGTTTTGGTTCTATAATTTGTCACCCATGGTAACCATAACCGACCGAATATTTGAAAGAATTTGTATAATACAAGTCTTGTTACAGTGCTTGTCTAATCACGGCTTTAAAAAAAGCAAACTTTTTCCTTGAACTCATAAAATCAATCACATTTTTTATGCCACACATCTAACTTTTGCAGGAGCTATAGTGAAGCTACACACCTACACATTCAAATTGAGTAAGAAAAACAAGGCACATCAAACTTTTAGAACATATGCAGTACTGTCATATTAAAAAAGTAATAATTATGTACAATTAAAAAAACAATTTTATATTTCAGAAAATAAAAAAGCAATTCCTTGGCCTTCTTCTTCTACACTAGAGTCTTATAGAGTCCCTCCATTGTCTCCTCTATGCTCTTCATGTTACCCGTGTTCTGTTGCCAAAATCAAGTTTACTCTTATCTACCTTTTTTTAATCTCTTGTGATCCCAAACTCATTCTTCTTTCTCTGTAGCCATTTTTGCGCAATACACTCAATTATTCACGGCGTTGTAATGGTGATTGAACCTCCTCTTCTTTTCATTCGTTCATATGTCTCTCTCAAACACTAACATATCATGTCTTAGCTGACCCAATCCGCCCGATATATCTGCCACCCAACCAAACCGTGCAAGGAATCGGTCAGAGATGGGTGGCTTATTTCCTTCATCGGTTATTTTCGGTTGAGTTTTTCGGTCTGAATCTGACCGATGTTCTACCCTAGTTTTTAATACGGTGAGACGGAGGAAACTTATTAAAGTTGTGAAGTTGATATGATGTGGAGGAAGAGAAACTCACTGAGAATGGGATTATTTAATAATATTTTTCTTCTATTTTGTTCCATTGTAACTTTCGGTTCATTGTTTTGGTCTTTGAGAAATTTATAATTTTACTTTAAAATATTGTAAAATAGAAAAACTCACTTTATCGTCATAATCATTTTATTTATCATCTTACTAATTATTTTTATTATTGTTGTGGTTGTTATCATTATTCTACTACCATCTAGTTTTGTGATGATTTCAATGTGATTATGGCAGGATCAATTGCAAAAAGAATATAGAGAGAAGATAATGTCAAGTTATCAGGTATGTAGTACCAAATGGTAATTCTTGGTCTATGTTTTGTTTGATTTTGTTGGCCTGAAATTAGTGTGGACTGTAGAGCCTAAAGCTGGGACAGACCCATGGGGTGGCAAGGGTGGGCTGCATTCCCCCCATTCTAACACACACACACATATTATATACACTACTTTTATTTTGTTTTATGTATTATTATTATTAACAGAATTTAATTTGTATACACTATTAGCGTAAAATAGTTTTACAAAAAGTCCAGTTAAATCTCACCATTTATATATCTCATGATATTATTTCTTAAAATACATATACAATAATCTAGATGGTGAGATGTGTGTATGTTGAACTATTACGATAAATTTTTATACAATATTATTGATAACTTTTTTCAGCTCCCCATTGGATTGATTTTTGGATCTGTCCCTTCCTGAAAGAATAATTTCAGGGAAATAATGTCACCCAATGACCCAAAGTAATTTCTTAAATCAATTAGATTTAAGAAATATTAACGCTGGCTTGATCTAATAATGAATCTCAATTCCCAATTTTGGCAACTATGTAGTTTGTCCCTAATATGGAATACATATAAATTTTTTAACACTGAGCTAAACGATAAAATCTCCGTCTCCTATTATTTGTGTTAACCTTAATGTATGGTTACCGTGTCTTTATCGGGAATGGGCCTGAGCCCAATACATGGGATAAGGTGTGAATTACTGCAGTTGCAAACTATTACGGCTGGTTTGGTTGTGGGAATTACAACAATTATTGCCAGTTACAAATTTTTACAGTCTTGCAATTATATTAAGCGGCGTTGGTTGATAGTCAATTAGGGAGAATGGAATGTGGCAGATCAATACTCTATTCTTGCCATAGGAACTATACAGTTCACAATACATTGCACATTCTATTGAATTTAGTTTTCTTGCATACTGCTAAATAGTTATATGAGTTGAAGTTATGCAATTTTCTTGGTTGCTTGGTTCTTTTTTAGCTTTTTAATATTTCAAAATCTATGAAGTTGCTATAAAGAACCGTATTCCATTCAAATCAGCAGACTCGTATGATTTAAGCTGAGACATATGTGCCTAAGCATAATGACAATCTTTCCTACATTTCCTCCTCTTTAACAAGACTTACTGGTTTTCTGTCCCAATTTTGCAGCCTCTGCATCAAGAGTTGTATACTATGGATCCTGCAGCATTCTTTGTACCTACATTTCTGGAAGCAATTAATGATAATACAGAACAAAGCTTTAGAAGTATAATGTCTGAACCTGTCCCAGGCATTTTTACATTTGAAATGCTTCAACCACATTTTTGCGAGTTACTGATATCTGAGGTATTTATCATTTTATCAATTGGGGTCTAAGCATTATTTTATTCTTCCTTTAAGTTATAACCTGCAGCTGCAAGTGAATGTATATACAGGTGCTTATATTTTTTCTCTGTTTAATTTATTCTTTTGGTCTCTCTAGGCTGAACATTTTGAGAAGTGGGCATACAAAGCAAAATTATGCGTAATGCGTCCCAATACAATGAATAAATACGGTGTCGTACTTGATGACTTTGGCTTTCAAACCATGCTTAACAAGTTTATTGAAGATTTTATTTCTCCATTGTCGAAAGGTGAGTGAAGTTTGCTTGTTTACTATTGCTCTTGGTGATTTGCCCAATTATATTTATGTATTTGTACACTTGGAGAGACTGGCGACTGTATAAGTTATTCATTCTCTTGAGATGTATTTCAGTCAATTGATTCTTTGTTATACAGTGTTCTATGCAGAAGCTGGTGGAGCAACCCTGGATTCTCACCATGGGTTTATTGTTGAATGTGGTTTACATAGAGATGTTGAAACAGGTAAGAGTTATGGTTGGTTGGAGTTTCTTTATCGTTGATGCTGATCTATCTTAAATTGAATGCATATTCTAGCTTGTGGTATGCATTGCACCCAGTTTTCTTGTAATAGTTGGATACAGTCTGGTTTTATCATCAGTATGTTTCTCATATTAAATATCTTATCATCTATATCTTTCTCATATTTAATATTGCTTCGTTATATTTATGGAAAGTAGAATTTTATTTTATTCTACATGCCATGCCCATAATGTTGGCCATTCATTCTAGAGAAGGCTAGCATTGTTACAAAATATAATTACTGCCAAACAGCTTTTTGGTTACTAATATATTTTACTTTTATATTATACATCTGTTGCAATTTCAACTTATTTAACACCTCTGCTCTTGGGAACTTTATTTTTAATTTTACAATATTGTATGCAATGAAGTCTAACAGATAGTCTTACATTTGTAGAATTCCATGTGGATGACTCAGAAGTTACCTTAAATGTTTGCCTGGGTAGGCAATTTTCTGGAGGAGAGTTGTATTTTCGGGGCTTGCGATGCGATAAACATTTACATACGATAAGTCATTCAGAGGTAAGAGTTAAGAAATGGAGATGGGAGTATGGGACAATATAAAAGTAAACTGGCATTAGGATTTCTTTTAAAATTTTCATGTTAAGTATGCATTGCTCTAATCTCAAACTAGATTATCTGATCTTTTAATATTGATGTTGATGAAAAGGCAGTCATAGTTAATTTGATGTCAAGTGTCCGTGCTGATTTTTTTTCTCTTTTTTCAAATGACTGAGAATAATAGAGCATACATATTGGAGAAATATACTTCTGATTTTATCTGGCATGATTTCAAGCATACATATTAGAATGGATGTAGTATAAAAATACTTATACTATTATTTATTTAACAACGCGTTGTAGCCGGCCCTAAAACACCATAGTTGGTTGGCGGGATAACCTTTATTTTAACTTTTTATTTAGTTTGTAGTTTACACTTTACACAATGTATTTCTTTTTTGAATTAACCCCTTGGTTCCCAAGCAAATGGACTCTGATAATCCAGAGTTCGTTCGGAAGGTATGTTTGACCAATGATTGTTCCAGTCAGGGATCAAACTCGGGTACTCAAATACTAACCTATCTGTTTCCACTTTGGAAAACAGAAATACAAATACAACAGATAAGAGATAAAACAGAAAATAGATCAGATCTTAATCTAATGATAACTAGTTCAAACATTCTAATTTAAACTAATTCACATTGTTATTACTAATTCCTAACTGACTTTTATAACTAGTATTTTTGTTTTTATAGAACTTTTACAACTGGTACTAGTAGTGCTAAGGATGGATCATTACATCTTTCAGTTTTGTTTTTCATTGGTCTGATTACATTTGCATTTTTTATGGAGCAGGAGATATTTGATTATTCGCATGTCCCTGGTTGTGCTGTGCTTCATCATGGCCGTCATCGCCATGGAGCTAGAGCCACATTTGCTGGTCATCGGTTCAACCTACTTCTGTGGTGCAGAAGGTGCTTTCATATTTTGGTTGCCTTCATAACTGCTTATATTAGTCTAATATACCTTGTCATTCTATTCTCACATGCATAGTAAGGATGTTAGAGCTAGGGTTATTCAAGAACCAGTAGAGATTTAGAAATTACATAGAGATAGAGAGCAGTGTTGTTAAATAACCGCTGCTAACCATGACGAAAGCTGATATGCTATTGAAGTCTTGCTACCACTGCAATAGCAAGAGAGAGAGAAAGAGAGAGAGACGTTTTACCGCAGTTTCCCCCAAAACCTCCCTTGGTGCCCTCCCCATAAACTATCTAAAAGGATTAGTTCCTGCAGAAGCTTGAAAAATGGTTTTGTGCACGTTTTCAGCCCAGTGAATGAAATCTGTTCAAACATTAGGTTGCTCAACTGAAAAACAACATAGATAGGTTTCTAAAACTCTGTTGATCACTTCTGTCGGACCATCATAATCTGGATGATAGGCTGTGCTCATGCACAGCTGTGTGGCTTTCAATTTGAATGTTCCTGCCAAAAATGATCTGTAAAAAATAGGATCTCTATCACTCACTATGGATACAGGTATCCCATGCAGCTTCGCCACTTCCCAGCAAAGATCTCAGCCAAAGACTAGGCTGTATAGGGGTGTTTCAAAGGTACAAAACGAGCATACTTGCTTAATCTGTCCACTATCACCCAGATTGTGCTGAACCCCTTGAATTTAGGCAGCCTAGTAATAAAATGATAACATCCATACTAATCTCTTCCCATACATCATCAGGAATAGGCAAAGGTCGTAGCAAACCGTGTGGTGATGCTGCTATGTACTTACTGCACCAGCAAACATGGCACTTTGCGACAAATTGGGTCACTGCCCCCATTATTCCCCTCCAATACAAAGATTGTGCTATTCTCCTGTAGGTTCTGAAAACCCCAGCATGGCCCCTAGTCAGTGTTGTGTGGAATTCCTGCAGCAACTGAAACTGAATTGGATGCAAGGACCAGCCTCCCTTTGTAGTGTAACATGTCCTGCTCCGCGGTATAATACGGGTGGGTGTCAGAGTCAGCCTTGAAATCTTCCATGAATTTTTTCTAACTCTGGATCGTCTGCACTTTTGCTGCTTATTCTGCATAATCTGGCCAGTAAACGCTGGAAATAGCCAAAACCTCCTCGTCTCTCCTTGATAAGGTATCAGCCACTCTATTTGCCACCCCTTGTTTGTAGACAATATCGAACTCATACCCCAACAACTTAGCTAACCAATTATGTTGGTTTTGAGTAGTAATTATCTGATCCAACAAGAATTTTAAACTCTTTGGATTAGTTTAATCTGTAAATCTGGTTCACAAGAGGTAGGGTCTCCAATGTTGGATGCCCAACACCAAAGCCATTAACTCTCTCTCATAAATTAACTTGGACAAAAAGCTTGGAGCCAGTGCTTTACTGAAATAGACAATGGGTTGCCTTTCCCGTGTAAGGCACTGCCCCTAATCCCTTACCGGAAGTATCACATTCATTACCAAAGTGCTTTGAAAAATCTGTTAAGGCCAACACAGGAGCTGTAGATAACACTGTTTGCAGCCTTCTAAATGCCTGTTCAGTTTCTGCATTCCATTCCCAGGCCCCCTTTTTGAGCAGTTCAGTCAAGGGCTTTGCAATTTTTCCATAGTCCTCGTCAAACCTTCTTCAGTATCCAGTTAGTCCTGAAATTCCCTTTATTGCTTTCACTGACTGGAGAATTGGCCACTGCAAAATACCACTGATCTTTTGAGGGTTCATGGCGACTACTCCTCTTGAGATGATGTGTCCCAAGTATTCCCAAAAATACATTTATTCCTGTAAGCATCTTGCTTGCTGCAAAAGACTCAAAACGGATGCCTTTGTCCAATTGTCCTCCCAACTTCTGCTGTAAATCAGTGTATGAACCAAAAACTTACGGAGGTAGGGCTGCAACAAAGAGTTCATGGCATTTTCGAACATGGCAGGGGAATTGGTTTGTTCAAAAGGCATCACCCGGAACTCATTGAGATTTTTTACATTTGAGCTATCCAATCGAATGGATCGATCCCCTCAAACATCAACCGTTCCTTTTTCTTGAACCACTTAAGATCCCTCAATCTTGGATCTTGTTGCTGTTGCGACCCTGTGTCCTTCCCCAGTCGATGCCTTCTTCCTTCATGAAAGTCTTGAGCAACGTTTTGATTTCTTTTGTCGTAGCAATGCTGTCCTCAGATTTCGTAAGATGCAAAGAATGTTGAGAAGCCATTTTCTTCAAGAATTCAATCACAGTTTCCATATTATACCTATGTTGTTTCATTGTTGGCAGGTTGTGTTGTTAATTGAACAAGAAAACAGTTGCAGGAAATGAACAAGACAGAGGAGAAATAACTGCTTTCATTCATATAATTGGTCTGATAATACAAACTGAACACACACACCTCTTTTACATAGTTTAGCAATACTAAAACTTCCAATAACTACCACAATACAACACAATTAATTAAATAAAACTGTACAGCAGTTACTAAAATAAAAACAGACAACACACACATCAGCAGTCCTAAGCATGATATTTAACAGGTTGGACCAAATTGATAGAGCTAGACTTATTCAAGAACCTGTAGAGAGATAGAGAGAATGAATGACAACCGTTTTCTGTTATTATTTTTACAAAGGGAATTTCCCTTTCACAACTGTAGGACGGTTTTATAAATGAATACAATGAATGAATCCTTCCATTCCCTACAATGCTCCTATTTATACCCTCCTTGTGTAGATTTAGAATAGGAGGTTTATCAGAGATATTAGGGGTCCTAACAAAGGATGTGAAGAAATGCATCATAAGGTAGTGTTACTCAATGTTACATCTGACTAGAATCACCTTCATATACACAAAATCAACTTTGCATTTTGTTCTATGCTCACTGGATATGTTCATGTTAGGAAAACAATTAATGCGATAAGCATCAAATAATGAAGCAAAATTGTATAATTCCCCACCCGAATTCTTCCTTTTGGCTTTCTATATTTTCCCTTATTGTTTATTCAATGTTATTCCTATTGGGTGGGTAATAGCAGAAGTGTTGGATTGTGACTGTATTATGGTAGTATTGACCTGGAATGTTATTTTCCTCTTAATTTTTACATGAATAGATTCATAATTTATATTGTTTTCTTGTTATTTTTATTACTCATTAAATTAAATATGAAAGTTGCATTATTTCTGTGCAGTTCTTTTTATAGAGAAATGCAAAAGTTTAAAAGAGATTTCTCTGGCTGGTGTGTTGAGTGCAATCAAGAGAAGAAAGATAAGAAAGATAGGATGCTCTCGGCATATGATACTACCGGAATGGTAAATAACTGTGTAATCTGCATTCTTCATGCCCATGCATTACATTCTAGGAAGAGTGTAGCAGTCATATTAATATTTGTCACCTGGCTTCCCACACTGTGACCAGTACTGGCAGTGTTGGCCAATTGCTGCTACCTAGGATATAATTTTTTGCATCACTTGAATGATAGAGGAACTTTGCACTGCATGTGTGTTGAAAGAATCAAGTTATTCTATGAAACATCTTGCACTAAAGGAGTGTTTGGAAGAAGTTATTTGGGCTTTTGTCATGACATGAGTGCTTATTTTAGTTTGATACACTTGTTACTTATGATAGGAGTGCTGTGCTAGCAGCACTTGCTCTAACACACTTTCAAACATTTTCTCTCTTATTGGGTGAAATTCATTCAGGTCCCACCATCTCGGGAATGCTCCCACATGAATTGGTGGGACCCTACATGAATTCCACTCAATACGAGTGTGTTAGAGTGAGTGTGCTACCACTTTTCACTTATGTTATGTGCAAAGCTATTTCTAGTTTATTTTGTTTTTCAATATAACCTGTGAACGAGCACTTAATTAACTTCTCTAGAATAACATATTGAATAAGTGTTCAATTTTGCTGTCTACCGAGAACATATTGAATAAGTGTTCAATTTTGCTGTTTACCGAGACTTATCATAAATAGCTGATAGAACTTATTGCATCAATCGATCCATTTGTGTTTCTCATCTTTCTTAATGAGATAAAGTTTGGTTGTATTGTTATGCACCCTATGCTGGACGGAACGCGATCTACCAACTAATTATGGCAAAGAAAACTGGTAGCATCAGCAAGCATATCCTTTGAATAGCCCTCAGTTTGAGCTTTGAGCTTTGTTAAATTTCTTTCTTTGAAATATTAATAACTTGTTATGTACACAGTAAGTGATTCCTTAGGCTATATAGATTATAGACCCTGACTTGTGATATATCGCTCAATGATGATAGAAGTTCATGTTGAATTAGAAATGTTTAAAAATGCTAGATTGATGTTTTGCAGAATATAACTGTAAACTTTATGGCTATGCAGGAAATATTGAGGGAAGGTGGAACAACTGCATAATCTATCTTGTACAGCATCAGTGGAAATGAATGGTAAAAAATAGCGTAGCTCTTATTATTTATTCCAGACAGATTTTGATTATCCTTAACTAGTCTAGTCTAGGTTGTAAAAGTTATCTCCTGAAAGTGGTGCCTTACTACCTTTGTTAGTTTGGATTAACCGATAAAGTTGTTACTGTTTATCTGATAAAAGTCTCGGATTGTGTTCCGGTAGGTATGTTTGGATGGTGGGATTTTGATGGGAGGGAAAGGGGGAACTTATTTTTCTTTTCTAAATCAAGGAAACTAAAATAAAAATAACGATAGAGCAATTTTGAGATGCTCACAATTGTAGTTTCTTTAATATAATGAACTCGTTGATTCAACATAATATTTCTTATTATCACTGGTGAGAGAAGTTTGGATTACATTATCATCTCTTATATTAAAATATGCATTTCCTTTCCTCAAAAATTAAATATAAAAAAGTTATACTCCCCTTTCTTATGTTATGAGATGTTTGAATTGCGTTGTGATCCGTCGAGAATTAAATATAGGCTTAAATGCTCTTTTGATCCCTTAAGTATTTAATTGGTATCGCTTTGGTTCCTTAATTAAAAAAAGATTGTTTGAGTATTTAAGTTTTTTAGTCTCGTTTTGGTCCCTTCTGTTAGGTTTTCGTTAGGTTTAATAAAAAACGTTAAGTGTGGACACGTGTCACCTTGTCATTGGTTCTGAGATTTTTTTTTTATAAAAAAATATTTTTAATATTGAAATATATATATTTTTTTGTAAAAAAATCTCAGAATCAATGACAAGGTGACACGTGACACTTTGTCATTAGCTTTAGGATTTTTTTTAATTTTTTTTTATAAAAAAAAACTCAGAGCCAATGACAAGGGGACATGTGTCCAGGAGTTAATTTTTTTTTAAACTTTAGCGGAAATATAACAGAAGAGACCAAAACGAGATTTAAAAAAAACTTAAATACTCAAACAATATTTTTTTTATTACTCTTTAATCCATTTTAATATAAATAAACATTTTTATAATAACTAACTTTACAAGTTACCATTTTTAGTGGAAAGCCAACGTTTAAGAAACCAACTTTTCTTTATAATGATAATTAACTTTAAATATCTTGTGATTTTTTACTTAGTTTTCTTTTTATCATTTTAATCCGCTGTCCAATATTTTCTATTTTTATTTTGGATGAAATTCAATATTTTTATTTGATTTTGCTTTATAGTTTATAATATGTCGTTAGTGGAGATATTCGTTCTTGGTCACAAACACAAGTAAAAAGTGTTTAGGTATACACACATAACTGAACAAAAATAAAGTAAATAAATGAATGATATGACTAATTTTTATTTTTTTTTTCATTTATTTTTCTCTTCTTGTGAGTGTGTCCAAACTAAGGTTTTGCAACTCGAGAGTTTACTTCAACTCGTTTTGCTTAGGTAAATTCGACTCGAGAACTTCTAAGAGTTTACGTAAAATTAAAATTATATAGAATTTAATTATATAAAATTTATTATATGCATGACATATACTTATGTAATATTGTAAATAGGTCATTAGTGCAAAATATGACTTAATTACAAAGATAAATTATACCAAACTACTATAATAAAATGTTATGTTCAATTTAGCATCAAAATTTAAAAATTAACGCACAAAATCATAAGTTTCATAAGTCTCTAAGTTCAAGTCATCCATAAAACCATTCAAAAAAGCAAGTTTCACAAGTTCCTAAAGTTGTTAATAAAACTATCTAAAAAATAAACTAGTTAATTTCTTCAAAAGGTTACAAACAGCACTACCACAACCCTAACTGGTGTCGCTCTCATCCGTGTCGAAATCTGAATTTTCACCGTCAGAATCGTAACTCTAACAGGTATGTGCTCCCCTGTTCATGGTTTGAGAACTCATAGTAGAAAGAAAAAGAAACATTTTATTGTTTTGAATTTTGTGTCAATATTTCATTTTTCTTTATAAAATTTTGATTGTCTAAAAAAATTATCATATAAGTAATTATTCAAATAATACAACTCTAAAATAATTATGATTTTGATGGGTGGACAATGAACAATCTCCACCACCCGAACAACACACCGCCATTTTTTATATGAGTGAATTGAGCGGATTTTAAACAATCCCTATAATCTCTATAATAAGGCAAAAAGAAAAGGTAGGTGATAATAGCAGCATATAATAATCATAAATAAATAAATAAAAAGAGGAGTGATATTTGGATAATCAATTTCAAACAACTTTAGGGACAATCTTTTTTTTTCTCTCTTTTTATTAGACAATAACCATAGAGAGAGAGAAAAAGAGGGAGAGAGAATAAAAATACAATGTGAATATGACTGAGAGAGTTGTGACAAAAATTGTATAAAAATAGTTGTTGAAAATCAAATATCATCTCTCAGATAAAAAAGGATCTTAATTTTGTGATTTATTTGCTCTCATGACAACATGCTGTCATAGTCCAAGTACGCATGTGCTTTTTTTGTTGATCTTGATAGCCAAATGATTCATTTTCGACAACAGCATATAAACACTCGCAGATTCGTAGTACATTCGTGTGACAACTGTAATGCAGCTGTTTGTTTGGTCGTTATTACTCATCACTAAAATATTTACATATTTCACTCACTTAATAAAACCACGAAAATTTTTAACATGCGCTTTAAAGCATATGAATCAAATAGTATAAAAATAATTTATTGAAAAGTGTGCATTAATTTAATCTTTAATTTTTTATTGAATTAAACGCACATAATTTTAGAGAATATTTTTTCTTTTGGATTTCTTAGCATGTGTCTTAAAGACACAAGTTAACACTACCCTAAAATCATAGATAAAATACAACTATAAAATCGAACTCAAATAGTCAAGTATTCAACGAACTCTATTAAAATACGAATCATTTGAAATTATTCGAATTTAATTTACGATATAAATGATATTTAACCAAACTACTTCTTTCGTCCTATAATAAGTGAATCATTTGCAATAAAATATTGTCTCAAAAAATTGATGAATTTCACTTTTCAGCACAATATTAATTAATTTTTTGCAATTATAACTCTAATTAATACTACTTTCATCACGCTCAATTCAATACATATTCTACATTACATTTACGATAAAGAGGAATGCACCTGTAAATGATAAGACACTGAAACCATTTTCTCTATTTTTCACTTATTCATTTTTTTTAATAGAACGGAGAGAGTATATTCATTTTGGAATCAAACTTCATATTATCAAACGAGAATTAACACTAAAATAAAAATATAAAGAGTCATGTTAACTAGTATTCAAGGCTTCAGTTAAAGAAGTAAAAATAATTTTTTTTTATTAAAAATAATAACTTATTAATTTTCATAAAATTAAACATTCTACTTTTTATCAATTCCCAATGTACAGGTTGACATTTTTCGAATAAAATTACATAGAATACGTGTGTAACCACCGCAAAATAAAAGCAAGCAAGCAACCACTCCCATTCTTGGCACTCTTTCCACGCCCCCTTGTCGTCTCCTTTTTTGCTCCCATTATTACCATCTTGTTAATATAATTTTCATATAAAAAACCTCTTTAAGAAATAAAAATTTAATTTTCTTTTAGGGGAATAAAAAAATCAATTAGTTGTACCAAAAAAAAATTAATTAGTAATTTTTTTTGGTGGTGTCCGGGTTTCGAATCCCGAACCTTGCATATATTATGCATTGTTCTTAAGCTAAGCTCACGGGGACAATTAATAACTACTACTAATATAACAGTATTATATATTTAGTATTTAAAAAAAGTAATTTATGTATCCAGTTTCCTTATACTATATATACACTTTCCACTTTCCGATCACTATTATAAGCAAATATTCATTTTATAGGTTCATTCAATAAAATGTATACGAACTTTTACTTATAATAGTGACCGGATAAAGTATATTGGTTAGCATCTTACATTAAAAAAAAAAGTAACATCAACATGTAATTTTTTTGTTGTTGAAAGAAACATCTGCATGTAACTTATCATTAGATTTTTCTGTTTTTTATTACAATTAACTTTCAGTTTTACCTGGCCTTAATTTTGAACAACTTGCCTTAAATGTTGTTTATTTTAATTTAATATCACTCACCACTGAAACCAAATTAAAAAGAGCATAAATAATAATGAGGCACTAAATAGTAATGCAATTTTGTTTGAGAGAAACATAAACAGAACAGATCAAAGATGCATACAAAGACAGACTCAGAGGTTACCAGCTTAGATGCATCATCCACAACAAGATCTCCTCGTCGACCAGCATACTATGTTCAAAGTCCATCCCATGATGGTGAAAAAACCACTACTTCCTTTCATTCTACTCCTGTTATCAGCCCAATGGGTTCTCCTCCTCATTCTCACTCTTCCTCTAGCCGTTTCTCTGGTTCCCGTAAACTCAACAACAACCACCGCAGTAACACCAAACCTTGGAAAGAAATTGATGTTATTGAAGAAGAAGGTCTTCTTAACAATCAAGATCATCATCATTCTCTTTCTCGTCGTTGGTATTTCCTTGCTTTCATTCTTGGCTTTTTCCTTTTGTTCACTCTTTTCTCTCTTATCCTTTGGGGTGCTAGTAGACCCATGAAACCCCATGTCATGATTAAGGTAAACTTTTTTTTTATTTTTATTTTTTATTTTTATTACTTTGTTAATAATATATATTTCTGATTGTTATGCCAAATGGGTTTTCATCAATTTTTTATTTTGTGTTTTGTAGAGTATAAAATTTGAGCATGTTAGAGTTCAAGCTGGTTCAGATGCAACGGGTGTGGCCACTGATATGATTACAGTGAATGCAACTGTGAAATTCACTTATCGTAACAAGGGCACATTTTTTGGTGTTCATGTCTCATCCACACCTTTAGATCTATCCTATTCAGAAATCGTAATTGGTACTGGCAATGTAAGTCTAGTGTCCGACAATTTATTATTTGCTTTGCTTTTATGTGTCAGTCAAGTCAATGTTGTGTCTGGTGTTCTAATAGATCGAGATCATCAAATGGTTTAGATTGTGTTAGATCTCTATCTGACAGTCAATCTGAATTCTTATTGATAATCATATGGATTTGTGATTGCAGATGAAGAAGTTTTATCAATCAAGGAGGAGTCAAAGACTAGTTAGTGTGGCAGTGATGGGGAGCAAGATTCCATTGTATGGAAGTGGTGCAAGTCTTAGCAGCACAACTGGTATGCCAACTTTGCCAGTACCATTAAAATTGAGCTTTGAAATTAGATCTAGAGCTTATGTGCTTGGGAAATTGGTCAAGCCAAAATACTACAAGAAGGTTCATTGTTCTGTCGTATTTGATCCCAAGAAAATCAATGTTTCTGTTTCCCTCAAGAAGTCTTGCACGTATGATTGATTGAGAAGTGGAATGGAAGGAAGATGAAGAAGAAGCACATGGAAATGGAAATAAAATAATCATAGAAAAGTGATTCATTGGTTGAGGAAAAAACAAAAGGGGATACACAGCTCATAGGAATAAGAAATGGAAAAACGCGTTTTTGTGACACTTTTGGCTGTTCATTTTTAACACTCCACATTCTCTAAGTTCTAGTAGCATAAAGAAAGACATGTTTGGATTCGGTGGAAACTTGTTACTCACGATTACCTTTTTCTACTTTTTAATTAATTTTGTCCCATCATGTGGTAATAAGGTTAAGGTGTACTAATGTATTGTATTCGATCTGAATGTTGTAATTTCATTTTTACAGTTGAATTATTATAGTGTAATTATAGCCCAAAAAGTTGAATCATTCGTTGATTAGTTTGTGATATAAGTTGAATTATTCTTTGATTAGTTGGTGAAGTCATCGATTGTAAGATGGCCAGCTTGTTCCACACACACCGCCAATTTTCATATATGAAACTAAAAACACGTTGTATTTTAATCAAGTCAAAGCATGTTATCTTACTTTTTTTTTTTTTTAATGAAAAATGAAGCTAAGGAACACTATTAAATAAAAAATAAAGACTAAGTTGGGGGAGAAGGAACATCCACAATAGTCCAAGTAAATTTTAAGATGATTTATATTGGCGTGGAGATCAACAAAATTATGAAAAGTTGCAACACTCCTTGGAGTTAACTTCAACAAGAAGAGAAGAAATTTAAAGCTCTCGCAAAAGCTTAAGGCCATGCAACAGATCAAAGTTCAATAGAAATGAAATGACAGTAGAAATTCTTAAAATGTAATATATTATTGAAATTTGAAAAGAACCTATGATCGATGAATCTTGCAACATTCCCATATTATGTGTTGCATCCAAGCATAATGCCGGTACTATACACAATCCTGTCATATAATTCTGAATTGGTTAAAATCTCCCCTGCATATTCACAGACAAAGTATCCCTTGGGCAATTTACGGCTTAAACCTCGTTGCACTACCCGATTTCCACACTGCATCACACATCCACATTTCCTCCAGCACTCCTTTATAAACTTCCTAACCAGATGTCCCTTGCATGGTTCAGGTTTGGTCTCATTCTTAGTCCTCTCAATTGGGCACTCTTTACAATACACATCATGATGATGATGGGGTTCCTTTACCATAGACATGCAATCTGTTAAAAACTTTTCACTCAACAAACCTTGCGAAGTGTAAGCAAACTCTCCACCAGTTTCTTGAGAGCATGTACAAGGAACTGACAAGGAAAGACAGTCGCCTGAACAATCGGAGCAGCAACTCTCATCCGTAATCCGAGCAAGTGAAATATTAACATTTGCACTTTGATACATTGTGTTACATGGAATATAATTAAATTTTGGAAAATCCTCACTGTTGGTTTCCTCTAATAATGATATTTTAATGTTTTTTTCAGAACCTTTTGTTATGTCTTCGACATATCGAAAGGATTTTTTTTTATCCTCAGAAAGAGTTTGCCTTGACCCATTTCGATTTAAACTCAAGTCAGTCCTTAATGCATCATCACAGTTTAAAGAAGATTTAACTTCTCCCAAGGGTGAAGAAGAACCAATATCAATATTACCCTTACTGGTTCTGGTGTTATTGTTGCATGTGGGAGTAGCTTCTATCTTGTGTGTATTCTGATACACATCTGACAGGGATTTGACAGTAAGATTTCCATTGGAAGCATTTAGTGAGCCTATAGAAAATCAACAAGAAAATCACAAAGCAGCATACATATAAAGAAACTTCAAACTAAGCTCAAGTCTGCAACAATATATGCTTTTCTTAGGCAGCAGATGCAGAAAACTTAGGCGAAGAATATATTTAAGTTTTGAACATCCACCCTCAAACTTGCCGCAACCTAAGGGAGGAGGAGACCAATCAATGTGATTGATTAATATATTTATCTTAGGGATGTCAATGGGGCGGAGATCACTTCCCCGCTCTCCGCCGTGCCACTCAAATTGCCCCCATTCCCGTTCCCATTTTCTTCCCCGTCCTCATTCTTGCAGTCACTCAAATTGTCCCCCATCCCCTGATGACAAATAAATACAACATGAAATATTTATATATACAATGCAAAATATATTTTGGTGAATTGTTCGGGGACATGATCCCCGTGTGGTGGGGGCTATGATCCTTGTGCTCATCGGTCATCGCCAGACTACTCTTGGAGGTCTTTCTCTCCCATTTTTGTGTCCAAGGAAAGAATTCTTTGTCGGCGATCTCCAAATGAGACAGTCCCCACGAGAATCTCCATTTATAGATGCACATTGACATCCTTATTTTGTCCCGTAAATCTTCTCTCGCTTCACAATCTAAAAGCATATGTATGATTGATTTATCTCAAGAAGTACAACATATACAAGTTGGATTTTGCAACCACGTTTCTCTTTTACGCTCGCCGTTAGCTAAGAGTTTATATGACAAGTTTTCAAAAGAAAAACACTGGTCCTATAAAATCGGTGACATCCTTATATCCTTGTGTTTATCTTGTAAGTCGCTCTCAAATTAATCTCTTTTTCAGCGGGGTAAAAAGGGCAAGCTAAATATAGAAGGATGTATAAAATGACGGGTTTTATCTATACCTATTAATAAAGGCAATACATGCTTTTGGTGTAGCCTATTTTTATTGCCTAAAATACCCTTGACAGTTTTTATTTTAACCTACAACATATGCAAGCTGTCACAACTGTTCACACAACACATACACACACACACAAAAAAACTGCTAAAAGTACAATACAATTTAATTAAAAAATATTTTACATAGCCAATAAACTTCCGCAATATTGATCAGAACTTCAGTTTGAGAGAAACTGCAAACTACATTTTTAAAAGAACAAATTGCAAACTATCGTCCATCCCAATTCCAAGCATCCCACTACGAGTGTTGATAAAAACCACAATCCTTTTCACTTCAAAATGTAGGCTTATTCTTCTTTCAACCCTTCTTTTTTTACGACCATCTGATTATTGCTTCAATTGTTTCTCAAATTTTTTAAAAACAACGAAAGAGAAAACAATAATTTTCAATTATAATGTACTCATTTTATTCAATCTTCCTTTTGTTTGGGGTCTTTGGTTTCAATTATTTTTGTATTTAACTTTGATTCAATTTCAACCATGTTTGGGATCATTGATATTTTCTTAATAAGTTTTTTTGTGGCTTCACAAAACTGGTAAAAATGTCAGCATCTCCATTGAAGTCTGTTAAAGTTGGTTTAAGCGGTTGAGTCTTTGGTTTTTATTGTTGTCTGTCTCTCTTTTGGTATATATCTTTTTGGTGAATCTGAAGTTCAAAAGCATGATCCTAATACTATATTGGTTCTCATGTATAGGTTGAAGTTGGTTTACCATGCAAATAAATATAAATTATGACGTAGTAAAAAGTTAGCCCTTCTCTCAGTCTCTCATTTTTTTCTGTCTGTCTTCTTTTATCTCTGGTCCTCCCCATTTGCCTCTCATTTCATTTTATTTTGTTTCCAGTGAAAATAAAATCGGTAGATTACGCTTTGAGGGAAACTCATTAGAGGTACCACATGGTTTCTTAATCTGTTCACTGTGAATTTTTTACTATTTGCATTGAAATTTTCTTAACAACAATATCAATTTTCTTTATGGTTGTTTTAATTCTATTATATCCTTTTTCTATTTCAAAATCTGATCTATGAGTTCGGAGACTTTGTTCTACATGATGGGAAGATAAGTGTGATAAATACTTGAGAGTTAATTATGCTCATTTTATAGAGTACGTGATATAATTGAACTAATATTTTCTGTTATAAATGTACTAAAATTAAATATTATTTACTTGAGGTAGAATTGCTTCCCCATTTTTGTGTAGTGCTCTGCTTTTTCTATAATACTCTCTACTAATTTGTTCTCCTTCCTGTTTCAGTTGAATTTTTTTATTTTCTTTAATTGTTTGCAATTTCATGATGATCTTATTGATATATACGTAACAGGTTTGTGTACATCAAAAATTGAATCAATAGAAAGAAAATCATTCAAAAAAATTAAAGAAAGCACAAAAAAAGCGACAACCTAACTCGGTGTGTGGTGATATCTATTTTGTCAAATACTCAAATTCTATGTATTTGCTTTGTGACTTATTGTGTGTTTGCAACAGACTTTTGTGTTTTGGCTTTTGTAGTTTTTAAGGGTACTAAAACTGAATTATATTTCTTTTGATTATATTAATTTTATACTAATTTTTACTCGATCCATGACACACATGCAGGAAATGGGCAATAGCACAACAATCCTATTCTTCAACATGAACTATGATGACATCAGATTTACACATAACACATGGGAAACATTCCAAGGTTTTATGTACGTTTGCTTGGTTTAATTGTTTTTATATTCTTGGTAATAAAATGGGCAAGAGCAATATTGATCCATTGAAGTCAAAGATGCATCTAAATTTAGTTTTTCCGTTTCATCTATTGTTTTTTTTAAATTTACATGTGTAGATGTCTTAGTGTTGTGTCCAATGTATTTGTTTGTGCTTATAGCGAACATCCTATAACCATGTCATATATGTGGATGATTTTTAGGTTGAATTTCTCTCATATCATTAGCGTCTACTATTTTTATCTCTCTAGCAATGGTTAATTTTTTTTCTTCCTGTTTCCATATGAAGTAGTCCACAAGATCGTGAAAGGGGATGAGTGGAGACGCTGCCATCATCCAAGGTAGACATAGAGGTTTCCTTATTGATTTCAATGTATGCTAAAAGAACTAATTTAAACCAACTACCAAAGGTTTTTTGTTCATTTTTTCATTATGTTTTTTATTTAATCTTCTTATTTTATTCTAACTAATATTTCAAAAACAAAGTAATTGAGAGCGGTATATAACCGAAACTGAGAATTCCAGAAGCCCTAAGACATAGGCCACTAAACAAGTAAAGGACAACAAATAGTATTCGTGGATCGGGAAGACCAACTCTCATTCACGGAAGCAGATCGTTGACGACAACAGGTCGGGAAGGAATAGAAAGCGGGGATAAGGTCTCAACGTAGTCGATGTCCTCTTTCAGAGTGAACCCCTTGGCGACTAGCCTGGCCTTCTATCTCTCAATCTTGCCATTTGATTCCCTATTGGTCTTACCAATTTACACCCTACGGGCTTTAGGCTATTAGGGTATCTTGAGGAATGGTCTGAAACAGTGAGATAAAAAATATATGAAGAAATCAGGAATATCAACGGAGCATCACAACAAGTTGATGAAGTTGATTTAACGAATATAAGTTGAGAGAACCGCTTCTTCTAATTCAATTACATGTATGTAATTAGTATCATGTAAAGTTTATACGGTTAGACATGTTATCATACATATAAGACTATATTGTTACGCCTGAAGTGATGATCATAAAATCTTATCTACGTTTACTTACAAAACATATGCTTTTTATTGTCTTGCACAATATAATAAAAAAAAATCCAAACTGAATATCTGAATTATTCTTGGACAAACTTAATTAGAATCAAATGTTTTTTATAATATAATAAAAAAAATGCCACTAAATATTTGATGAAACGAGAAAAAGCTTGGGTGTATGGTCGTGTAGCTAAGCAACCGAACAAGGATTTGGGAGACTGTTCAATAGGACATTTGTATGGCCGTGGAGAGAGAGTGAGAGAGAGAGAGAGAGGGGAGAGAGATAGTATCTTAATTCTTATATTGGGTTGCCTTAGATTTTCTGAATTTTATATTAACCCACCCGATAATTGTCACTCATGTTTCATGCATATTCATCCTCCATAGGTAAATGAGTATGCATCACAAAACTAAGTATATATTAAGTAACTCCATGTCATAGAAGTGCATGAAATACATATCTTATATTTTTTATTAAGCTTGATCATTCTTTCAATTCTAATAATTTTCTCCAAGATATATCAGAAAAAACTAACCCAACCTTGATGTTGAAAAACATATTGTTTATGAGTTACATGCGTTAGCGCAGTAGAAAGAGCGGACAGACGGGCACGTGAAGTATAATTAGAATTTTGTTGAAAAACATATTGTTTATGAGTTACATGCGTTAGCGCAGTGGAAAGAGCGGACAGACGGGCTGGATGCTAGTTAAGTATAATTAGAATTTTGCAATGTTTGATGTATAAATAAATATAATGCACGGGGAAGGAAAGGGAAGGGTATTTGCAATTGCATTGCACCTAAAGGGAAACCTCCGCTCCACGTTCCCTTTCAGTTTACTCTCCTGTTGTTTGTTTTGGTTTGTATCGTATCGTATCCACACATTTCATTTCAATCTCAAATTCCATTTCATTCTTCTATCCATTCTAACTTTTTTCTTACAGGTTCATTCGTTCGTTTTCTTCTTCTTCTTCTTCTTCTTCAATACAAGATTTTGATTGGTTCAACTTCAACAACGGATCAACATCTTCTTCACCTTCGCAGCATTCCATTCATCATTTTATGCTCATTTAGTTTTTTTTTTAGGGTTTCGCTTCTTAATTACTTCCTTTGTAATTTCTTCTTTTTATTTTCCTTCATAGTCAATTTCTTTGTAATTATTCTCCATACTTTATACTCAACGTTTATACTTTTGGATTCTTCTTTTTCCCATTATTACTGCACAATCATCTCTCATCACTTTCTTATCACTATTACTAACCTTTTTGCTATTACTATTGTTTTGTACGTTTCTATTGGAAAACAAAGTAATAATAACAAAGCGTTATACCATTCTTAGAATATATATTTACTTATTGCAATAATAATATATCAAAAAAAAAAAAGTGTAGTAATTTGTTGTTGATGGGGAGCACTGGGTTAAGCAACTGCGATATCGGGCAGCGGCAAAGGTTAGGGATAACCGAGCCAATCTCATTGAGCGGACCGACTGAATATGATGTCGCCAAGACGCGTGAGCTCGAGAAGGTTATGTTTTTGCGCCTATAGCAAATTGATTATTATCTGTTTTTGAGATTTTTCTAGCTATGTTGTGCTGAATTTGGATTTTGCTTGTTTAATGTTTAGTACTTGCAAGACGCCGGCTTGTATGAGAATCAAGACGAAGCGATTTGTAGGGAGGAAGTGCTTGGCAGGCTAGACCAGGTTGGATTTATTTTTGTTGATCGATTGCGTTGAGAATAAGAGATGATTATTTGATGATTTGCTATACTTGTATGAATAATATTAATTGTTGATTTATTGATAACAATTGAGATTATTTACTTCATCATCTAGAATAATGTGAATTATTTAGGGTTTTGTCCATTTTTGTGATTTCGATCCCAAGTGACAGAGGGAAAGAGAAGCAGACGCCTTATTTGGAAATATTTCCAAGTTGAGGGCTTTGTGTAATCATTTTCTTGTTGCATTTCACGTTATACCATATCGGAAATGTGGTTGAGCACCTCATGAACTCATATATTTTGGATGCGATATTGTGAAATGAATTAGATTGTGAAGATTTGGGTCAAAACCATTTGCCGTGCAAAGGGATTTAATGAACAACTGGTCAAAGAAGCAAATGCCATGATTTTTACTTTTGGATCCTATCGCCTAGGGGTATGGTGCTGTTTTCCCTTCCAAATTTTTCTTGTATGCGTGCACCCTCACACACGCTTATGCAATTTTTATCTTTGCATTTTATGAACAGAAGATTTTGGAAAGAGGTAATTAGAACAGCGTTGTCATATCACTTGCCACTCCAATTATATCTTTCCATACCTAACGTGATGGTCAAATTTGTGGACCAAAAATATTGTATTTACTTATAGCTCCAGTGTATTTATTCAATCATTTATTTTGTTGGTTTTATCATATTACCATTTTTAATTCAAATTTTGTAGGTGCATGGCCCCGGAGCAGATATTGACGTTCTTTGTGTGGGACCTAGACATGCAACCAGAAAGGTTTGATAATTCTTGCCATTTTTAAAAGTTGACTTAGAGTTTTCAGGTCATATCTCCCTTTCAACTAAAATTGTTGTCTGAATTGGCTTTAGGAAGATTTCTTTGGTGAGCTGCATAAAATGCTATCTGAAATGCCAGAAGTGACAGAGTTACACCCAGTGCCTGATGCTCATGTTCCAGTGATGGGTTTCAAGTTCAACGGCGTCTCTCTGGATCTCCTTTATGCACAATTATCTTTGTGGGTTATTCCTGAAGTAAGTGATTCATGGAAGACTTCTTGATGTGTCAAATACACCTCCCTTCATTACCACTAAGTAATACTGTTTGTTATTGGATAGGACTTGGATTTATCACAGGAAGCAATATTACAATATACAGACGAACAAACTGTTCGCAGTCTTAATGGTTGTAGAGTGACTGATCAAATCTTGCATTTGGTTCCAAATATTCAGGTAGACAAGTATAGAACTTTTACGTTCAGCTTTGATATGACTTCTGGCTTTCATGTCATTGATTATATTTCTATTTCTCAAGTGCAGAATTTTCGTACGACATTGAGATGCGTGAAGTTATGGGCTAAGTGTCGTGGTGTTTATTCAAATGTATGCAGGGAAGCTTGCGCTCTAGATGGCTTATCTGCTGTTCATTTTCTATTTTGACCTGAACTTCGATGTTACTAGTAATTATGATCTGATTTGCCTAACTTTTCTTCATGATATGCCACGGGCAGGTTGCAGGTTTTCTTGGTGGTATAAACTGGGCATTGCTTGTTGGTCGAATATGCCAGCTATATCCAAATGCACTGCCTAATATGTTGGTGTCTCGATTCTTTAGGGTATACACTCAGTGGCGTTGGCCAAACCCAGTAATGCTTTGTACTATTAAGGAAGGATCTCTTGGACTTCAAGTTTGGGATCCTAGAAGAAATCCCAAGGATAAATACCATCTAATGCCAATAATTACTCCTGCTTATCCGTGCATGAATTCTAGCTACAATGTGTCATTAAGTACATTGCGTGTTATGACAGAGGAATTTCAGAGGGGAGATGAAATATGTGAGGTATTATTCTTTACTTTGAAAGAAAAAATGTGATGTTATGACATATTGTTCAAAATGTTTGTTTTGAAAATTCGAAGAGATAGTATCTGTGTGTGTTATTTATTTATTTTAATACTTTTTATGGGGGTACCATGAGGCCTACTGCTAAAAAAGATAAAAAAACTAAACATATACTGAAGCAAGATGCAAAGCAACTCTCATAATATTAGTAATAGGGCCCATTTGTTATAGATTAAAATAAAAGTGAATTTGATATAAATAATTTAGAGATTATTGTTAAGAAAAGCATAGGCTATGGTTAAAAAAATTATGCATGTTAAAATAGATTTTCATTAATATATTTATAAAAGCATAGACACCATAAATTATGTTTTTCTCTTCCATTAAAAATGATTTTCTTCAAAAGCTAATAAAAGTAGCTATTTCATTTCATACATAAAAACCATTTTTAACAAACTCATTTTTTAAAAAGTCTTCACACAAACATAACTAAAGCATAAAAAATGTTTTTAAAAAAAAATAATAAACAAACAGGCACATAGTAGTAGTTAGTAGAGACAAATCCCTTGGAGGTAAGTCCCAAATTTTCACTCTATACTCTAGAGCCATGGTCGATGCTCCATTTAGCACACCAATCTGTACAGTTGTTACTTTCAGCATACTTTACCTACAAACCACCTCCTGGTCCTTGTTGCCCCAGTCGTGCATCTGTGTGATAATAAGTCTAGTAGCATTTTTAGCCGTGTCTCCTCAAAGGCTGGCCAATACTTTTTTTTTTTATTTCTTTCTGCAAACAGCAGCATTCAATGAACATTTGTGTTGCCTATGATGATATAATCCAATTTGTTTGAGGAAAAAAAAATAAAAAAATAAATGAACATTTGTGTTGCTTAATATAAGGTTTCTGATATTTTTAGGCTATGGAGGCTAACAAGGCTGATTGGGATACCCTTTTTGAGCCCTATCCATTTTTTGAATCGTATAAGAATTATTTGCGGATAGACATTTCAGCAGAGAATGTTGATGATCTTAGAAACTGGAAAGGCTGGGTTAAGTCTCGCTTGCGCCAGTTGACATTGAAGGTATATAGTAATTTAAGTTTTCCTCTTTGTAGTTTCATTTATTTTATTTGTCTGCTCTGCCTCTTTCTGTTTTATTTTCTCAAAAAGAGTTGGGGGGTGCAAATATTTTCTCCCCTCTTCTTTGTTTATATACATAACCTAATTTGGCTGTCCTTTGAACATCTAGATTGAGAGGAACACTTATGGCATGCTTCAGTGTCATCCACATCCTGGTGATTTTTCAGACAAATCTAGACCTTTACACTGTTCTTACTTCATGGGTCTGCAACGTAAGCAAGGAGTTCCTGCCAATGAAGGCGGACAATTTGATATGAGATTAACTGTTGAAGAATTTAAGCATTCTGTCAATGCGTACACGCAATGGAAACCTGGAATGAATATATCCATCTCCCATGTGAAACGCCGCAATATACCCGCCTTTGTATTTCCTGGTGGTGTTCGGCCTAAATGCCCATCCAAAGTAACCTGGGTGAGTAAGCGACGTTCAGAGCTTAGGGTTTCCGGCCATGGTCAAGCAGAAAAGTCTCAAGTGGGTAAAGAGTTAGGAGCAAACAATGATAGGAAGAGAAAGCAAGCAGAAGATAGTGGGGATGACTTGAGAAACTCCCGGTCCTTTTCCTCTCTGCCTCCCTCTAGCAGGGATGTTCATGAAGATGGAAATCCTGTCAGCATTGCTAATTCTTGTTCTGTGAAATGTGATGACACAGAACTCAACTGTATGAGTGAACAAAAGAGCGAGAAACCTGATTTGAATTTTTCAGGGGAGTGTCCTGGGGATAGAGAGACCGATGGATCAGTGAAAAGCAACTCACAAATTATCCCTCTACTTGCTGCTACTGATAGATCTAATTTTGAAGAAGCTGAAAAGGTTGTCATCCAGAAGATTGTGTGTGGTCCATGTGAGGTACATCAAGCCTTTCCTGAAGAACCTGATGAACTTGAAGATGATCTTGAGTATAGAAATAAAGTCAAAGATTTTGGTGGGAACTTGGCAAACATCAATTTCGACTCTACAAAGTCTGTAGTGGCAGCAGAACCTGTTTTTTCTCAAAAGGAAAATAGTAGTTCAACTCATATATACTCTAATGGGGGCTTGGAGGAGCTTGAGGTTAACATCTTAATATATATCTTACATTTGGAATATTTTCAATCATTCTGCAACAATAATATTATAATAGATCATAGTACCAGCTTTTTTTCTAACTGATTGTGAATATCTGAAGTCTGAACTTTCTGCTAAAGTTGCTCACAACTCTGTCAAATCTGTGCATATGGATGTTCCTAGTTTTTTTAGTTATAATTTAGATTAAAATTTATACTAACTTGTATCATAAATGATATTTTGACACACAAATTTGACAAAAAAAATTGACAGCAATTTGGATGCTTTACGTCGTTTGAATACGTGGTTAATTACGTTCAGTGGATGGATAATGAATATAATAAGGTGTCACAGCTCATCAACCATCTGCAGATGAACTTAATTAACCACGATTTTGAATGTCATTAACCATGAATTTCAAGTTTAACTGTACGTGATACTATTAGCCATAACTTTCGGTCAAATATACACCTAAAAATCGTGGTTATTGACATTAAAAATTGTGGTTAATTGTGTTATGCATATGATTAATGAGTTGCGTCACCTTATTATATTTATTGACCATCTACTAATTATAATTAACCATACATTTGAAATACATTAACCATATAAACTGTTGTTGATTTTTGTGTCAAAATAACACAACTCAGCTTGTATGTAGATCTTGTCATTTATGGCATGAAGTTTGTAGGCTTTATATTAGGGTATTGAATTTGCATTTCTTTCTGTCACTTAATAATATGAGCTGACGCAATAAGTTGGATTCTGTTTCTCTGCTTTTGTTTTATGTAGAATCCATATAACCTTAATTTTTATTTTCTGTCACATAGTGCCTTTGGGGGGCATTAAGCTCTTACTTTTATTTCAACCATGGTATATCATTAAGAAATCAAAGTGGTTCTGATTTTTTTCTATCCCTTCCTATGTTGTTTACACTTTTTGTAAAGCCTGCTGAGCTTACAGCTCCATTGTTCTGTGGAAATCCAGCACCAGTGCCACAGCGGAAGCCTCTTATTAGGTAAACCATAATAAGTTGTTGAACGATGTCTACTTATCATGATTTGTTTGATTTCCATTTTCTTGTATTTGGCTTTGGAGTTTATGTCATGATTAAGCTGGATCAAATTTAGTTAGTTGATCATTCATTATTCTTATTCTCAGGTTGAATTTCACCTCCCTGGGGAAAACTGCTGACAAAAGTTCTTAGATACTTGAAAGCTTTATCTGCTGAAGCTGGGGGGATGTAAATGCTCTTTTTCTGGTTTTTTCTTTTTCTGTCTTTCCGATTTGCAAGAATGTTGATACTGCAGATAATAAGCGAGGTAGAAGAACATGTAGCCATCAGTTTCACTTATTTGTAGCATGAGAACTGTTGAACATTAAGATTCTGATAACTTAAAAAAGTGTAACTTTCCATTGCCTAACATGTCTGCCATCTTTTTCAATTTCAAGTTTAAGCTTTTTGTGTATGGTTTGATATTTTTAACATGAGATGGATTTTCGTAATAACTCCTTAAGTGCCGCATAATCGACATCTATAATTTAGGAACTCAACAGTGGAATAGCGATAATATAGATAGTTTACTGTGAAATAAAGGAAATGCAACCAGAGACGTATGACTCTTTTCATGCATCCACTTGTAATTTTTTTCTTCTTCCTTTTCATTTAGTTAATTTAATACTTTTTTGGTTTGAATGTTCTTAGTAAAAATTAGAATAACTACACGGAAACGTTAACAAGCATCTCCAGGGCACTCTTTAAGCACTTTTAATAGTAAATTTTTATGAAAATTTATGTAATCAATGCATTGAAATTTGTAATATTTAAATATTTTTTAAATTTGGAATGCTTATAGAGTGTCCGGGGCAATCGTTAACAGGATCCTAACTATAAAAACTAATTTCAGTTTGTATATAAACATATAAATCACATTTTGGCTAAGGTTGTTAATGAACTCGAATACAAATTATTTAGGAGGATGAGTTTGATTTTTGTCAAACTTTGGATTACAAGGGGTTCTTTCCATAAAAATTGGAGGCTTAACACAAAAAATACAAGTGAATTTTTTATTTATTAAAATACAAGTGAAATTTATTTTATTTTATTTTTTAAATAACATGACAAACATGTTATTAAGTAAAATCGATGTTTTTTTTTTAATACTGTCAATATAATGAAAGCAATTATAATATACAAACTATTTTTACACGTATTTTTGATAATAAGAAACCGTTGGAACTTACAAAAGTGTAAGTATGACAAATATTTGTCAGTTAAAGCCAATGTTATTTTAATATCGTTAAAATAAAAATAAAAATGTCATCGTAAGCTTAGTTCAGTTGATATGACAAAATGCAATTATGATACACCTATAATTTTTTTACACTCATTTTGTCATGTTTTAACCCTTCAATTTTTTGCCAGTAACTATAATTCTTTCAAACTAATGATTTTTACACTTCAATTAGCATATAGTTGATACACTGGACAAATATTTATCAATAGTTAATTAGCTAAATTAAATTTTATAAAGATGAATCAATAATTTTTTTCTTATCTTATCCGGTTGATTTCTAACCTATGACAATGATAAGTTTAAGGATTAACTTATCTTATCCCGCTGCGTCATCAAACACTAAATTGAAACATGATACAATAATTTTATCATGTTTATTTGCACATTGAACAAGCTCTCTAGTGTCTAGAACAATCTCAATTTGTAATAAGATATTAGGTTTCACCAATATTTGGTATCTATCTTGTGTCATCAATAATATGAAAGCACCCATTAATAGCTTAGTTCATTCAAGCTTTCAAGATGACACAATTAAGGTTGTAATCCAGTATTGCAAGACATAACGAACTGATAAAGAAAATCACCATTAGAAATTGTCCAACGAGTCTAGGATGGTTCAGAAAATTCGTAGGTAACATGTATACATTATCTGTAGTCAGCATTTGTTACTTGTGCTAACGACATATTGTTATAAACTTTATCAATTTTCAAAATAGTGATAGGCTGATAGCAAATAATTGAAAGAGGTGACCCTCCATTAACTATTCACAACATTATTATTCATGGGGCCATACCATCAATTATGATCATGAAATCAAATTTTTTGATATCACTTTTACTTTTCCATATACTTTTCTCTAGCAGCTTTAGTTTTTGTTCCATGGTATTCTTTCTTCACTAACTTTTTATTTTTTACAAAATTTTCTTCATTTTCATGTGATATGGACGAGTTTTAGTCATCAAGGAATTACTTACAAAGAAACAAATAAAAACTATGGCAAGTTGAGGTATTCTTCTTAGCAGATCTATCTTGAAACCTTCATTTAGGGTGTGTTTAGCCTAACTTCTATTAACCATCGAAGACACGGTAAAAGCCCGTGGTCCTTCTTGCACTTACAGCTGTCATGATTATCTGACCGGTTTCGGTTCAACAAAAAAACGTCCCAACACTATATATCTCGCATTTACATAAGTCACTCCTAGTGGCAATACCCTCAAGGTATCCTCAACTGACGGGCTCCAATTTTATCACGGTACAAGTTGAGTTATGAGGCATACATATATATTTTTCTTTATTTTTTGTCGTACCGCGACACCAATCAAGTCAATGTCTCACTCTCAACGATATGAAGGAGATGACAATAAACCTCTACTTCCAAAAGGAAAAATCTACCATCATTGAAATTAATAAGAAACAAGTATAGGTCCACAATTGCTTTTTGTATTTCAAAATGGTTCATGGATTTTAACTTTCAAGGATGCCCCAATTGCTTTTTAGTATTGTGTAAGGCAACCAACTAGTCCTTCAGTCTTTACTCTTTTGTTTGCTATTACAAGTTACAACTATCCTTACATCATCACAGCTTTTAATTTTCTTCAAAATTTATCTGCAAATTTCCTTACAAGCCACTTTGCTTTAACAATAACACTAGAAGATGGCTGCAACTATGATAGGAGGAGCTTTTCTATCTGCAACTGTTCAAACCTTAGTTGAGAAACTTGCTTCAACAGAGTTTCTTGATTACATCAAAAACACCAAGATCAATGTCTCACTCTTCAGGTTGTGCTTGATGATGCAGAGGAGAAGCAAATCACCAACCTTACTGTCAAACAATGGCTTGATGACTTGAAAAATACAATATTTGATGCCGAGGATTTGCTCAACCAAATTAGCTATGATTCCCTGCGTTGCAAAGTGGAGAATACACAAGTTGCCAACAAAACTAATCAGGTCTGGAACTTCCTTTCATCTCCTTTTAAAAACTTCTATGGAGAGATCAATTCTCAAATGAAGATTATGTGTGAATCCCTGCAACTTTTTGCACAGCATAAAGATATAATTGGTTTGGAAACTAAAAGTGCTAGAGTTTCTCATAGAACACCTTCAAGTTCAGGGGTTAATGAATCTATTATGGTGGGCAGGAAACATGATAAAGATAGACTCATAGATATGCTGGTATCAGACAGCACCAGCAGAAATAATAATTTAGGTGTTGTTGCCACCTTAGGTATGGGAGGTGTCGGTAAAACGACTCTCGCACAACTTGTTTACAATGATATAAAAGTTGAACAACATTTCGATCTCAAAGCATGGATATGTGTATCAGAGGATTTCAATGTTGTTAGAATAACAAAGTCTCTTCTTGAATGTGTTGTTAGAAAAACAACATATGTCGATTCAAATGTGTGGGAAAGCGATAATCTTGATATCCTTCAAGTTGAATTAATGAAACATTTGATGGATAGAAGATTTTTGTTTGTGTTGGACGACATATGGAATGACAATTATATCGATTGGTCTGAGTTAATAACACCCTTGACCAACCGAGGAACTGAAAGCAAGGTCATCATAACAACACGTGAACAAAACGTTGCAGAGGTTGCACACACATTTCCGATTCATAAATTAGAACCTCTATCTGATGAAGATTGTTGGTCTTTACTCTCAAAGCATGCATTTGACAGCGAAGACCGTGTTCAAGGTAATACCCAAACCTAGAAGAGATTGGCAGGAAGATTGCTAAAAAATGTGGTGGATTGCCAATAGCTGCCAAAACACTGGGAGGACTTATGCGTTCAAAGATAGTTGAAAAGGAGTGGACTTCAATTCTGAATAGCGACATATGGAACTAACGAAATGATACAATTTTGCCTGCTTTGCATTTGAGTTATCAATATCTTCCTTCTCATTTGAAAAGATGTTTCGCCTATTGTTCTATTTTTCCAAAGGGTTACCTGCTTGCTAAGAAAAAAATGGTTTTGTTATGGATGGCAGAAGGCTTCCTTGATATTTCTCAAGGTGAAAAAGTGGCGGAGGAAGTTGTTTATGATTGTTTTGCTGAATTGTTATCTAGATCCTTAATTCAACAATTAAGTGATGATACTCATGGAGAAAAGTTTGTCATGCATGACCTTGTCAACGATTTAGCTACATTCATATCAGGAAAATGTTGTTCTAGGCTTGAATGTGGTCACATCTCTGAAAATGTTCGCCATTTGTCATATAACCAAGAAGAGTATGACATTTTCATGAAGTTTAAGAATTTCTACAATTTCAAATCCTTGCGAAGCTTCTTACCCATTTACTTTCGACCCACTTACTTATGGAGAGCAGAAAACTACTTATCCCTCAAGGTGGTTGATGATTTGATACCCACACTCAAAAGGTTGCGCATGTTATCACTATCAGCTTATAGAAACATCACCAAACTACCAGATTCAATTGGAAATTTGGTGCATTTGCGGTATCCGGATCTCTCCTTTACAAGAATCAAAAGCTTGCCTGATACCACATGTAACCTTTACAATCTGGAAACCCTGATTTTAGTTGATTGTTGCAATCTCACTGAATTGCCAGTGAATATGGGAAATTTAATAAATTTACGTCATCTTGATATAATTGGAACTGATATAAAGGAGTTTCCCATAGAAATTGGTGGACTAGAAAACCTTCAAACTCTAACTGTTTTTGTAGTGGGGAAGCGACAAGCAGGGTTAGGTATCAAAGAGCTTAAGAAATTTTCACACCTACAAGGAAAACTCATCATGAAGAACTTGCATAATGTCATAGATGCCAAGGAGGCACACTATGCGAACCTGAAAAGCAAAGAGCAAATTGAAGACTTGGAGCTGCTATGGGGAAAACATAGTGAAGACTCGCTAAAAGTGAAAGTCGTGCTTGATATGTTGCAACCACCAATGAACCTGAAGAGTCTAAAAATTGACTTCTATGGTGGGACAAGCTTTCCAAATTGGTTGGGAGATTTTTCGTTTTCTAACATGGCGTCCCTTTGCATCAGTAATTGAGGGTATTGTGTAACACTTCCACCGCTGGGGCAACTGCCTTTTCTCAAGGATCTAGAAATATATGGTATGAAGAAGTTGGAGATAATAGGCCCGGAGTTCTACTATGTCCAAGCAGGAGAAGGTTCCAATTCCTCCTTCCAACCATTCCCGTCCCTTGAGCATATCAAACTTCACAAAATGTCAAATTGGAAGGAGTGGATTCCCTTTAAAGGAAGCAATTTTGCTTTTCCTCGTCTTAGAATTTTGACGTTACATGATTGTCCAAAACATAGGCGACACTTGCCAAGTCATCTTTCTTCCATAGAAGAAATTGAAATAAAAGATTGTGCTCATCTATTGGAAACAACGCCTGCTTTTCCTTGGCTATCACCAATAAAAAAAATGAAAATAAAAAAACATACAGATTCTCTAGGGTATTCCATAAAAACTCCACCGACATTGCTTGAGAATGATTCTCCATGTATTCTACAACATGTAACGATCAGTCACTTTTATGATCTATTTGCTTTGCCTAAAATGATTTTCAGAAGCTATTGTCTTCAACACTTGGAACTCTATGCTATTCAGTCTCTCATAGCAGTTCCGCTAGACGGCTTACCCACTTCATTGCGGTCACTTGCTATTGTTAGGTGTAAGAGGTTGGCATTCATGCCTCCTGAAATATGTAGCAATTACACATCGCTTGAGAGTTTGTGGCTACGAAGTAGCTGTGATGCACTTAAATCATTCCCACTTGATGGTTTCCCTGTGCTCCAAAGACTTAACATTAGTGGTTGTAGGAGTCTGGATTCAATTTTCATTTTGGAAAGTCCTTCACCTCGGCCGTCAAGCCTTTGATCACTTACAATCACATCCCATGACTTTATTGAATCACTTAAAGTCAATCTTCGGATGGATACACTTACTGCTCTTGAAGAGTTGTCACTTCAAAGTCTGAAGCTGTCATTTTGTGAAGGTGTTTGCCTACCTCCCAAATTACAATCGTTGAAGATTCAGTTCGAAAGAACAATGCCGCCTGTAATGGACTGGGTCTCCAAGGCCTTACTGCTCTTTCAAGCTTGAGTATTGGAGGTTGTGATGATACTGTTAAGACCTTGTTAATGGAGCCGCTGCTACCCATCTCCCTTGTGTCTCTGACTATCAGTTATCTGGATGAAATGAAGTCCTTTCAAGGAAATGGGCTTCAACACCTACTCCTCTCTCGAAAATCTCCACTTTCGTAACTGTCAACAGCTTGAGTCATTTCCAGAAAACTGTCTTCCTTCCTCGCTGAAATCACTTCAATTTTTGTTTTGTGAAGACTTGAGTCGTTACCAGAAGAAAGCCTCCCCAACTCTCTTAATCGACTGGTCATTTGGCGATGCCCTGTATCAGAAGAAAGGTATAGAAGGAAGGAACATTGGTCCAAAATTGCTAAAATTCATGTCATAGAAATAGATGGCCAAGTCACAATATGAGCCATGGTATAGTAAGAGAGAAAAGCTGCATTCTCATTTCAAGTACGTTTTTTATTTACGTCTCTACTAAAAAAATACTTTCTCATTTGTGTGCACAATCCAAAGAGATCTCTATAACTATAACATAGTGATATCTATGAGATTTATGATGTTCATCTGATTATCAACACACTGAGTAAAACCATACTCTCATTGGTCAATATGACTCTTGCTAGCTATATATGTTATATTATTTTTATTAGAAAATTGTCAGTGGTTAATTTTTTTGTTAACTGGAATCTTAATGGAATTTCTGAAGAACATTTTATACAGTAATGAAAATTTTAACAAAAGAAAAATGCTCTTTTGGCCACTTTAATTCCCTCATTTACCTCATTTCTCCTACACCTACCTACCTACCATTTTACTAACCAGTCACTTGCTTATATATTATTTGTCAAACATTTTCACTTCCTGGATGATTTTGTGCAAACTATTAATTGAATTATCACTCACATGTATTTCAATACTGAAAAAAATAAATTGAATATTATATTTGTTGTATTCCTTTCAGGAGAAGCCTAAGTGAATGAAAATCAACTATATGTAAATTTTTCATTCATAGCTCTGTAAGTGAAGGCTCATATGCTTCAGAAAGTAGTATAATGTTTGAAATCTTCTGTTTCACTGATTTGTTACTACGTGGCAACATGAAGCATAAATAAATGGAACAAGTTAAAGTAGATCCAGTAAGAATTCATGTTGTTCTTGGTTCTAAATATTGGCATATGTATGATGCTCTACAATTGCTCTACAAACAATCATAGATGTTCAATCAATCTCTATAAAAGATTAAAGAGTAAATCAAATCACTTTTCACTCATACTCTATTGGATATAAGTAAGTGAATTTCTTCTTTTTGTTAAATGATGCTAGAGTTTCCATTTTTTTTCCTGTTGCTCAACGTTGATATGTTATGAACTTTACAACGACGGTTATTTGATGGTGCAACACGCACACATTAATGTTAATTAACATTGTTGATGTTAACTTAAATTCAGTTTAAGTAGGTACATGTAAACTTTGTTTACATAACATATTTAAATTGAGTTTACATCTATAGATTTAAAATAAGATTACGTAGAATCATCAAACAAGGTTGAAGAGTTTAAAGCAAAATTAACTTTTAGTATGTACACTTAAACTCAAGTTACATGACCACTTAAACTGAGTTTAAGATTGAATTATAGTAGAATCAAGTCTTCTCCATTGTTAAAGTAAGACCTTTTTCTTTTTCTTTTAAGTTTCGTTTCACTCAATTTCAATTATAGTAGAATCAAGTCTTCTCCATTGAAAGGAGAAATATTGCTTGGAGAAGTATGGTTTTGGAAGAGGAAAGAAGGAAGAGGCGTTTTCTGAATTTTGGAAAAAGAAAGAAGAAACAGGCGTTGGTTTTTTTGGGTGAATTTAAAAATTAAATTTCATTTAAAGATAATTTATCATTTTAAGGTGTAACCATGAATACATAGGGTGTGATTAGAAAAATTCAATATTTTTTCCTTTTTTTTTTGGTAAAATTATTTAAAACCATTAACATGTGCTAGATTTGGTTTGAGAATATATTTTATAACTAAAGTATATCAATTATATTTTCAAATCAAATAAAACTGGTTTGCTTCCTAAACTACCTTAGTTTTTAAAATAAATATAAATCTTATTGATTCTTTTTTTTTTTACTTTCTCTTTCATAACTATAAATAGAGGAATGATATTTTGACAATCAATTTCTAACAATTTTTAGTGACAATCTTTTTTCTCTCTTTTTTTTTTAAAATGAATATTCAAATATAGAGGTGCCGGAATTTTTAAAGGCAGAGGTAACAGTGAGACAAAAAGAAGAGTTTTTCTGAAAGAGCTTATTAGGTATGCTCCTTTTACGAATTTGTTTTAGTAGAATTTGTTTTCATGTATATTTTTTTTTTCATGTGTGAATTCACTTTATTCTAATATTTTTATGCACATTTTTATCGTTCATGGTTGGGTTGATGGTGAGATGGTCATAATTATGGCCAACCATTATGATATTGGCAAAAACAAAGCAAAACTCTAGAGTATTACGGCCATAATTTTGTCAAACTCAATGTTCATTCAAACTTACACTCAAATTGTTTACGAATATGTTTTTTTAATAGAATATGTTAATGTTATTATACTAAATTGGTTTTAGTAGAATTTGTTTTCATGTGTGAATTCACAACTTTATTCTAATATTTTTATGCACATTTTTTGTCGTCCATGTTTGGATTGATGGTGAGATGGTCGGAATTATGACAAACCGTTATGATATTGGCAAAAGCAAAGTAAAACTCTAGATTATTACCACCATAATTTTGTCAAACTCACCGTTCATATCCAAACATACACACAAATTGGATACAATGTACTTCTTTAAATTAAAACAATATCTTTGAATTATGGCTAGAACTCTTTTTCTGAAGAGAAAAAGATAGTGGCTGGATTTGATAAGGACCACATTGTTTACTTGTTATTGACTCAAATCTAAATCTAATTTTTAGTTTGGACAGTGTAGGATATTAATACTTGTATTGGAAGTATCTCATTATAGAAACCCCGCTTATTATTTTTCATGCTTTTGTTAAATATTTCTCTTTCACATTTATATTTGCATGCCTTTCTCAAGAAAAAATCGATACCGTGCAACATTAGACCTAAAAAAAAGTGTATATTTATATGTTGAAACGTTTACCTCGGTTTACATTGTCCTTTGATTTTGCTTCTGGAAGTGTAACGTGTTATTTGATGAATGAGTTCGATCTAGAAGTTTTTCAAAGGAAGCTTGTTGTTTTTTTTCTTCTTCTTTCAGATTTTATAGTTGAATGATGGATTTTGAGGCTTCTGATAACCCAAAATGTGATGCTTCTGTTGAGAAGATGGATAATACTATGCTTCCAGTTAAGAGGCTATTTGATAACAGCAATTCCTTGATCATTTCTGTTAAGAAATCAAAGATGTCACCATATGACAATTCATTTTCCTCCTTGAGGGAAGAACTTGATGAATTCTTAAAAAAATTCATTTGAGGAATGCAACGGGCAAGTAGAAGAGAGGCAATTGCGGCCGATAAAGAGAGATATTAAGAAGTGCTGCGAAGAGCTTGAAAATAAGGAGACCCAAGTTAATGAACTTGAGTCTAAAAAGAATATACTTATTGGCCGAGTAAAGGAGTTTGAATCTGAAAAAGCACATTTCGAGATCCGAATGAAGGAGTTTGAATCAAGAGAAAATAAATTCAAAGAACAAGAGAAGGAGTTTCAGTCAAAAGAGGAGGAATTTAAATCCAAAAAGCAGCAATTTGAAAGCCAAGTTGAGGACAATCTCGTAGTTATCTCATTTTTTTAAAAACATATATATTTTTAATGATGTCAATGTAGTTATCTCAGTCATGTTGAAAAGCTTGTGCAGTTTCTATATCACACACACACACACACTGTCAAACTAATTTGGATTATATTTTTCACCCTTGAACGCTTGAACATTTTAAGAATCTCTTAAATGCAAAAAAACTCTTGCATTTTTATCCATTACTAAGGTTTAATCCTAAAAATATGGTACTGGTAATGATAGATTAGTATATTAATGTACTAACTAATTTTTCAAGTATAATGCTTTAGTTTAAGTTTTATATTAACTTTGTAACTGTTACTATAATGCTTTCCTCTCTCACATTGATTCAGTGCCAGTTGCACATCATCACCGCGGATGCAATGTTAATACTAGCGGAAAAGGGCTGAGACTATTTGGGTTCGACATAGAATGTGATTCTTCTTCTCCAGCATCACCACAAGCGACAATATGCCTAATCATTCAACAACTTCTGGGGATCATCATCATCATCACAGAGGTGGAGCTTTGCCGCACTTTGATTTGGATCCTTCTAATTCCCAATATTGCCAGCACCACTGATCCATTCGATCCATCCATGAAGATCATATCATTTTGTTTTGCAGTTAGTTAGTTAGTTAGAGTTAGTTTGGCTTGGGCAGGCTAAGTATCTCTCCTTGGCTTTGCAGCATTTTTATTTACTTTTTTTGTCTCTCATTTTCGCTACAAATTAAGGCAAGAGCCCTTGAACTTTCTTCTTATTATCTTTTCATTGGTAGATATATACTTATATTATATATTTAGTATTTGAAATTCTTCGTAGTACTGTACGTTTTTATCTAAACTTCGTAGTACATAGTAAAAAGGTGCAGAACTAAACTTCATGTGTCAAATAATTTACTAGCTAGTGTGCTCATTTTTGTTTTTCCCGTTCTTAATTTGTTCATTTAAGCTTTATCCATCCATTTGAACAAGTGAGAAACTTAACACTCTAGTTTATTTGCGAGAATCATCAGATATAGCGAAAATTGTTTTGGATATAATACTAGACGACCCCATATTTCCATTGCCTAAGAAGGGAGACAAAGCTGTGATTATTGATGAAAGCCGCGTCTATCTTCTAGAACAACTGTGTTAGAGATGAAGCTTTGAAGCTAGCACATGAGTTGAAATTTAAAATAAAAGAAAATACTAAAAATTCTTTGGAGGTTCTCAGATTTCTATTGATTATAACGATTTATGGATTGCTTACTTACTTTGATCGAGATGATGTCTCTAAGCTTTATGCATCTGTTGCTGAACACAATATAGCTGTGAAGGTGTTTAGGACCCTGGATTTTGTAAATATAGTCTCTCGTAAGTTGTTGATTCAGAAATTCTTCAATTAATCAGTTACTGGTATCTCTCCTTTTGTCTCTATGCTTTAATTTGGTTCTTTAAATCATATAATTATCAAATCCATATTGCAATTTTGTATCTAATCATGTCTTGAATTTATTTATGTACAACATATTTGCCAAAGTCAAATACTTTTAGATGATACCAAAAAAACTATATACAAAGATACTATGATTAATAAGATATTAGATGTTGATTGGTTACTTGGTACAAGAGAAAGACTCAGAGAGAACTACCAATTAGTACAAAGCTGCAAAAATCACACGAGCTGCTACTACTTTTAGGAGCAAAAGAGATAGCTATGGCAACCGGCAAGGATCTCTAAATATTAGACTTTGAAAAAAGACTCAACACAAAGCTAAAAGGTTTAATGATAAATTGGCAATGTGCTGTTTAACAAAAGGTAATTTGATTCACTACAATCAATAATTGATGTAGTCACTTAGTCATTCAATTAAGATCGAACGGTCAAGATTTAATCTTAATATTTTTTAAATTTAAAATAAAAAACCATCAGATCGAGATTGGACGGTTACTGATGTTTCAACTACTTGATTGTAGAAAACCTATAAGTGCATCAAACCTCATTTTAGAAAAATATGATTAAGATAAATCGAAGTCCAACTCATTTCAACTTGATAAATTTTCAAATTTATTCTTGACTTTATAGAGTTCCATCAACTTAGTTCTTTTGGCAAGACAACTTTTATTTTGTGAAATACTATTGCACATAGCTACATTCTCAAAGTAAAACATCACAACAAATAAAAGTGACTTGGTAAAATTTTCTTAAAATTTGTTCAAAGATTACAGTTTACTAAATTGATAATGTAAGACAAATCTATATCTTATTAAAGACAAATTCTTTTTTTTAAAGACTCTAAGACTCTATTTAGTAAAAATAACGGATAGTTATAAGCTAACTTATAATTCATAACTGATGAATGATAGCTTTTAGCTGATAGCTCATATCTAATGGTTGATGATTGATAGCTGATAATTGGTAAAATTAATGGTTCAACTAACTAACAAACGTAAAATGGTATAAAAGAACATTCTTAGTTCATAATAAAATCCACAACAATTAATATACATTATTATTATTATTAAATTAATTATTTTCCGCTACAAGCTAGATTATTTTTCTTGCCAAACTGAACTCTTACAAAACCTATTTAAAACAAATTCTCCAAGTTTGCTCCTACGATTTCCTCTCTCATTTCTTCTTCTTCACAAAACGAACGGTTCTCATAAGAAAAATTCTTAGGTGAACTCTAACATGACATATCATCCTTACACTCATCCAATTAAAACAAAACACCTCATAATAAAATAAAATTTTAAAATTAGATATTTCTTTTTAGTATTGATCATCTCACTTTTCTTAAACCGAACAGCGCCACCACCTTAATTTTTTTTTTCTGACAAATTTTTGAGACTAATTTTCCTATTTTCTTGAATCATCTCATTACCATTGGAATTTTTCTCTCCAACTTTTGGTAGGTAACATTTTGTAAGGCATGATTCAAACCTCAACTTAGTTGAGTTATAATGCAAATAAAACTTCATATTCAAGTACATCAGGCAATATATCGAACTCATAATTAGACATTGGTCATGTCATATCTGTTAGTTTTAAATTTAATGGATTATATAAATTTCTCTCTGTTACATACGAGCTTCTGAAATTCTGCAAGTTCAAATTGAATTCTTTAAATGAGAAAATATAGGTTAACTAGTTAATACGAGTCTCAATGTGGACTGAAGTCAAAAACTCATGTCACTGGCTTCATTTTGTTTCCCCCAACCCTACACATTGGTTTTGTCATTTGTTAATGTTTGGAAAATGAAATGGATTTCAAATTTATATATCTTTTTAGGGTTAATTAAGTTTTTAATCCCTATAAATATTCACAGTTTTGTTTTTAGTCCCTACAAAATAAAATCACATTTTTAGTTTCTATAAAATTTTCCATCAGCATTTTTAGTTCCTATAAATTTTTCCATAAGTATTTTTAGTCCCTATAAAATTTTTCATCAACAGTTTTGGTCCCTAAAATACTTAAGGAAAATGTCATGGAAACTAAAAAATATGATTTTATTTTGTAAGAACTAAGAACAAAACTGTGAATATTTATAGGGACTAAAAACTTAACTAACACATCTTTTTATCCATCTCTTTCATTTTCTCAATGGTTTGACGAATTTTGAATTATTCAAAAATTTGTTTAGATTTTTGTTAACAAGAACTTATTTAGCCTGCATTCTTGAAGTTTTGATCAAGTGAATTTTTCTTACACCTTGCAGATTTTGTTAAAATCTATAAATAAAAATTTTGTCTTGAAAATATAAAATGTTACTTTTGATAAAGTATTGATTATACAACTTTTTCATAAAAAAATTTAGTCTCTATTATAAATAAAATATGATTTTTTAAATTTAATAAATAACATATGTATCTAGTCAATATTATAAATCAAATGAATTATTAAAAAAAAATTATATACTCCCTCCGTCCCATAATACATGACACAGTTGACCATATTACGCATACCAATGCATAATTTTGAGCTTAAATATATTAAAAAAAATTATGAAAATTTGATATTTTGAAAATACTCATCAAGACGGATCTAACGACATCTTATATGATATTATTTATCTTAGTATATTAATAGAAAAATATAATCAAAGTAAAATAGGTCAAAATTGCACATTTTTAAATGGGTCATCTATTGCGGACGGAGGGAGTACATAAATTATTAGAGAAATCTTAAAAAAATGGATTTTGTTTCTAAAAGAAAATGAACTTTTGTTTATGGTCACTATTATAACAACACGTAATAGTATACGCTACCCTGTTCGGCCATCGAAGCGTCTGAAAGGATACCAACAGGGCAACATGTTGATGTGCGGACAAAATAGTATATATTGTGTCACTCACTGTCACATGCTCAACAACACAATGAATGAATACTACGTTTTTTTTTTTTTTGAAGGAAAATAAACTTTTTAATTATTATTATTATTATATCATCCTATCTTAAGTCTTAACTACCTTAATAATATTAATAGAAAATAATATTCTCCCCTCTTGCTTTTCCACAACACAAGTGACAAGTGTATTTTGGGTAATGCCACACTATCAACCTGTCAACAAGTTGCTACTTGCAACAATATTTATATTTTATTTCATCCCATAATAAAAAAAATAACAAGTTGTGGTCAATCTTCCATTTCAACTCTATAAACCAAACACAAATATATATTCCAATTAGAACCTTAATTGGGAGACATGGGGAACAACGAGCATCTTGAGTATGTGTTTGTGCCATTGGGATTATTGGTGTTCTTTTTGTACCATGCTTGGCTTCTCTTCACTATTCTTCGTGAACCTCATCGAACTGTCATTGGCTTAAACGCTGAGTCTCGTATTCAATGGGTTCATGCTATGATGAGTGTGAGTCACTCAATTATTTTGATTACCATCTCATTTCTATTTCTAATGAAATTGATGCTAGAATTACTTATGTTTGAAACTATATATATGGTTGGATCAATCCATTCTCATGTTTTCCAGTTTCTATATCTAACACTAAAGATGTTCAACTCAACCTACCTTTTTCTTTTATAGATCACTTGAGCCAAACATCTTCTCAGGATCCCTCCAATTTGTGCAACATATTTGGTCTTTTTATGCTCTAATTTTGTGCAACATTGTCTGTATTTATTTTATTCCTTTTTCCATTAATTCAATTGCTATATTTTCAGGATCCCTCCAAGAACGGTGTTTTGGCGATCCAAACAATCCGCAACAATATCATGGCGTCTACTCTTCTTTCTACAACAGCTATCACACTAAGTTCACTTATTGGAATTTTTGCTAGCAGTTCGTGGAGTTCTGATGATACATCATCTTCCATACTTCAAAGTACTTCTTCAATCAAACACATTTCGATTACCATCTGCTTCCTTGTTGCATTTTTATGCAATGTTCAGTCTATAAGATGCTATTGTCATGTCAGCTTTTTAATCAACGCGCCAACACTCAGAGATAAAAAGGCATATATGGAATATATTGCTAAGACATTGAATCGCGCTAGTTACTCCTGGTCCCTTGGATTGCGAGCATTTTACTTATCATTTCCTCTCTTCCTATGGATTTATGGGCCTATACCAATGTTTGCTTGTTGCTGTTTGACATCATTCAGTTTGTACTTTTTGGATACAACAACTAGAATCACAAGGGATCTTCATAGTGACTCATTCAGAAAGGAGAGTGATGATGTAGAATCTGCAGTGGAGGCTGATTATTATCCTCTAGCTGGCAACAGTTTAGCTCAAAATGCAGCTGTAGATAATGTATAATTGATGTATATTCGTAGCAATTACAGTTTTGGATGATTCTGTTAATAAGTATATGAACATATGCCTTGGATGTTGGAATGATTCGATGAGAGTGAATTTCAGTTTCTTGTCAATGTCTGTAGAATTCATTTAAAGGTGTCCTTGCATTTATTGTAAGTCACCCAATCATGTTGGCTGTACCTTCTATGTCTGTAAAAATAATAGTGTTTGATGATGAAAATAAGAAGAAAAATACATTTTTCTTATTTGAGTAGCCAAAACAAACTCGCAAAAGGTAAAAACAAAGAGAAAGTGAATAATAATACCTTGGAAACCTTCATTAGTGGACATAGCGATGCTGGCTTATCTGATTCTTCCAAAACACATTTTCTTTTGCGACTTGTAAGTGAGGGATATGTCCAATATATACATCATTTGGTCACAATTATAAACAAAAATTTGAATAAGTGATGTATGTTGTTTATAATATAGACTGCATACATAATTTAATAAATGAAGTTTTGTTTATAACAGTGATAAGATGTTATGTATATTCCTTCAAAAAAAAAAAAGATGTTCATTTTTTTATTTATGAAACAAATACTACTACTTTGCAACCTAATTAACAAATAATTTTTGTATGAAATTTTCTGATTATTGAGCCCAATTACTCCTTATTCGCTAAATAAATAAATGCTGGTGAGGTATTTGCAATATACGTTATATATTCATTTTTGAATAGTATTAAAACTTTTATTTATGAAACAGATCTTTTGCAGTATGCGTAATAATATATTTATTTTTAATAGTATTAGAAAAATCAAACAAAGTCCGTGGGTTACAACAAATGACAGAGGTACGTTGTTAGCCCAAACCCGCATGGCTAAGCAATAATTAGTTGCTTTGTTTCCTTCAAGAACAAGCAAGCTTGAGTGAATAATTAGTTGTGTTAATTGATTTCCTTAGAACATAGTTATTGTTTGTTCTACCAACATATTTGGCCTTTTTAGGATCTAATTTTGTGCAACATTGTCTGTCTTTTTTCTTCTTCTTCCATTAATTCAATTGCTATATTTTCAGGATCCCTTCAAGAACGGTGTTTTGGGGGTCCAAACTATCCGCAACAATATCATGGCGTCTAATCTTCTTGCTACAACAGCAATCACATTAAGTTCACTTATTGGAATTTTTGCTAGCAGTTCATGGAGTTCTGATGATACATCTTCCATACTTCAAAGTACTTCTTCAATCAAACGTATTTCGATTACCATTTGCTTCCTTGTTGCATTTTTATGCAATGTTCAGTCTATAAGGTGCTATTGTCATGTCAGTTTTTTAATCACCGCACCTACACTCCGAGATAAAAAGGCATATATGGAATATATTGCTAAGACATTGAATCGTGCTAGTCACTCTTGGTCCCTTGGATTGCGAGCATTTTACTTATCATTTCCTCTCTTCCTATGGATTTATGGGCCTATACCAATGTTTGCTTGTTGCTGTTTGACATCATTCAGTTTGTACTTTTTGGATACAACAACTAGAATCACAAGGGATCTTCATAGTGACTCATTCAGAAAGGAGAGTGATGATATAGAATCTGCAGTGGAGACTGATTATTATCCTTTAGCTGGTAACAACTTAGCTCAAAATGCAGCTGTAGATAATGTATAATTGATGTATATTCGTAGTAATATCAGTTTTGGCGATCTTTTTAGTTTTTTTGTTAATGGTTGTAGAATTCATTTAAGGTGTTGAACCTCTGGAGAGTTGTTGCATTATAACAAAAAAAATTATGTTAAACATAAGTTGAAAGATTTATGTTATAGTATATGATTAATTTTTTTATTTTAGTAAGAGTATATGATTTATAATTTTAGGGTTATTTTAATGATTTTTAGAGCCTATGTATAATTTGCACATCAAGTGCTTGATGAAATGTTTGAATTAGTTTTTCATTGATTGCTTTTAATTTTTTATTGTGTAGATTTGAAACAATAGCCGGGTGGATCGACATTCATGTACAATTCAACGGCGGAGAACCTCAGAGGTTGAAGGTTCGGCGCCTTGGTGTAACGTTAAAGGTCTCAAGGATGAATTGACTGAATTCAACCAAGGAGTTAACCCCAGAGACACAAGGATGGTGTAACACGTTCGATATAAACGTCCAACGCTCGACGAGGGGAGAGTATCATTCACTTGGGTGGAATTAACGAACGACGAAAACGTGACGAGCATGTTTTGGGAGCACAACATGTTCCAGTGGATCGATATGCGGGTGACGTTGCTGAGATCAACTGAAGATATCATCAAAAGTTTGATTCCGCCAGAAGATTGTCATTAGGTACGGAATGTATGCACCTTCCAGCTACAACAATTGTCTTCGTTTGAATGAGATAATTCAAACTTGCCAAACGACAGGTCTCCAATATTCAGACGGCATTCCCATTGCTCCTGTCAAAAGATTAAATTCTTGTTCGGCTGTTTTAAATGAAGGTATTGAAGTGTCAAGGAATGGACCTCATTCTTTTGACATTTGAATACCATCATTTAATCCCAGCCTAACAACAATTTAATCTTTTGAATGGAAACATTGAGAATGCTGGTCGAATATTGAAGTTGTGCTACTTGGCAAATTTGAATTTACTCCATTCAAAGGTAAGACAATTGTTATATCCATCTACAAGAATTAATCTTTCATATTTTTTTTTTTTCAATTTCGACCATTCATTCAACACATTGGAGGGAGATGTTAGTGTGAAACAAAATTAGGTCCACCAAACATGTGATGGACACTTGTTTAATATTGATATGCCAATGTCATCACCGATTTGGAATTGTTTAATAAGTGGGCCATCATAATTTGTGAACACACATAACTGCATCTTATCTGTAATCCAATTTCGTATTAGTATTGTTTTGTTTGTCACAGTCAAAATTCAGACACAATTGGAGAACGTGGTGCACTGCATAGATCCATTTTTTCCTACTTTTTTGTTCCCTTTTGATATAAATAAGATGGATTTTTATTATTTTAATTTTGCAGACAACTTTACTGCTTTAAAGAACAAGAGAAGAGAGTCTTTATTTAATTAGGAATGTTACATGTTTTGTAGTGGAAGAAAAAAAAAAGACAAGTGTGCATGTGTAGTTGTCAAAAGACAAAGAAAGTCGCTAAGTGTGTGTGATAATGAGGTGGAACTAATTTGAATTTCATCACAACAGTTTTTGGAGTGTTGTGTTGTGGGGTAGCATAGCACTACACTTTCAGAGGTAACAATAAGGTTACTGAGTGAGTGGTGAAAGGTAAAGTTTGATTTGAAGAAGCAAAGAGGAAGAAGATGGAAATAGAGGATTTGGATTATGTTTTGGTTCCTGTTGGTATATTGGTGTTGTTAATTTATCATGTTTGGCTTCTCTACACTATAATCCGACACCCTTCTAGCACTGTTATTGGCTTGAATGCTCAGTCTCGTTACCAGTGGACTCTTTTCATGATGTCTGTCAGTATCTCTCTCTCTCTTGTTTTTATCTGTTGACACTTGGCAATCCTTAACATTTTGTATTTATCTTTAGTTATGTATCTAATGATAAAATTTTAGTTTACCACGCTTCATGTTAGTTATTGTTGCATAGTATACAAAGATAAATGATAGCTTATACGGTGTTTACCGCCTCATATTTTTTAACTCTTTTTAATTTTTGCTAATAGATAATTAAAAATATTGAAGATCATAACTGAGAATTTGTGTATGTGAAACAATCAACTAGGGGACGGAGGAAGTGGTATATATTGCTGTAGTCTCTTGAACTGCCTTTTCACATACATATTTTTGGATTTTAAGTGTAAGTGGTTAGGTCTCCTGTGTCTGTGAATGGGTAAATGTTGAATATATAAGAGAGGTGAGACGTCTCCCTCTCTTGTGGTCCTGAAGTATTGACCTGTTGTTGCTCGCGGCACTCTCCCGAACTCCCCAACTCCCCAATAAGACATATTTATACATATCTATGTGTATGATTGGACTAACGGTAAGTTTGACAGAATACCGTAATTATGTCAAAGGCATCATGATTTCAAACATGAACAAATAAAGTTGTTTTCATAAGTCTTGCTTGCACAGATTGTTTTTGTTGAGTGTCACAAAATCTAATACAAGCAGCAGTAGTGCTGCATACTGGAACACTTAGAAAAGTCTATTACAGTTTTGATAAAAAAGTTCTCTTGTATTGCATATACTGTTTTCAGGATCCAATGAAAAATGGGGTATTGGCTGTTCAAACAATCCGCAACAATATAATGGCATCTACTCTACTAGCTACAACAGCAATCACACTAAGTTCACTAATTGGAGTTTTTGCAAGCAATGAGACAGAGACCAAATTAGTTTTTGGCAACAAAACTTCCCTTAATTCTTCAATAAAACGCCTTTTTATCTCATTATGCTTCCTTGTTGCATTTCTATGTAATATGCAATCTATAAGATACTATGCACATGTGAGTTTCTTAATCAATACACCTGCACTCAATGGCAAAAAGGATTTTATCGAATATGTTGCAAAAACATTGAACCGTGGAAGTTATTCTTGGTCTCTTGGTTTGAGGGCTTTCTACACGTCAATTCCACTTGTCCTATGGATTTATGGGCCCATACCCATGTTTATTTGTTCTTGCTTCACATCATTTATTTTGTACTTCTTGGATACAACCACTCAAATCACAAGGGATCTTCACACTAAGTCCTTCAGGGAGAAGGAAAGTACTGAGGAAGAGGATGCATCAGCATAGCTCCATATATATGTAACTGTTATTAAACTTGATAGTAACTATGATACTTTTTATCTGTAGTAATTTTTTCTATAATTACTAGTTACAAACCCGTGCTTCGCACGGGTTCAATAACGTTTTTGATAAAAAAAAAATTCGAAAGAAGATATGTTAAAACGACGGAACATTATGATTCATCATAAAATATGTATGGGTTGGTTCCAAAGCATTATAAAGATCTGCTGTAGAAAAAGGGCATGTTCTATTTTGTTCAAAAGATTAGGAAAATAACATTATAATTAACATGATACTAATTTGAACCAATGAAGGAACCAATAATGTGCAGATTGACGTTACATAATAGTTAGGTTTATAAAAGAGACTCCAAGTGTCAAAGACTAACTAAAAAGAGATTTTTGTCAATATTTACATCAGACAAAATGAAAAGAACAAATGACATCCCAAAGTCAAAATAGTTTACGATTACAGTCCAAAGCGATACGTCAAAATAGTAGAAGTTCAAATAGTTCAGCAGCAAATATCTACTTTAGAACAACTCGAACGTGCAAGTTCTTCGGTGACTTTTCGAGACCAAATATGAGCTTACCACCTTCTATCATCACACGTTCTCTGTAGAAATTGATCCATAGCCCACCCAAGTATTTTTCATAGCTTGCTCTTTCGGCGGTAATGAGGCGACACTTATACTTTCTCTGTATGCGAATATAGTTACATATAATTTATAAAATAAAGGTAGCTTAACTGATTTAAGCTAAAGAAAATGTATCATGACTTCTAATTTATCTTCCTATTATCTTCCTATAAAGTCTAGATAAATACATGTATGTGCATTATATGAACCCCGTTGACCAATTAACATTGTTGAAACAAATGGAAATTAAGCATCACTCCCGCATGTGCATCTATAGCTAGCACCATTTGACATTGATGTCTTCGAACATTTGGTGCAACTCTTATAATACCATCCAAACTGGTTATGATTGAATTTAGTTGTTTTCCAAATAGTGATGAAGAATGTATCCTAACCCAAATTATGCACATGAAATAAAGAATAATGCAATATGTATTTTTAACTTGTGCATCAAAAAACTCAAAGCATGTTCGTGCATAAAAAAAGCAGACCATGACTAAGTTTATAAATTCAGTAATTGGCCTAACCTGAGGCAGATTGAAAAAATCGTTGTACAAAGTACGTTGAGAAGAAGCCGAACTCTAACTTAAGTTATGACTGATACTTTGACTCTGAGCTTGAGAAGTGTTAAGGTCACGACAACAATTCAAGAAACATGGTCAATAAACAATCAAATCAGATTGTGAAATAATAAGTTACTCTAATACTATATTTTGAAATCATAATGCAAACTTACTAAGTCTTAAACTTCTCAACAACCGGATAATGTAGGTTGATGAGCAGCCTCGAACCTGACCAATTGTTACATATATTTGGGTTGCCAATGACTACAAAATGGAAGAACTCAAGGTAAATAGATGGTAAATGATCAAGCTACGGAGTATTTTTCCCATAGTGTTACATCAACTATATTCTCACTGCATAAGGAAAGACATCTTTCAGGTCATTATCAAACTTATACAAAATTCTATCATCTGATGTTGACAAATTAAAAAATAATACCTTTTACCTTTCAACACAATGTTCGTACACGGTTTCTTTCTAGTCCCAATTGGTGTTGTCTTGACAATCTCATGAAGAAGCCCGATGATTTCTTAAAAAAAATATTACATCTATAATAATATTATAATCGGAGAAAACAAAGAAATAAATTAAAGCACATAACTATATCATATAAAATGTCAGATTTGAATTTTCCATCTTGAATTTCCTTAAATGACTTAAAACGAAATTCATGAGTAAGAACGTTAGTTAACTTGTCATACTTCTGCACCTTTGTATCAGAACCAAAAACAACCCTAAAGAGATTAAATACAATGTCATTATCAAACACATGACAATTATACAAAGTATAAGTCTTGTTTTCCTCGATCAAAGCCTTTCAATGCTCCAATTCTCTATACCGAGTTATTACATGAACTCGATCACCCTAAATTCGAGAAAGAAACCAAAAAATGTAAATAAATCAAAATGTACACTAATAAGTAACATTGATAAATCATAAAGGAAATTACAACAAATCTTAACCAACTCATCTAATCTTTGCATCACAAATAATGAGCTTCATATGTTGATTCTCATTACTACCATTTACAATCCAAGAATCCAGCACTCCAAATCCTATTTTCCAAATGTCCAAATCATTTTTTAGATCCTTAATGTAGTCATAATCCCTTGACATCGAAAGTCCTATATAAAGATACAATAATACATCATTTAATTTTATTCCCTTTGTTCATTCTGATATCGAAAGAAGCTAACATATTCCTATGTGATCAATTTTTGTATCATCAAATCAACCTGATCTTAAATGCACAAATTTCTGAATCATCAACTTTTTGGACGTCAATGATATGACCAAAACAAATTTCACCAATCAACTTTTGTACGGCTCAATCATATAGGAAAGAATAAACCAAATATGAAAATTGTTATGGCTTTATGATTACTCACAAAAACTAAAATAACCCACATACATCAATTTTTTTTCAACCACAGTACCAGAAGCTAAAATAACAATTGTGTCAAAACCTTATCATGAGCTAAAATTCAATCATCATGATTTATCAATGTTACTTATTAGTGTACATTTTAGTGTCTTTCAAAAAGATAAGAATTTATATTATATGATATTATATTTGTTACATTGTTGGTGCCATGGAAACATATATGTTTAGTTTTTTCGAATAAGAAAAAGATATGCATAGTTTGTTACAATATAAGGGTGCAAAATATATATAAGTATAATTTTTCTAGGCATCTAGACCTTTTTTGAAGATAAGAATAAAAATAATCATACGCATTATGCAACGTCAAAAAAAATTATACGCAGTAGCGTAACAAAAAAACAGACACATATAAAGTATTACTCTAAGCACTAATATGTGTGTTTGTATATATTTGCGAGGTTGAAGAAAGAAAATAAAAATATTTGGTATCATTAAATGACAGCGTGAATAAAAATATTTGTGAGGTTGTGATGATTAAACGATATTGAATTTAAATTTATAAGTGATAAAAAGATAATAAAATTCCTTTGAAAAAAAGGTAATAAAATTAAATGGGACCTCCTTAAAAATAATTAAATGGAACGATTCAAAAAAAAATTTAAATGGAAGAAAAAATCATATTGAAATATAATATTAAAAAATAAAAGAAAAGGTTCCCAGTGTGAGTTGAAAAGATGTGCTTTTGAAATAAATTGTCGAGAAGTAGTTTTTTAAAGTAACATTCAACAACTTTTGGCCAAAGCTCATTCCATTCAATTTTATGCATTAAAAAAAATTACTTTTTGTAGTAAGTACTTAATTGATATTGTGTTTGTGTTTGACCTAACTTCTCCTTAAAAATGTAAAAAAGTTGGAAAAAAGTCGGGTCAAACGATACCTTATTCTCCTACAACGGCAATGTAGAAACAACTGAATTTGGGACAAAAAATTGAAAAATAGTTAAAAACATAAAAATTGGAAATAAAATATTTGGTATCATTTAATGACAGCGTGAATAAAAATATTTGTGGAGTTGTGATGATTAAACAATATTGAAATTAAATATATAAGCGATAAAAAGATAATAAAATTAAATGGAACATCCTTAAAAAATTAAATGGAACGGTTCAAAAAAAAAGTTAAATGGAAGGAAAAAAACATATTGAAATATAATATTAAACAATAAAAGAAAAGGTTCCCAGCGTGAGTTAAAAAGAGGTGCTTGTGAAATAAATTGTCGAGAAGTAGTTTTTTTAAAGTAACATTCAACAACTTTTGGCCAAAGCTCATTCCATTCAATTTTATGCATTCAAAAAAATTACCTTTTTTTAGTAAGTAAACAGCGTGAGTTAAAAAGAGGTGTTTGTGAAATAAATTATCGAGAAGTAGTTTTTAAAGTAACATTCAACAATTTTTGGCCAAAGCTCATTCCATTCAATTTTATGCATTCAAAAAAATTAGTTTTTTTAGTAAGTAATTAATTGATACTATGTTTGACCTAACTTCTCCTTAAAAATGTAGAAAAGTTGAAAAAAAAACCGGATCAAGCGATACCTTAATCTTCTACAACGACAATGTAGAAGCAACTGAATTTGGGATAAAAAATTGAAAAATAGTTAAAGTTATCAAAAATATAAAAATTATAAAATAATTAAAAAATTGTGAGGGGCAAAATGGGAAATGCACCCATATAATGGTGAGGTGGCAACAACACAATTCCACCAATTAGAAAATTACAAAAATACCCCTCCTAGGGACAAAATGGGAAATTTATAGGGCATCAACTTTAATAGTAGTATATAGATTTAATAGTAGTATATAGATTATCTCTCTAATGATAGTCATCAGCATATATTTAACAATCATATCCTAGAATACCAGTAACTCTATGACATGCTTTTTTAACTTGTGTATGTATGGTTTCATATTTGGGAGTGGATAAAGTGGTTTCAGACACCTAAAATTGATCTTGACATGTTTCTATGATCTCAATTGAAATTAATTTTGTCTCTAGAATTGATTCTAACTTGATGTTAGGATTTATAGCTTTTGATTTTCAACATAATTTTATTTTTTTTCTTTTAAATTATTGTTCAATCCTCTATTATGCAAATGTCTTTAAATATAAATCATTTCAGGTTCAACTAACTTTTAACTAAATTAATTTTATCATTGCATAACCAAACACAAAAATTATAACCCTTCAAGTTTATGGCCACTAAAATTAATTGCATAATGTTTTATTAGATGCAAAAGATACTTACATACAGGGACGGAGGAAGTATTTCTAATCCTTGTTATTCAAATATAAAATTCTAGTTTGGAAGAAATGACATTTAAGTGTATGTTGGATATATCAAACATAAACTGAGTGTTAACAAAAGCCTCTAACACTGAGTTTAATGAATCGAACACTTCCATCTCCAAACAAATCCTTTCTTCTACCCTCGAAACTGTAGAACGCAGCATCCAAACCATTTCGCCGAAACCCAACTCAAATCCTTCCCTCTCCATCGAATCATCGATTTGCATTTGAAGGCGAAATTGAATTCAGGTTGGTATTGCTTTTGTTTTATTGCTGAAACCCCCTCGATTCCTTCCTTTAGTTAAAATTCATGCTTTTGGATTTAAATGGTAGGAACCATAAGAGGTTAACAATGCCAGACTCTTGTGAAACCCTTTTCACAAATATATATATATATATATATTTATAGGGAACTTCTACGGTACACCCGCAATTTAAGGTGTACCGGTACTCTCGGTTACATTTTTATAAATTAACTATCATTTTTTATGAAAGAAATAGGTGTTTGTTGACATATATATTTTAGAAAATATCATTTTATAAGAAAAAACATCATTTCATTTTTTACAAAAATCATACTAAATTTTTCTACATTTTATTGTAAAAAATAATCAAAATTATCTATAATGAGTAATAGGAATTCAGAAAAATCAAATTTTATTGTGTTGACGTTTTTGATAAATAAGATTTAGTTATTATAATTATAGGTGATGGAAAATATTTTTTTCCTGCAAAAAATAACTCATTTAACTATTAATTTAAGGATTTGATGTACCAATACATTCAAATTGTTGGGTGTACCATAGAATTTGTCATATATATATATATATATACACATACATACAGTACAATTTCCTTCAAAAAAAAAAATACACATACAGTACAATTTGAAGCCAAAGCCCAAAACAATTTACTACTGCTTAGAAAAAATGATTTAGTGTTGCGTAAAAATTGATTGGAGCTTACATTTTATCTTCTGTTTGTAGTATGATAATTCTGCGTAGTCCAACTTGTGCGGTTCTTAAAATATTAGGAAAAATAAAAATAAAAATAGTATTTTATTTAGTACTCACCGCTCCCCGCTATATTTGAGAATTGCTGTTAACACATTATCTTTGGCTGAGAAACACTAGTAATTTACCCAAATACCCCTCGACAGTTAACTACCGAATTATGAAACCGGCTGCAGTTATCTGCCGAGGAAACCTCAAATCTGTTTTTTTTTTTTTTTTTTTTGACAAAAACCATAAATATTCTTTGAGAATATTCCGCGGTCTTTATCATTTTTGATTGATTTTTCTTAATAATTCGTTTTTAATTTTATTGATTTGCCTTCCTTATTTATTTTAATTGTATTACTCCTTTGATCTTCTTCTTTTTTTGTTATAAATGCTTTGATCTTCAACAATAATGAATATTTTATTTCCAAAAAACTTTCACGAAATTTTCTTCTTTTATTTCCTTTTAACGATTTTTTTTATTATTATTTGTATTTAAGTAATGTGCAAAACAATATTCAAATGCTTAATTTTTACACTGATTTAAATGTTATTCTTATTAAGATATATACGCATAAGTATAATACTGCAATTGTTTGAAACGTACCAAAATAATGATTGAAACATTCAAAATCAATAAATATTATTAAAGACAATTTATGGTTTTTGTCAAAAAAAAAAAGGGTTTGTTATTAATGACAATTTATGGATTTTGTCAAAAATAAAAAAAAACAGGTTTGAGGTTTCCTCGACAGTTAACTGCCGAAGTTTTCAGTATTCCTCGGTAGTTTACTGCGGAAGTTTTCCTCGGCAGTTAACTGCAGCCGTATTTCTAAAACTTCGGCAGTTAACTGCCGAGGGGCATTTGAGTAATTTACTCGTGTGGCAGTGCCAAACCAAATGTGGGAACAACAATTCTCACTATATTTTGGGCAAGATTAAGTGCGACTTTCACTATTTTTGTTTTGATTTATTTAAAATACTTATTGTACAGTTTTGAAGCAACATCAATGGATTCACAGGGCCAGACAACTTCATTGCAACGACTTCAGAATGTCGAAAAGGTAATAATATTTTCAAGCCACACCGCATGAGTGACACAACTTTCCTTTCATACTTGATTTTTTTGGTAGACAATTGCTTAATATTTGCTTCATTTTTGTGTCTGTATAGAGAATTGTGAAGGTTTTGGAGCTTGCAGGAGGAGTGATGGACGAGCTTGCAAGCCCAGTTGGTCCTAGAAAAGATCTTGTCCAAAATCACTGTCTTGAATTCATGCAATTAATTAAGGTAATCTTTACTTTGTCTCTCAATAATTCACTTTTTATTACAAGATTGCACTGGTATATAACTATAGATTCAAGTGGTTCCATTTCAATAATTAACATCATATAAATATCAACACCAAAATTATTCTGTAACTGTTGGAAGTTTTGCCTTCATTGCGGTCCGCCTCTAGTGGCAATTGCAGCCTTTGGGTTGCCTTCATTGCACCCTCCAACACCTTCATTGTGTTGGGTTTGAAGGGGTGGATTTAGTCTCACATCACTTAGAGATATGACCTATGTATTTCTAAAGCATGGTAGCCCTCACCTTAAAAGCTGGTTTTGTAATGATGAGTTAGTTAGTCCCACATCACTTAGAGATATGACATGTGTTTATAAAGCATGGGTAGACCTCGCCTTACAAGCCGGTTTTGTTAGGATGAGTTAGACCCCAATATAAACCAGCTTGTGAGGTGAGGATTGCCCCCACTTATTCAGGCCATATACCGATGTGTAACTCTTTTAACAATTAGTTTTTTTTAAATCAATGATTTCTACTTAAGAATAAAACTTAACCAAGGTAAAAAAAAACTTAACAAGTCTCGAAATAAAATAGAAAAATAACAATGATGAACGTCGTGAAACAGAAAGCAAGGAAAAAAAAAGAAAAAACAAGGATAGGAAACTATACTAAGTGAACTCAACACGGGCATTTTGGTCCTCTTCGCATGTCATGATAAGACCTTCAACGGCGTTTGGCAAAAGGCAGCGCATCCACTATAAACTTGTTGAGAGAGGCTCTTCCGACGGAACAATCATGAATACATCACCCTGTCTATGGATTACTCCCATCACAGTTATTGTCTTACCTTCTCTGATTTACCCCATTCTTCAAGCTGCATTCTCCGGTCATTGGTAGAAGGTTCACATTTTTCAAGCTAGTGTAGAAAGTTTTGAGGTAACTCTTTGTTATCATTTGTTGCATCAACTACGGTAGTTGGTTCCACCATAAAAGGAGCAACTTTGGCACCAGACCTAGTTTTCACTAATTCTCTTAACCTGCTCTTGAAATCTGTAATGTAGAAGTCTGCTACGTATTCTCTAGTGTATGTAGAACCCCAAATGATTCTACCCCATTCTTTATATTCATATAACTATGAGGAGATATACACACAACTAGGTACTTTTTGATTAGATAACTCTAGAGAAATATTGTCACAAGTTACATATCCAGTAATCTTAATAAATTGACCGCCAAGGATATCTCTAAGTTCAACATCATGGTATCTTTTTGACTAACCCTAAAAAACCTTTTTTTTTTTTCTTTCTCCAAACATGATTCCAAAAAAGCAAAACCACAACAAGAGAGATTATGATAATCCCAGCCCCATCAAGCAGCACTTACTCACTCACTTGCATCAAAAACAATTAGAAGTTTTTTCAGTTTTCAAAACATCACACTTTCTCATAAAATAGTGGGTAGATCACTTATTTTGCCAAACAGACTAGTCGTGTCTGGTCCTCAACACAAACCAAAACCTAAGGAAAGCTTGGTATCCCCCCCCCCCATTTTTTGAGAAAGGGTGAAGCTTTGAAAACTGAAAAGCTTGGTGTGAGTAAGCGGTGCTTGTTACAAATTTCAAGATTGGGTTAAGAGAATTAGTGAAAACTAGGTCTGGTGCCAAAGTTGCTCCTTTTATGGTGGAACCAACTGCCATAGTTGATGCAATAAATGATGACAAAAATTTACCTCAAAACTTGACTGCAAACTTTCTAATAATGACCGGAGGATGCGGCTGGAAGAATGATACATCAAAGAAGGTAGCACGATAACTGTGATGGGAGTAATCCGTAGACGTGGTGATGTGCTCATGATTGTTCCGCCGGAAGAGCCTGTCTCAATAGGTTTTTAGTGGGTGCGCTGCCTTTTGTGAACATGCGAGGAGGACCAAAATGCCCGTGTTGAGTTCGCTTAGTATTTTTTTGGTAGAAGTTTGTTTAGTATAGTTTCCTTTCCTTTTTTTTCCCTTGCTTTCTGTTCCACGACGTTGATCGTTGTTATTTTTCTATTGTATTTTATGTCGAGACTTGTTAAGTTTTTTTACCTTCGTTAAGTTTTATTCTTAAATAGGAATTATTGCTTTAAAAATAAAAGAGTCCCACATCGGTTGAGAGATGGCCTGAATAAGTGTTTATAAGTGGGGGCAATCCTCGCCTCACAAGCCGGTTTTGTAAGGATGTGTTGGGCTCAATTTCAACAACAATAATTTTTATCAAGTTTACACTAATCTTGTTCTGACATAACTTTATTATGACTTGTACCTGCATTTCTATTATTAAATGGAATTTGAACTACGAATATATTTGGGATTTGTTTCCTTTAAAATGAGGGATGTAGTTTGGAGGGTCATGCAACATTATAACATATTGATCACACATGCATTATGGAATGATTTAGATTTTAACAATTTCACAGTTTGATAATGGTTTTGTCAAATAGTGGCGATAACGTCGATGTTGCACTATGACATGTCGGATTTTGATGAATCCTCTATAAAACCACAACACTATCCTTGTTTTACTACTTTTCTTGTTTTTGCTAGATGTAGTGGCAATAGCAGAAAAAGTAGAATTTTAGGGTTTTAAAAACAATAAAACTGAAGAGTTTGCATCTGTATCAATAGAAAAATAGAAAAATAGAAAAATTGAAGAGTCAGTGAGTATTACTTTTATGTTCACCGTAATACGTAGACATTTCAATATGTAAGCTATGCTTGGCCTCCGTTCCCCTGTTTTGTGGTGATTCCCATAACCTTTTCTTTTGTATGCAACATACTTTCTTTATTTAATTGACTTCTTTCAACATACTTTCTTTATTTATTTATGTAAGCTATGCAAGTTCATACGATTTTGCGATTTAAATTGGGATCTTGATAACCTTGATCACAATTCTATTTGTTGATTTTCAATTACAATTAACGGCTATGTCTCCGCTTTATCCTCTTTATAGGTATCAAATCTGAAAAAACTTATAATGTAACATTCATAGAAATCTCTTATCACAGCATTCCAAATTTGTATAATTGAGTTCATGATCTGACGATTAGCACTTAAATAATGGTTTATCATTAAAATTGTCCTGTTTCCCCATGGTGTTTATTTTCATGCTTTGTTTTCACAGCTGTGATAAACACACTCCTTTGTAAGTTTAGCATTTGAATCCTAGGAAATCTAATCTAATGTTTATTATGTTCAAAATGCTCTTACTCAAATTTAAAATCAAGACTGAAATTACCCAAGACAGATTGAATGTGCCATAGTACTGCGAATTGAACATCAAATTCAACAAATCCAAATTAAAGATATGAAATGAAGTTCCATTTCTATCAAAAATAGTTTACCTTGGATCCAAACAACTAAGTGCATGTTTGGGTAATTGGTGCAAACTACAGAGGGTCTTCTGAGTACATTGTATTTGGAATAACTACCTCTAGAAGAATTAGTTGTGTTTGAAAATGCTTGTTATATTTCACAATAATGAGTTCTGTCCTGTTAGTTATTGGAATATATACGTGTGTGTGTGTGTGTGTGTTTTTCGATGATATGGTTTCAGTTTCTCCCTAATTGCCAACTGCCAGCAGGTTTAGTTATTCAGAGTTAAATAGTGAAAATGATACTGCGAATTTCAGTAAGTCAATAAGGCTGTGAACTTGTAATCAATGTAATCTGTTCTTATTTTGGTTCATCGTTATGAATTTGATATTCAAACCCTGCTATATAATGTTGTAATATTCTTTAACCTTCTTTTTATTTTTTATTTTTTTAGGACATCCAAGTGACATTGCGTGATGAAATCAAAAGTGCTTGTGAATATCGTCCATTTGAAAAGTGTGATTATGGCCCAAGAATAGCAAATGAGATAGGTTTCAAAAAGGTGGAATATGTCATGTCACAATTGGAGGCAATGAAACAAACTATAAATGAGTATAATGCAGCAGCCTGAAAATTCTGCTCCTTAAATTATCCTATTAAGCTGTTGATATTGAAAATTCAGTCAGTAATTTGGGAGTTTTTGCAGCGCTGCAAGTGATTCAAGTTGCACTCAACAAGGAGAGTGACTTATATATTTATTTAGAGGAGGCTATTTGGATAATACACATGTAGTATTGCATTGTACACTAAACATGTAAAAGACAGATTATTAAGTACTGGATTTAATATTCATGATTAGTCACATACTCAAATAAATATTCTTAGCTACCTATGTTTAAGATTAGACATTTGAGAAACTCAATGGTGGCCATTGTGCAGTTGCAACTATGATACTAACTGTTATTCAACTTGATAGTAACGATGATACTTTTTATCTCTAGTAATTTTTCTACAAGTTCAGATATAGATTTTCTGTAATTATTATCTCTCTAATGAGAGTCATCAGTATTGAAGTTGCATTTATGTTTCACGTTGCTAAAAATTATCAGGTTGTGCAGGGTTTATATGTGCTGGGAGAGTCATAAAAGTTGGCCTTTTGGAGTTAAATCCAAAGCTATTTAACATTAGCATTACCATGGGACTAGAATTGGATTTTACAGGCAACGCTTGAATTGGAATAAATAAGGCACACTATATAGGCACACTATATTGAAGTTTTATTTATATATGCTCTGATACTCCTATTCTTTAAGCTAACCTTTGGAAAAGATCCAAAACAGATATTTGTTGACAACGTGCCTTATATGTTGGAAAATATCCTTTTTATCCTGCTCAACTGCTGAGACTAATATCTCGAGTCGGACAAGGTCAATGGACAACAAAGCTCACCCTTAAGACTTTCAACGCTTATGCATTTACAAACCTTGATTCGAGCCTAGGACCTCTAATTAAATGGAAAGAGATTCGAACTTTCTCATCCAAAGGCTCTTGGTAGCAATATCATTTTTTTTCTTTTGCAAGCTTAAATAGATATGAATGGCCTATTTTATGGAGAGAAAAAACTCAGATTTCATAATTAGTTTGGTTTATATCAGATCAAGGTATGGCTAGTCATGTGCAGAGCCATGTAATGAGGATTGTTGAACTTCATAAACATGGGTGGGTGGGGTGTATTATAGTATTGAAGTCAATGATTGGGAAAGGTAATAATTGGAGAGGGATCAGAAAAACATTTAACTAGTACTTTGTGTGAATGGCTTTGTCAGAAATAGAATGATGAGATATAACAGAACCAATAACAGTACTTCTCTCAAAACAAAAAAAAGAACCAATAACAGTACTATTGACAATTTCCATGACCATGACAATTGACAATAGGAATGATGGCAAAAGAAATATCTGCCATCAATATTGGAACTTTGGAAATGTGGGGATTTCATGCTTACCAATCAGATTTCCTTTATTCAACAATCATATCCTAGATTACCAGTAACTCTATGACATGCTTTTATAACTTCTGTATGAATGGTTTTATAACTTGACATGTTTCTATGATCTAAATTGAAATTAATTTTGTCTCTAGAATTGATGGCATTCAAATTTATTGTTCAGTCCGCTTTTACACGGATGCATCCAATATAAATCATTTCAGGTTGAACTAACTTTTAACTAAATTAATTTTACAAAAACAATTTTATCATCGCATAACAAACACACAATTTTAGAATGACATTTTGATGGTTAAGTGTATGTTTGATATTACCGTGGGTATATCAAAATTACGGTGCTATGATTCTAACATACCCACCGTGATATTAAAAATAAGCTAAAAAATAGTGTTAATAACACTCTCTAGCCCTTTCCAACAAAAATAAAACACCCTTTAACGCTCAATTTCTTATCAAGTGAAGATTACGTGGTCTCGCCACTTTACGTAGTACTTACTTTTTAAGTGTGGATTCTATTTGAATTTCACTCAATAAAAGAATGAGTACTAGAATGAATGTTAAAAAAAAAAATGAAAAGTAGAAAAAAAAAAAAAAAAAAAAAAAAAAAGCAGTATTGATATTGCCACATATGGATTGGGTATTATTGAATCTAAACCTTGACAGTGACCGAATCACCTGTTGCTCTGAACTACCAGCTCATATTAATAACATAGAGATAGAGGCATAATAATATTGAATTTTGCAACGTGCATTTAGTACCTTACATTTCCCTATCAATCAATTAGATCTAGACCCCGTACTCCAACACAGTTGAATTTTGAATTGGAGACAGACACATGCACATGATAATGGTAACTTATCATATCAATATCAACCGCCAAGCCAATCCCCAGCCGAAAAGTACTTAACATAATAAGGGAAGCTGTCTTGTTCTTGAGTTAATGTTTCGTTGAAATAATGAAGCTTCTCATTCACAACATGGTGTGTGTGACATTGTGGTTGAAATTCGGTACCTTAAACCTTTAACAATTCTCATATGCTATAAAAGATAGTCTAAGTGTGTGTTTGGTATGGCGGTGGCGAGAATTGATTTTGATAGAATTGAGTTTGATAGAATTGAGTTTGAGAGAATTGATTTTGGTTAAAAGTGAGTTTGAGGTGAATTGATTATGTTTGGATACACTTGTTTAAAAGTGATTCTTATGAGTTGATGTTATTTGGATAGTTTGAATCAAAATTAATTTTGAATGTAAAATGACCAAATTATCTTTGTAATTGTAATTAAAACTAATATCATTTTCATTTTTGATAATTATTTTAACTTATCTAATATCATAAATTCATTTTTGTTGATTCATGAATTCATTATAAATAGATATTTGTTTATAAGAGTTTTTTTTAATTTGTTTTATAAATTGTATTATTTTTAATATAATATAAGAATAAAGGGTGTCAAAAGAAAACAAACGTTTGTAAGATATTCAAATGAGTTTATAAAAAAAAAAAAGGGCCTTATTTGGATTTTGTTTTCTGAAGCAATGAGAAGCCCATTCATCTTTCTTCCCTGACCTCTAGAAACGGCACTGTAGCAAGAACCAAGCAGGGAAAACGCATCAGAAAAACAGGGGTAAAACTGGAAAAGAATTTGGGGCTTATGCAGAATTGATTCTAAAAAGCCAGAAGCTTGAAATTGCAGCTTCAGTTCAACCCGCGTTTGGAAAAGAAAACGTACTTTTCAGATCCAGTTTTAATCTTTCCCAAACATGACAGAAAAGACGAAAACCGCGTTTTGAGACGGAAACGTGGTTTGGGAGCAAAAAACGCTCTACCAAACAGACGCTAAGCGTTTATGAGTGGAGTCAATTTCCCTTAAAAAAATAAAAATAAATTAGTGGAGTCAACTCTCACTTACATGTCGGTTTTATGGAGTTGTGTTAGGTCTAACTTCACAATGTCTAAGAAGATAAGATTCTGTTGTTTTTTGATTTCCAAACTGCTGTATTTGGATTTTCAAATTCTTTTATCTACCGAAGTTGTTACTAGGTTGAGTCACGACCAGGTCGCTCTCTTTAAAACGTTTCGTGGCACTGCCCAAAATTGTGCAAGGCAGACTATCAACCACGCCGCCTCCAGGATAAAACAAGGTCATCTACAACTATGCGGTTAACTATGCACTGTAGAAAACCGTTCGAGAATTACACCCTCAAATATGGTACTAAAACCACTCTTTAATACTGAAACCACTTTAATATGATACTGTTACCACTCTGTTATGGTGTCGAGACCACTCAAATATGGTTTTACCACCATTCTAACTTTAATTTCTCCAAAACATCAATATGGCACTACGACCATTCAAATATGGTGATACCACCATTTCTCCTCAAATAGAAAAATATTGAAATACTTTTTATATATACTGTTAAAATCATTCTTATTTCCGACGGGACATTGTTAATCCAAATAGGGACTATGATCTTAAAAGTACTATTTATTCTGAAGGGACATATATTATCGAAGGGGCTATGTTTTAAGACCATTCTTAATTCCGAAGGGACATTGAACCGAAAATGGACTATGGTCTTAAGAACACTCTTAATTCCGAAGGGACAGAAAAAGGAGATGAAGAGAATAAAGACTCGTCAACACAAGTCAAGAAAGGGAGAAGAGAGAAAGAGTTTCCGACAACTCAATGAAACTCTTTGTTGTTTTTTGTGAACTAAGTGAAGTCCTATATTTATATTTATATAGAGATTCTGTAACTGTTTTAGCAAAAATTGCAACAGCAGTTACTCTAATGGATAAGATTAAAATGAAGTTTATCCATTAATCAGTTCAACAACACTTCTGGATATGATAAAAAGAAACAAATCCATACACACAAGTGGAGGAAACAAACTAGGAAAAATAATAAATTTAATTAAATTCTTATTCTTATCACAACCACCATAAGATAAATTTATGGGAAATGATATTCTCGAATAAAAATAATAATTACTGTTATTTTTATCATTATCAAGTATTTAAAATTAAATACCGCAATTTAAACACTACTAATGTGTGTTTTCTATTTTATGTGGGACCTCCAAACTCTAATTTTTCAATTCACACAAGATTAGATCAAAGTATAATTGATTAGTGTTTAATCTTCCAATTTATTTTCCAACATCACACTAATGTTCCAACAGATTCATTAAGACACCTGATATCGGATCACATCGAGTGTATTAAGGAGACCACGTAATAGGAATTCAGCGTGCGGATATAAATTGTTAGTTTTATCTTGGAATTTGTTTACTTTTTTAACTCAAAATCATCGCAAACACAAGTAGTTGACAATAATATTGGCCATTGATTTTTTAATAAAATGACTTATACAATGATATGTATATTTTTATTCAACGTGTAAGGTTTAACAAATGATATGATCTTAATTCAATGGCTATCTATGAGCTTGTCGAGTGCGCAATGACAAAGAGCAACTACCAAAAACTACTTTGTTCCCTTCCTTACAGTTGGTCCTCATACCCCTACGTATTATCTAATTTCAACTTTTGCTCTAAACATTTTTCAGGAAAATAAAATCTATAAATTTTTTTGGACATTTTCTCTTTTAACACTTTAAGATGAATGAGGTTTATTATATAATATTAACAATTCCTTTAACTATGCTTAATAAATTTTTCCCAAACACAAAATAGGTGTTGTGTTGCACCCATAGAATAATTAATAATATTTTAGATGAATGTAGAAAGTTGTTATAATTGAGAAGATAAATGAGTACAAGTTGTCCTTGTATCGTAGATGTTTGGTGACACTAAAAGGAATTTTTGGATAAGCCACGCAAAGTGCAGAATTTATTGAATGAAGGGGAATCCGAGTCCTGACTTAATTTGGAAGAATCCCAAGCAAGAATGAATATGCCCTACAACCACAACACGTCATATATTATATATATATGCCTTCATATTGGTCCAATTCTTTTCTCCTGAAAACATTCTTGCTTCTGAGAATAATTAATAATATTGCCATCATGATTATGATTCTTCAGAAGCATATGGTAAATTAAGTTTGGTTATCATGAGTATACGATACATGTACTTGCGAGACAATACTGTCCAAGTTGAATGTGTGGTTAACATTTTTAAGTCGGGATGAACAATACAATACAATTTACGATAAAGTAAAATACAATAATGCACTATACTAATAAAAGTTCCAACTTATTAAAAAAAAAGTAAATATCATGAAAGATTTAATTTACTAAGAAGTGAAATACAAACAATGAAACAAAGAAAAAAAGAAGTTAATTAGTATCAATTATTTAAGGTGGAAGTCAATGCTCTTATTATACCATTGAAAAACATGGTAAAGCCCAGCAAAACAAAACAAAAAAAATTGATAGAATGAGAGAAGTTGCTTGCAATGAGTTTAAGACACACTTTATGAGTGACCAACCTCAGAAGTTCTTGTTGTGTTGCATCTCATCTACCACTTGTTCATAAAAAAAACTAGGCTAATTACTAATCATAGAGACAACTATTTTTTTTTAATAAACTATATCTAAAAATGATAATGCACAATATCGCAGATTTAAATTGCATGCGGTTCCTTAAAAAAATAAAAATTGCATGCAATTATGTGCTCATGACAAATATATATGATTGTCCCGTCAGCATAGCTCAATTGATAAGACAATGCATTATTTATATGCAGGGGTCGGGGTTCGAACCCCGGACTCCCCATTTATTCATCTTATAAGGTGAACTATAGTCACTAGACTACCTGATAAAATATATATATGACCGTCCATTATAGGTTTAAAGCATTTTTTTTTTATTTAAAGAAATTTAAAATATGGAGTGTTTGATTAGCTACATGACTCCTGATCCCCATATCACACACATCTAACAAAAAACAAAAAACATTTTTCTGATGGAAGAAGAAAAACAATGAAATACTACATAATTAATTTAATGTTGCCAAATTAAAGTATAGTCGAAACAAATATGAAAAGAAATACCTCTTTTTGGTTTATACTTTGTAGCAACTCATTATATTATCAGCATCAAATGTTAAGGCCTTTAAATAGAAGGGATATATAGGATGAATTGCACTTGCACTAGTTGATAAATTCTTCAGCTTTTCCTTCTGAATTCTTCATGCTATCAACAAACAAAGAAATGCATATTAAGGTTAGATAATGACCATATTATATTATTAATTAATTATTTTCCTAGAAGCAGATGGAACTGCAACAACTTCATTAATATATTAATGATCAAGACATGACCTTGATTTGAAACTTTGTACTAATTAACCTGTTGGAGAAGTAGAGGAAAATGGGAAATTGGAGGATGAAGGTGATGACAGAAGCATAGAGAGCACAAAGGAGTGATATGCACAAAATTCATCTCCATGCAGCTCCAGCTCCTCATATATATATATATATATATATATATATATATATATATATATATATATATATAAATGCATATCATCATCTGTGCTCTCTATCTTCTGTCAACAACCTTATACCATTAATTCCTCTACTCCTAGATATTGTTCTTTACTAATGAAAAAGGAACCTAAATAGACATGTAAGACGTAAAGAGAAAATTTGGAAGTTTGGAGTGTTTGATTTCTCTTGCCCTGCAAGGATCAGGTATTTATAGGGGAAATAATTTGTTGAAATAATATTCCACTAGACTAGCTAGTGTACCAAAGCAATTACACTTTCCATGTCCTCTCCTCTCCGTTTTGTTACCATGCCCTTTCTTAATTAGAAGATACTGGTTAACGGCCAACACTTCATGGGATTTAATCCCACATCGGATAGATAGGATTATTGAAAAGAATTTATTGGACACACATGTTTGGTTCTCTTGATCGAAACTAACATTTCATTCGAATCAAATTTTTTCTATAAGTAAGAATCAATGATCAAACTCTTGACCATTTTGCTTAAGGGTCCAAATCGCTTACTTGAACCAATTCATTAGTTAATAGTGTTTTTTCTTACTAATACTAATAATTAAACATATATTTTTTTTTGACAGAAATTGAAAAACTGATGGCTATTATCCTTCACAGGTGCAATTAATAGGATTTCTATAAAACTACGGTTATTGATACAACCATGCATGTGCAATTAATTAATATGATTTCTGTAATTCTTTTGAGTCTATATATTTCCGAAGTCTTCTAATTACTATAATAGTCCTGCTGTTATACAAATGATATTCTCATCTATCTATCTGACGTGAGTGGTCTGTAGGGTCCATAACTGGAGTACAGTCCTTTCCTTCATGGGTCAAAGCAAGTGAAGCTGACATATGGGTTTATGAGTAATAGTTTTCTTTTTGACACAAGGGTTTATGAAATAATAGTAGGATATTTATAAAAAAAAAAGGGGAATCCCCTCAAAACAAAACAAAAAAAGGAATACGATTAATAGTTGTGGTGTTAAAATGATCATTAAAATTGATTTAAACGGCCTTTTTTGTTGGTATGTGGTGATTCACTATGAAAATAGATGCTCACTCAGTGATTTGACCTTACTTTAAAGTAAAGTCTTTACAATCTCATCATTAGAATTTGGATGACTAAAATCGCCATGATTCGTTAAGCGAAGTAAGTATAACCCATTAAAGAATGTTGCTCTTTAAAAACTTTCAACTTCTGACTTAATTCGCTAAGCCATCATGTGGCTCGCTTAGTGAATCGTGTTGGAATGTTTACTTTTCCAAATCTATGTTTTGATTTGCTAAGCCATGTGTTGCCTCACTTAAAGATTGCTCAATACTCATATTCTATGTTCTTTCATCTTTTTAATTTCTTGGTCTCCCCAATTTATAACTTTGTTTGTTCTCTAACAAAATTCCTATCAAAACAATTTAAAACAAGGTCTAAATATCAATTTTGCACAATTAGCATCAAGGATATTAAACAATCAAGAACTTTCGATTTAAACCATTTTAAGTTTGCATGTGTTGATGGAGCAAGAATTTAGCCGAGGTCGATTGATATCATCAAATGTGATTTCCTTTCTTCATACGATAACAGTAAGGGAGGAACTCACTTCATCAGTTGTTGGTTTCTTAACTGCTCCAATAGAGCGTTAAATACAATTGTTTTTGAGCTACTAGACTATGAAATGCATAAAAAAGAGATAAAGACATATTGATAAATAGATAAAAAAAATATAGAAATAAGCTATGTGTTTGGTTGAGTGTGTCTTTTATAATTTTACAAACTAAGAATTTATAAGAAAAGAAAAATATCCATACTAGTCAAACGATGTGGCCTATAATATCCACCATCTACTTGGCTAATTTTGCGGGTAATGCTTGAGTTTCTCTCATCGAGGGGATTATGGCGCCTCTTGTTCCGCTCGTTGTTTTCTCCTTCATGACGTTATTCGTTGATAGGGTCATCGGTGCGTAGCTCCCCCACGAATGTGCTTCCTCTCTCATTCCTCTTTATGGTTACTGACGCTATAAACATGAAGTGTGAGTTTTATCCTCATTGTTTAGTTCTACTGAGCTTTGACTCGGCCTGAGATCTTCTAGAACACATATATAATGAGTAGTTTTGAGAAAGAATCAACTTTCCCTCGTTCGGATGTCTTAGCCTTTGCTTTACCTTTTATCAGCAGGGAGGTTTCCTCGCCTAAATCTTAATCTCGTATCTAACAATGTCTGGTAACATGATATAAAAAGTTGGTCTTCGAGTGATGAAACGTAAATAAAAAAAGTTGCATGTGGACAATGCCTTAGCCAACAAAACAATTAGTAACCCTCTTTACTACTCATCGATTCGATTCCACAATGGCAGATCAGGACAAGCAAGCCTTGTATCTGGTATCGACGGTCTAGATTATTTTGTGCGGCCTTGATTTAGTGGATTTAGGGAAAGTCCATATCATGGTCCATGTAAGTGCGAGTGACTTGAGATTACTCGGAACCCATAATAGCCAACGACCGTATTGTCTCTTTATTTATTATAATGACACAACTGACTTACAAATCAGATGAAAATAATACAATAAAAGAAACTATTTATTATGAAAGACTAAAAGTTGCATTATCTATAGTATGAGAGACTAACCTTAAAAAAAAATGTCATTGACTAAAATAGGACTTGACTCGCAAAAATTATTAAAAGATTTATAATTATAAATGAGATATTTTTAGAAAAATGTAGTGAAATTTTGTGGGAGAACATCGAAATCCTCCAAAATTTATTTCCATAGTTGGCCTCATTTAGGCCCACATCGAATCAAAGACTATATCTACTAGCAATAAGAAGAGAAAGAATTTAGGCAGCTGGTCTGTACAGTTTGAGGCTATGTATGTTGGAACCTTTTGGACTTTCCTTTTTGGGTATAGTATGATTCTTCACTTGTTAATTGTTGTTGATTATTGGTTGGGGTTGGTACCACCACCACCTTGATTGCCAATAAAAGGTTCTATTCTGGGTCTCTCTGGAATATATTATATTATATATAGTTGGGAAGAAGTAGAAAAATGGGCTAATAGTATATATCTTCACAACTATGGAACATTGGTGCATGATGATGCTATCTATCTTTGAAAGGACATTTTATTTTGTTAATTAATAAGAAGAATAAACAAACCTTTCAACGATAGCAGAATATATGCATCATCTACTGTATTATTATGATAGAAAGTGAGTGGAAAAGTATACATTACTTATACTTTATGCGATTTCATTTTATTTAAAAAACATACTTAGCCTTTCTTAATTCAAGAACTAGACAATAAATAAAATTCTTCAATAACCACTGCGTTCAACATGTATATTATGCAAATATGAATGGAGCTCTAGTGTTTACGTTACATTAAACCCACCAAAATTCTTTTAACGGAGTCTTGGCATCAAAGTGCTCAAATAAGTCCAATTGCACACAACAACAACAAAAAAAATCAGGTAGAAATAAAATTCATTGACCTTTTCATTAAACTAACAAGTTGATGTAAAAATCATAGGACTTGTTATCAGGAGAATGAATTGTTTAATTACACAACACAATGACAATCAGTAAATTTATTTTTTAATAAGCAGATAATAAGTAATTTGTAAAAGCTAGTTTTTCCTCCAAATGTAACTATCTATAAACTACTCATAAGAATTAAGATTAAATGAGAATATAGATTACTTTGGAATATGCCAACGTAACTTCTTTGTATTTTAAGATATTTTTAATTAAGAGTTTGCTTGGATTAATTCAATTTCTAAATTACATAAACTGTTCGATGAACTTTTTTTTTTTTTTGAAAAGACCGTTAGATGAACTTATAAAAATAAAATATGTTACGTAGATCTTACTCTCTTTTAAATTTATTTTTCTAAATACACATGTTAAAGTACATATTAGTGGACCTATTTAAAGACTCTTTTTAGTTTACTATTATTAATATGTACTTTTATTTTAAAAAAAAATTATAAATAAATGATGTGTACATATGAGACTCATTTAAGAAATCTTTTTAGTTTACTACTATCGTAGGATAACTGATGTATCATATAGACCTGATATATTTGTTATTCATTGTTTTTTTTTTTTTTTTTCATCTTATAATAGTGTCTAAGGGAGTAAGTAAGCTAATTAACATATAAGCCAACAAAAAAATAATAATTAGATTTATTGGATAACTAATATATCTTGTCTATGGTATAAACTAGATACATTTATTATTCAAAAAACATAAAAAGTAATTTTTTGCTTATAATATTGACCCGAGCTAATGAACATATAAGCCAAAAAAAAAAAAAAAAAAAAAAAACTAATTAGAAAATAAGTGTGATTGAGCAAGGATGGTACTTCCATGTTATTATGTGCACGCACGTTCTTGTGTACTTGGTATAGTACTGACTACTTACCAATCAATAGTTGATTCAATTATATTCACTTCATCCATTTGTTGTGGCGTTTTATGATAACCTTGATACTGCATGCAATGCAAGTAGTTGTGCTTTCAATGTCAATTTCACTATGCATTGTCCTTTTTCTGTTTTAAAAAAGAAAAAAGGCACAAGGACTATGCTTGTTGTGGCCATTTTTGTGAGAGAAAAAATCATGAGTAAGGACGATGCATGTTATTGTGGGTCTAAATTACATTACATTACTTTGTTGTGGGAATCTTTCCTAGATATACACTAATTGCATTCAAATTGGATTGGATATTTACTCCTTCTTTCATGTAGTACTTTTGGCATGAACTTACAACATGCAATAATTGGTACATGCTGATAGTGACTAAGAAATTGTCCCTATAGTATAGACTTTAATTATTATAATGTTTTTTACTTTAATTTGGTGTTCTAGTTCATCTCAATCCAATGATATTGAAAACAAATGTTCAAATTATAATGGTTTAGGTAATGATATGCAAAATGGTTTAGGTAGCTAACAACTTTTGATTTAAACATGATGAAACATTCAATTTAAAAGGAAAAATAATGTAGTGATTTGATCTCTCATATCTCATAATAAAGAACAAAAATCTTAAATTCTCTCTGATTAAGTTAAAAACATCACATAATGTTGTCAAGGATCATATTTTTTACTGCAGTTTCTCTAGCAACAATAGCAGTGATTGTTTTAGCTTTGGTATCACCTGTTTCACATAAAAAGATCCATTCAAGACCATGGCTTGATCTATCTCTTTACATTCAACAATCTCAAAACATAACAACCTCAAATACACATGCTATACCAAGAGAAGATGCTGGTGCATTTGTCTTTCACCGCGTACTTACGGAGGGACCAGAGAACACATCAAAGGTTGTAGGAAAAGCACAAGGATTCATAATCCCTGTGGAACAGTTTCAGCAATCAGAATTCAATGTTTTGTATCTCACTTTTGATACACCAGATCATTCAGGTAGCTTGAGTGTGCAAGCAATCAAAGTTGCTCATAAGGAAAGAGAAGAATTCAGAGTGGTAGGAGGAACAGGTTCGTTTGCATTTGCTCATGGTGTTGCAGTTTTTACTCAAACAGATGAACAGACAAGTGATGAAGCTATAACTTATCATGTAAAACTTCAGCTTGAATTCCCAAATCATTCAACAAAGTTACTATGAATGATGAAGCAAAGTTTTTAGTTTTTTAATTCATTTTTGGTTGCTGATTCTTTCTTATCATATCAGAAGAGTTTTTAAAATTCTACTAACATACAAGATTGAATCTTCGAAATCATACATATATATCAAGTATTGTGTTGTTATTAATTTTGTGATCAGTTTTGGTAACTAGAGTCACAGGCGAGTATTGAACTAAAATTTGTACAAGTCCCACATCGACCAGGTTAAATGTTGACGAGTGATAGAGTGTATATAAATAAAAGCAGCGAGGCTTTGTTTAAAGCATCTTTGCGCTTGGGGCAATGACGTAGCTAATGAGGTAATAACTGAGGCGCGTCTATTGCTGGTTGAAAACTATTTCCAAACCCCCTCTGGGCCTGAGCTTGCCTTGGGCCTTTGAGAATTTCTGGAAGGGCTCCCTTTTTGGGTAAAGCCCTACAATATAGTTTAAAGTTGATATAATTTCCTTGCTATTAGTGCGCCCGCATTCTAATATTTATTGAGTTGTCTAACGTGCATCAATCAGTAAAATTAGAAGTTAGTCAAAAGTTAAGGGTATGCTTAGGTGAGTAATTGCTGTGAAACTCATTTAGTCTCACATCACAGTTACATAATAGCAAACCTTTTGGTTATACTGATTTCATTGGAGCTTCATTAGTGTTGGAAGCAAAATTTAAGGCTATTCTCCGGGGCATTGTTATCTAGTAATTATACAAGGTGGGGACTGAGTCATATTCCCTTATTGCAACTCGATTAGTTCCGTTGCAGTGCGTTTCCTCTCATCATAATTTATTTAATTTGAAAACATAAACCTGAATAAGAAGGATGTTTTTATGCCAAATGAATTTAAAATACAATGATTTTGAAGACACCTCTCACATGAAATGGTATATTTTTCAGATTTAAGATTAACTTTCATTAAGCTTGTAATTGCAATCAAAGAGATTTTAAGTATGTTGTCTTGTCTTCTACTTTCATGTTTGAAAATAATTCATGAAGCATGCCATATATTGCTATGCATAATTATCTGAGTCACTGATCAATCCAACTGTTTATGCTTTTTTGGACCAATATCAACATTAAAAAAAATTACAAAATAAGAGTTGTAGTGTTCCTGATACAATGCAGAATGTCTGAGCAGATGATAGAAATGTAAAAAGCATTCTCAGCTTCTCAATATTCATGCACTATTTAATAATTGATACTGAAAGAAAATGCTAGCACTAAATTGTTGGGATCCAATTACTTGGAGAAATGCGACACTAGTAATAACACTATCAGGAGAAGCAACTCCACTCATTGTTGGGGTCTTGGGAAGGGAATTAGATTATCCATTTTGCAGCTAGGTGTGTCTGTTGTTGCCTTTGTAGATGGAGTTCCAACAGCAGCTGTATGTGAAGCCATTGCAGTCTTCTCTTCTTTCTTTTTTCTTGAATAAGTTGCATCCTTCTTTTTCTGTAATGCTCCAGATGCATTTTTCATTGAAGACGGTCTAGAACTTAGTCCAACTGAACCCTTAGAAAATTCACCAGATTTTGAAGATAATAGCATTAGCGAGTGAGGTAATATCCCATTAGATAACTGAGGACTATTCGAGGTTGTCTGTGGGAAATTAGGTCTCATGGATGCATGTTGTGCCATTCTTTGTTGAAGCCGTACTTGTTGTGGGTCTAAATTGCACTTTATCCCTGCACCATCTATTCTTTCTGTATCAAATTGTTGTGCCTTGGCGACTAACCTCATGCCTTGCTGACTAGAAGCAAATTGAGTGCCCCCTGACTGTTGATTTAACCCCCCTTCAAAAACCTGCTGTGGAAACATCTGAATGCCACTCCCAGTATACTGAATACCTCTGGCCATTGCTTGTTGCTGTAATAATGTATCCTGCCAATTCATATCCGATCCTTGAAGAGCGTTAACATGCGAGTCTATTTGCTGCATTGTATCAACACCTGTGGAAGCAGACCTCATTCTTTTTGCAATATTCGATAAAGATGGTGATTCTCTATCTGGATTCTCTCTTTTTACAAGAAGAGTGGCACTCAGGTTTGGATTATCCGCATATGAATACATGACATCTTGTACAGCAGAAGCCCCAGATGAATTTATACCAGCAATTAATCGGCGCTCCTGCAAGCTTCTTGGAGTTCCGACAGCCATTGGATATTTTGATTGATGGGAGATCATAGAAAAGCCTGGGATGGAAGAATCTAGTACAATATTCTTTGATCTCATGGCAATGCTTGGATTAAGATTCTGCATTGCTGGATTTTCAAGAGTCTGTTTCACAATAGCATTTGATGTAGTGATTCTTGAATCACCCAGCCTGCTTTTTGAATTCTCTAGCACTCTATCTATACGGACTTTTTCCCCATCTATTTTATTACTAGAAGTGACAGCATTCCTCGGTCGCTTTATCTGCAAATTGGGCTGAAACACAAGTTCAACGTCATTAGGATGCATACATCACACAGAATAATTTCATTAGGGGAGAATCTAATTAACTTTTTTATACCTTTTTTTGAAGTGGACTTTGACATAGTTGATCCAACTTCGGAGTAGGATCTAGATGAAGGTTTGGATGTAATTCTTTCACAATCTTTGATTCAACTTCCTATTATCAATGAGAACATAGTTAAGTGAGATCTATACCTATAATACACACCCACACACGTATTGGTTTCATTCATGATTGGTGAATTATACTAACCATTACATCACCATATTTCCAAGACTTGTCAGTATGAGATGGGATGTCCTTCACAATATTTTCCAATGACATCTTGAGGCTTGATTTACTCACAGCAGGAGAACATCTTCGATAATCACGAACCTGAAGTGTTACAGAATTGATCAAAGCTCAACCATTTAGATAGAAATTTAAATGTTGCCTTTAAAAGTAAAGCATGCAAAAAATAAGCAAGAATCACCTCGCATATAAGTGCTCCATCAACATACTTGACTGGTATATCATCCAGAATATCCCCAGGCAAGTGACCTGACTCAATGGCCTCCAAACACATAATGATAGGAATAGGAAGGTAAGTACATGAAATGTAATACTTAACATATGCAGCAGACAAATACAAAATTAAGAAAAAATAAGATGGTGATTTAGACAAAAGCATAACTATGAGGTACACAATGTAAGAAGGTAGAAACTGTTAGTTTTAATTCAAGTTTAGACTATATAGACCCTGTTGGGGTATAGAAGTTTGTTACAAGTTAGTTAGGTAATCTAGCTATATTTGTTATGTTTGTTTAGATAGCTTACTAAGCAAGCAATGTGAATAAGCTTTTTATATAAGGCATGATGTAATCACTTTTCACAACTAATGAAACTCATAAGATTACAACAATTAATCATCTCTTTATTCTCCCAATTTCTCTCAATTTCAAACCCTAAATTCATAAACAAAACCATTGTTTGCATTAGAAGCAAGCACTGATGCGCTATCAAATTGGTATCCATAGCTTCTGGTTCTGATTCAAGGAAGCGAGAAACTTCAATCACGCAGGTAATCAAGGTGTAGAAACACTGGGAGTGAAGCCATGAATGAAAACAACAGTTTCAATACCAATCTTCCAACTCTTGAAAGTGGAAACTGAGAAAGGTGGGGTGCACTAATGAAGAACTTTTTTGGGGCACAAGATTTGCTGGAAATTGTGCAAAACGATTATGATGAATTTGGTGAAAATTCTACTGAGGTGCAGAGGAATGCATACAAAGAATTTAAGAAGAAGGACTGCAAGGCACTTTTCTTCATTCAACAAAGTGTAGATTCAGGAAATTTTGAAAGAATCTCAAAATCCACAAAGTCTAAGGAGGCTTTGGATATTCTTGAAAGATGTTATGAAGGTGATGCTAAGGTGAAAGAGATAAAGCTTCAGTCTTTAAGAAGAAAGTTTGAAATGATGCAAATGGAAGATGAGCAAAAGATTGTTGATTACATCTCCAAACTGAATAATGTTGTAAATCAGATGAAGGCTTGTGGGGAAACAATTTATGATCATCAAATTGAAGTAAAGTTTCATTTTCTTAGGGAATAAGTAAACAAAGGGGCTCTAAAGATTTCCATTGTTCTACTGAGCTGCAACTTCCTGACATATTCACTAAGGCAGTTAAGATTGAAAGGTTGAACAAGTTTAGACTATATACCCGTTCGGGTATATATTATACATATTGGGGTATAAAAGTTTGTTACAAGTTAGTTAGGTAATCTAGCTAAGTTTGTTATGTTTGTTTAGATAGCTTACTAAACAAGCGATGTAAATAAGCTTCTTATATAAGACATGATGTAGTCACTTTTCACAATTAATAAAACTCATAAGATTACAACAATTAATATTCTCTTTCTTCTCTCAATTTCTTTCAATTTTAAACCCTAAATTCATAACCAAAATCATTGATTGCATTAGAAGCAAGCATTGATGCGCTACAAGTAGTTCATCTCTTAGGCAGAAGCACCCGACTCAGATTATGAATTATAAGAGTCATTAAGAATTAATTAAATCGAGTCAAGTAAAAAAAAAATACAGCATTTATTGTTAAAAAATAAAAAAATAAACACCACATGTTAATCATAAGTTTTTTATTAGGGAGTTGTTAAAGTAAATATAAAAAGGGTTATGTTAACAAGTGCCCTTAGACACTAGTTAAAAACTTAAAAATAGAAATAAATTATAAATTTGATGTAGAAAAAAATTCCTTTTTAAAGTTTTAAGGTGTTGAATATATCATTTTCAATATAACTCTTCTTTTTTAAGCTTCTTAACAAATACTTTAAGGATACTTGTTACCATTTTGCATATAAGAAAGCTGCTACTACAATATAAAAAATATTTTTATTACGTGACACAAAAATTAATCAAAAAAATTATTGATAAAGCAGGTAATGTTAGTAAAAAAACAAGAAAATAATTCTCATAAAATAAGAAGAAAAGAACACGTAAGAGTAAAAAAGAAGAAAACAATTCGCATAAAAAAAGAAGAAAACAATTATGTCAATAAAATTTAAAATTAAAATCGTATTAATTCATCTCTCTTTTCCTCTCCCCCTCTTACAAATTGAATCAAACACATATTTTTAAAAATATTACCTCCCCTCTCCCAAACCAAACTAGCCCTTAAGTTTTGGTCTTAACACAACTTCGCAAAAAAGGTCTTGTACATAGGGTTTTTATCATAACACAACTTCGCAAAAAAAGGTCTTGTACATCATAGTTGTCTAAAATATAAGGTTTTATTAGAACATAGAAGTTTAAACTGAAATAACTAAAAGCCGATTATAAAATTTCAAGAGTTACCGAGAATATGGTTTCAGATGACCTATCATAAGGAAGTAATGACTTCGGTAACTGATTTGCAGCATCATACTGAAAAATCATAACTCACACAACTTAGAATAACTAGTTGAGCTAAAAGACTCTACAATAGCGAAATATTAATGCTACATTTGGACAAAACCTTGCGAGGTTTTCCAATGAAATAACCATCCGGATACAGATTCAGCGTAAAAGAAACTTCATTTCCTATCAAATCAAAACAACCTTCAATACACTACACTCAATGATTTAAACACAAATTAAAAAACCAATAAACTCTCTAATAACTAACCTTTTATTAATGAATGCTTTTCAGATGAATTAGGCATCCCATCAATGTTTTCACCAGCCTATACAAAAAAAAATTAAAACCAGCAATAAAAATCCTAAACCTAACTTGAGTGCCAAGTAAAAAATAACAACATACAAAATTCATTTTTATATGTTCATAGCATTATTTTCATCTCTAAAATCACAAATATAAAAAAACGATCACAAACAGAAACACCATAATATAATAGACATAACAACAAAACTGTAAACTTTAGAAAGAAAAAAATAAATAGCAAGACCACCTAAAATTCATCTTGGGAAGGTTGAAGAGAAAAGGGTATGTTTCAAAGTAATAATGTTGTAGTTTTACAATAAATGTCTTTTCACAATTATTAAAATAATAACGTGTCACGTTTATTCTTCCTTATAAATATGAATCATTCATTTTCTTTTTAAGAAAAATTCGTATCACTCATGCATTCAGCACTTTAATTACCAAATAATCATACTATCATCTGTATTTATTATTTTATAGAGTTGATTGTGGTGTTATTCCTTTTTTTCTATGTAGTCATGTTAATGCAGAATTTGCCGTTCTATTTTTAGTACAATATTTCATTTCTTTAATTTGTTTATCTATTCGCAATTTGTTACTCTTTGTAATTTTTTTTTTTTTTTAACAAGCTAAAATGAAATATAACATTAAATATGGAGATGGTTCATCTTGTACAAGGTGTGCAAAAGAGAATCATCCTCAAAGAATTACAAAGTCAAGTCACTTGTACTTCAATATAAAACACCCTGAAAACCAAAAATCCTATCAAAGTTAACAGGTGTGATACCGTGCTAAGTAAAAAAAATTAATACTTAAAATAATATTATTTTATATTAAAGTTATAAGTATAATTATAAATTGAATTTAACATAAAAAATTATTATCGTAATATTGTTTAGTTGTTATATTATCTATATATCGTATATAAGGAGGATTAAGATATTTCAATACTAATTACAAGGTATATACATAGTATAAAATATTCTTATTGTTAAACTTATTATGTTTAATATATTAAATTCTTCAAAAAAATGTTTAATATATTAATTAAATTCTGTCAATTAGTTGTATGTTATATAGCAGGTGTCTGAATAAGTATCCAATGAACGGCTACATATGTTAGCTTTTTATTGGGTGTATATAAATATAGTTTTTGCAACGCCACTACTGATTGTTTTTTTTTTTTTAAGAACTACTGATTGTTTTTTCATTTTAGTTTTTAAAAATTCAATGGTCTTCCTTAAAAAAAATTCAGTGGTCTAATCTAACTATTTTTTTAGGGTAAAAGTGGAATGTTCTAACTATTTTTAAATGATCTACAAATATAAGCAACAAAATAAAAATGTATTTAAACCAAATTTTAATATCTATATAAAATTGTCATGAGTTTGTATACGTAATTATAAAATTAATAAAACCAATTATTCATTTATAAAATATATCCAATAGTAACAAAATATAATGAATATTCATTTATAAAATAGATCTAATAGAAACAAAGAAAAATTTGCAAAATATGTATAACTAAATAAAAAAATAATCAAAGAATTATTTTAAAGAATTTGCAAAATATGTATAACTAATAGTAACAAAGATTTTTTTATTTTTAAAAAAAGTCACAAATATCCATTTATTTTTTGTGAATCGTGTCTATATAATATAAACAAAGATTTATTTGTAAAATATATCCAACTAACTTGTTTATACCTTTGTTGCAAGTGGATTTTGACACAGTCGATTCAACTTTGGAGTAGAATTTAGATGAAGGTTTGGATGTAACGCTTTCACTATCTTTGATTCAACTTCCTATTATCAATGAGAACATAGTTAAGTAAGATCTATAAAATAATTAGGCGCATTGGTCATTCATGATTATTTGGTGAATAATACTCACCATAATATCACCATATGTCCAAGACTTATCACTAAGAGATGGGATGATGTCCTTCACAATATTTTCCAATGACATCTTAAGGCATACTTTACTCACGGTAGAGTATCTTCGATAATCACGCACCTGGAGTGTTACATAATTGATCAAAGTTCAACCTTATAAACAGTATGCAACAGTAAAACTATATATAAAATGGTGATAAAATTTGGTAAATAAAAAGAAGTAATTCACAAAGAGAAAAAAAATGCAAAGAGGAAGGGGAATGGGATTAGCTTTAGGTCTACCTGAGTTTGGTCATCTTGGGAAGGTTGAAGAGGCGGGGGCATGGGATTAGTTTTAGGTTTAGGGTTAAACCTAATTCCAATTTTTGACACTTTAAAGGAGACAACCATGATGGATTGTGCAATCAAGCAGACCAAATGACAGTGAAAAAGTGCAAAATAGCGGTTTTATTTATAAGTGTCATTATGGCATAGGTTGAGAAGCTAAAAATAGAAAGAAAATATATATGATTTACATTAAAAAGAGCAATATTTCAACTTTTAAATAAAAGAATTATAGAATATAAAATTTCCCAAAAAAATATTCTTTCTTAATTCTTTGACCCACCCAGGGCACCGATTAACATTTTTTTTTTTTACAAACATTAAAATCATTATTTGTACATACACTTCTCATACCATGTCATGATAGTAGTACATGTCTATGGTTACTCTTGGCTCTAATTGGGTACCGTTTGGCCAGGCTTTTTTTCGGTCTAAAAGCTACTTTAAAACAAAGTTAAAATAAAGCTCTTTAAGAAAAAGGCTAAAGCGGTTTCTTTATTTTTTTTTAGTTCTAAAGTTATTTTTGAGTTAAAAGCTGTTTGACAAAATATTGTACAAAACTTTGAATTTATTATTTTTTTGTGGTGTCCGGGATTCGAACCCAGGACCTTGCATCTATTTTTTTCTTTTCCAATTATACTATATAACAAATTTTGTTATAAGAATACCATAATTTTGGTGTCATTTAAAAAGATAAAAATTTATATTATATGATATTATATTTGTTACATTGTTGGTGTCATTGAAAAAGATATGTTTAGTTTTTTTAATAAGAAAAAGATATGCATAGTTTGTTACAATATAAATGTGTAATATATATATATATATAAGTATTTTTTTTTACGCATCTATACTTGTACTTTTAATTAAAATCAAAATTTTATAAAAATAATTATACGCATTACACAACATTAAAAAATTTATACACATTTACGTAACAAAAAACATACATACGGACATAAAATATCACTTTAAACGCTAATGTGTGTGTGTATATTTGTGAGGTTGAAGAAAGGGAATAAAAATATTTGGTGTCATTCAATGACAGCATGAATAAAAATATTTGCGAGGTTGTGATAATTAAACGATATTGAAATTAAATATATAACTGATAAAAAAGATAATAAAATTCCTTCAAAAATAGATTATAAAATTAAATGGACCCTTCTCTAAAAAAAATAAAAATAAATGGACCCTCCTTCAAAAAAAAATTATATGGACCGGTTCAAAAAAATTAAATTAAATTAAATGGAAGAAAAAAAAAATTGAAATATAATATTAAAAAATAAAAGAATATGTTGCCCGTGTGAGTTGAAGAGAGGTGTTTGTGAAATAAATTGCAGAGAAGTAGTTTTTTGAAGTAGCATTCAACAACTTTTGGTTAAAGCTCATTCCATTCAATTTTACGCATTCTAAAAAAGGTATTTTTTTTTTAAGGTACTTTATTGATATTGTGTTTGGCCTAACTTCTCCTTAAAAATGTAGAAAAGCTGGAAAAAAAACCCGGCCAAACGGTACCTTGATATGTTTCAAGTGAATTAATGTCGTGAATTTATAATTAATGTTTTTCCGCAATTATTAAAATTATTAAATAATACGTGTCCCATTTATTCTTTCTTCCTTAAAAAAGAAAACGTGTCACATTTATTGTATAAATTTGCATCATTCATTATTTTTTAAGAAAATTCGCATCATTTATAAGAAATGTTAACCGGTGCCCCGGACACTATTGAAGGATCTTAAATAGTAAATTTTTATGAAAGTTAGTGTTATTAGTGCATTGAAAATTGAAAAAGTTTGACATTTTTAAAAAATAATTACTTAATTTAGAAAGCTTAAAAGTGCTCTGGTGGCACTCATTAACAAGATCTTTCATGTATTCAAACCTTTAATTACCAAATAATCAGAGTTTTTTTTTTTTAAAGATAATCATACAGAGTTGATTGTGTTGTTATTTTTTTTTTTTTTAGGGAGATTGTGGTGTTATTCTGCTTTACGAGAAATATTGTATATTTATTATTTTAAATTATATACCAAATTATTCATATATAAAATATATCCAATAGTAACAAAGTTTCGTTTATTTTTTATAAATCATATATAATAAAAACAAATATTCATTTATAAAATAGATCTAATAGAAACAAAGATTCATTTACAAAATATGTATAAATAAATAAAATAAGTAAATAATGAAACTTTATAAATTTATAAAGTTAATGAAACAAAATATTCATTTATAAAATTTATAAAATATCCTATGGAAAAACTCACCAAAAATTTTATAAATTTAATGAAACAAAATATTCATTTATAAAATATATTTAATAGTAACAAAGATTTTTTATTAAAAATAAGTCACAAAGATTCATTTATTTTTTATGAACATGTCTAATCGAAACGAATATTCAATTCTAAAATCTATCTAATAGAAACAAAAATTCATTTGTAAAATATGTACAACTAAATAATAATCAAATTTCTTACGGAAAAAGCCACAAAATAAAAATTATAATTCTAATAAAACCAATTCATCGTTTAAATAAAATGTATCTAATTGTAACAAATATTTTGTCGAAAAATAAGTAACAAAGATTCATTTATTTTTAATAAATTGTCTATAATATAAACAAATATTCACTTTATGTGAAACTTCAAATGATATACATGAATTGACTTTTTATGAAGATATATTTAACTAATTTGTAGTGTGAAATGGAAAAATAACGATATGAAAAGTGGATAAGCATTATTAATTAAATTGAAAAAGAAAACATAGTTTACTCCTCTTCCAGCCCATTAATCAATGCAACGATAATAGACCCAAGGCGGCGAGTTAGTCTTGCATAGACACAATTATCAATGAAATTACTTAGGCGCATACACACAACAATGAATATGAAATTGTGGGTTGCAAATTTTCTGTGTGTAATTGGTGATACTTACAAGCTACGAACATGATCATGATCCTTATCATTTACAACAAAATTTATTATGGTACGGAATTTTCATTAGATTTGACACTTTCCCTACATACTAATGTATTTTTGACTTCAGTCCACATTGAGACTCGTATTAACTAGTTAACCTATATTTTCTCATTTAAAGAATTCAATTTGAACTTGCAGAATTTCAGAAGCTGGTATGTAACAGAGAGAAATTTATATAATCCATTAAATTTAAAACTAACAGATATGACATGACCAATGTCTAATTATGAGTTCGATATATTGCCTGATGTACTTGAATATGAAGTTTTATTTGCATTATAACTCAACTAAGTTGAGGTTTGAATCATGCCTTACAAAATGTTACCTACCAAAAGTTGGAGAGAAAAATTCCAATGGTAATGAGATGATTCAAGAAAATAGGAAAATTAGTCTCAAAAATTTGTCAGAAAAAAAAAATTAAGGTGGTGGCGCTGTTCGGTTTAAGAAAAGTGAGATGATCAATACTAAAAAGAAATATCTAATTTTAAAATTTTATTTTATTATGAGGTGTTTTGTTTTAATTGGATGAGTGTAAGGATGATATGTCATGTTAGAGTTCACCTAAGAATTTTTCTTATGAGAACCGTTCGTTTTGTGAAGAAGAAGAAATGAGAGAGGAAATCGTAGGAGCAAACTTGGAGAATTTGTTTTAAATAGGTTTTGTAAGAGTTCAGTTTGGCAAGAAAAATAATCTAGCTTGTAGCGGAAAATAATTAATTTAATAATAATAATAATGTATATTAATTGTTGTGGATTTTATTATGAACTAAGAATGTTCTTTTATACCATTTTACGTTTGTTAGTTAGTTGAACCATTAATTTTACCAATTATCAGCTATCAATCATCAACCATTAGATATGAGCTATCAGCTAAAAGCTATCATTCATCAGTTATGAATTATAAGTTAGCTTATAACTATCCGTTATTTTTACTAAATAGAGTCTTAGAGTCTTTAAAAAAAAGAATTTGTCTTTAATAAGATATAGATTTGTCTTACATTATCAATTTAGTAAACTGTAATCTTTGAACAAATTTTAAGAAAATTTTACCAAGTCACTTTTATTTGTTGTGATGTTTTACTTTGAGAATGTAGCTATGTGCAATAGTATTTCACAAAATAAAAGTTGTCTTGCCAAAAGAACTAAGTTGATGGAACTCTATAAAGTCAAGAATAAATTTGAAAATTTATCAAGTTGAAATGAGTTGGACTTCGATTTATCTTAATCATATTTTTCTAAAATGAGGTTTGATGCACTTATAGGTTTTCTACAATCAAGTAGTTGAAACATCAGTAACCGTCCAATCTCGATCTGATGGTTTTTTATTTTAAATTTAAAAAATTTTATAGAAACTAAAAATGTGATTTTATTTTGTAGGGACTAAAAACAAAACTGTGAATATTTATAGGGATTAAAAACTTAATTAACCCTAAAAAGATATATAAATTTGAAATCCATTTCATTTTCCAAACATTAACAAATGACAAAACCAATGTGTAGGGTTGGGGGAAACAAAATGAAGCCAGTGACATGAGTTTTTGACTTCAGTCCACATTGAGACTCGTATTAACTAGTTAACCTATATTTTCTCATTTAAAGAATTCAATTTGAACTTGCAGAATTTCAGAAGCTGGTATGTAACAGAGAGAAATTTATATAATCCATTAAATTTAAAACTAACAGATATGACATGACCAATGTCTAATTATGAGTTCGATATATTGCCTGATGTACTTGAATATGAAGTTTTATTTGCATTATAACTCAACTAAGTTGAGGTTTGAATCATGCCTTACAAAATGCCATTGTGGTGCTACTGTGAAGATGATTAATCATAAAATAATCAAGCAGAGATTCTTCTGAATTCAAGGTGCTAATGATGGCTTTCCAGGTGTATGGAATGCAAGGATCGAAACAACCGTAGTGCTATAATGTTACCATATTCGTTCCTGCCCTCAATGGCCGCAAAAAAGCTAAGAGATGGTGCAGAAAAGGTTCACTTCATTCGTAACCTTTTTAAGCTCTGAACATTCACATGTAGAGTCGATACTCAATACAATTTGATATTGGATTTTAAATCTATTTCTTTGACCATATAATTGTTATAATCTTTGGTATCACCTGTTTCACATAAAAAGATCCATTCAAGACCATGGCTTGATCTATCTCTTTACATTCAACAACCTCAAAACATAACAACCACAAATACACATGCTATACCAAGAGAAGATGCTGGTACATTCGTCTTTCACCGCGTACTTACGGAGGGACCAGAGAACACATCAAAGGTTGTAGGAAAAGCACAAGGATTCATAATCCCTGTGGAACAGTTTCAGCAATCAGAATTCAATGTTTTGTATCTCACTTTTGATACACCAGATCATTCAGGTAGCTTGAGTGTGCAAGCAATCAAAGTTGCTCATAAGGAAAGAGAAGAATTCAGAGTGGTAGGAGGAACAGGTTCGTTTGCATTTGCTCATGGTGTTGCAGTTTTTACTCAAACAGATGAACAGACAAGTGATGAAGCTATAACTTATCATGTAAAACTTCAGCTTGAATTCCCAAATCATTCAACAAAGTTACTATGAATGATGAAGCAAAGTTTTTAGTTTTTTAATTCATTTTTGGTTGCTGATTCTTTCTTATCATATCAGAAGAGTTTTTAAAATTCTACTAACATACAAGATTGAATAATAATTTGTTGCTATCAAGTATTGTATTTTTATTGTATTCAGTTTCGGTGATTAGAAGCATAGGTTTTTTGAGACTTGCGTGTATTGAAAGTTAAAACTGGAACTTGTATTTGTCCCACATCGACCAGGTTAAAGGTTCACGGGTAATAGAAGGTGTATAAATAGAAGCAGCGAGGCAGTGTTACTTACATGTTATCTTTTTTTGTTGCCTCCTGCCATGAAAACTAGGTTGGCAATATAGATCAGTGTCCTCAAGTCGGTGCATTTTATTTGTTCATTCAGTTGAGCTTGAATTAGTTGGCTCTATGACATTTATATGTTTTACCAACCTGCCCTTGATTTAAAATGAATTTTGATCTTATTTTCTTAATTAATTCTAATATGTACCCAAATATAAGGGTGTTAATTCTAATTGATAACTTTTAGACCGTAATTTTAATTTTAATATATTTTGCATCAAACCTATTACTATTATTTTACCGTGTTTCTGTAATAGTAATTTGAATAAAAATCGATCCAAATGAAACAGCATATATTTATTGGATAAGTTCTGTTCAGATTTTTTTAGAATAGACATCCTAATCGAATGTGATTTTAATTTTGAATCGAATGATATTTTGCTTCAAAATCGATCCAAACCACACCGTAAATACCGAACAAACATAAATAAGTTATTTATTTACATTAAATGTACTTTATTTAAATATCAGAATGATATTGAACCGTCTATAGTTCTTTGTAATGAAGATGTAGTAAACACATTGCATATCTGCAAATGAAATGTGTGGTATTGATTTCCTGATTGTTGATAGGTTCACTCTGCAGAATACACATAAAAGTGTATTAAAAGGTATACCCTTCGATCAATATTATAAGCAAAAATCTAATTTTTATTAAATAATATATATGATAATTATATAGACCACATAGAGCATTTATTAAATCAACATAAAAACTAAATTTTAACTTATAATACTAACAGGAGGGTGTGCATGCATTACTTCGTCAAATTATATTAGTTAATCGGGTGGATGCATGTAGCTCAGAATAGTGGCATAGCCAAAAACCTTTAGCAATGGGGCAACAAACACACATCCATATAAAATAAACTTTAAATTTAATCTCTAAACCATCACACTCTTTTCAAATTTAGTCCTTAAACCGTATAAATATAACAAGGGATCCTTGAATTAATAAAATTCATCAACTTGGTCTCTACTATTAAGATATTAAGGATTAAATTCATAGATTTCATATATTTTATGAGATAAATTGAAAATTTTCATATTATTTTTTTTTTATAAAAACAAATACAATTTCGTATATTTTAAGAATGACCTCATCTTTTTTCCCTAAGAACCAAAAAGTTAAAAGAATAACTCTAAACCAAAATAAATAACAAATTAATATACGATAATAACTCTAAACCGATAATTTAAATCTTTAAGCTTTACCATAATATATAGCATAATATATTATCAATATCATATAATCATAATCATAAAATTAAAGGGAATGAAACCAACACCAAAAAAGAAAGATGTTGAGGGCTAACATAAAGACCTAGTGCTTGCTTAGATTTCTACTGAGTGGGTCATAATCATATAGTTTTTTTTATTTTTATTTTAACAGAGTGGGTCATATAGTTGATCAAACTTTCTTTCAATAAATGTATAAGTAGTAGTATTTGGCTTATTCAGAAAATAGTGGGGGCACTAGCCCACACACTAGTGAACCTAGCTCCGCCCCTAGATGGTTGCATTAAACATGCAGGTATCCTTTGTCACAAAGGTCACTCAGTACTTAATTGCATAATTCTTGTCCACACATTTTCTAAATCTATTTGGCTGATCCTGTACATTTTATCTTATAGTTTGATCAAATTGTATAAAATTGTGTGACAGGTTTGTATTGTTGGAGTGGGAGCTGACTGTGAAGAAGAAAACAAGTTCTATTTGGGACGAAGAGTTTGTATTCCGATTAACCATTCCAGAGCTTGCTTTGCTCCAGATCGAACTGAAGGATAAAGATATGACGACAGATGATTTTTCCGGACAGACCTGTTTGCCTGTATCAGAGCTAAGACATGGATTTCGGTTTGTTCGTTTGTGTGACTGAAAGGGGAAGAAATTTAACTCTGTTAAGCTTTTACTTCGCTTTCACGTTGAAACTACAAATATATTGTAGATTTCATTGATCTAAAGTGTCAAAAAAAAACATTTGAATTATCTTACTCTGCAATCTGCAACCTGCTGCTTACACACTACATAAATTGTGTGGAACCCGCAGTTGTATTTGTATACATTTGAAAGTGATCATGGTTCAGCCTTCCATATCCATCATCTGCTTCATACTGCCTTGCATTACAACAAGCGAAAGAAAAATCATGTATATCACTAATTAAACTTGCTTAAATGTATAGTATTAAAAATGTATGATAATTTTCTCACCTGTATGGTTGATTTTTGATGATGTAATGTAACATGTTGATACTTACAGCAACTAAGTTCTTTTTTTGAAAGGATATACGGCAACTTAATCGATGACATGAAATTGATGGTAGTAAATGATTCATCAAGTGAAAATCCACCTAGGCCGTCTCTTGCATCAAATTTGGTCACCTTTGTGATTAATATAGATTCCGATTTAATCTTTTTTTTTAAATTCTGATTGTTTCCATTTGTTATACCTTTCACTGTAAATGGTAGTTTATAAACAATCAAAGTGTTGCATAGGATGAAGAGAGAACATGTAAAGCCAGTGTTTGTAACAAGAGACACCGTACACACAAACTAGTGCCCAGCATATAAAATTAGTGGTCACTTCACTTCAGCTTTACAGTGAGACAAGTACATACCTGTAACGAATTAATTAAATTTTGACTGTAGCTAACATCACAATTTACAACACAAATTAATCATGCTCTCATTTTTCACTAAACGAGAATTTCTTCCTAAGGATTTCTTTTGGCCATAGAAAGTTCTTTTTAATGTCGTGTGAATTGCATACTAATAGTAGGCGTAAAGATGTCTCAGCAAGTTTCGTCCGCATTGTAAACAGGTATCTGCCACTTTTTAGTGTTCTTTTTTGGGTCATCCGTAAGGCTAAGATCTGTCTCGTCTTCCTTGAACGTTCTAATAAGCGTTTTAGCACCCATCATTATAAGCCTCTCGATCATGAATAATTGGTAGTTATTCTCAATCACTGGATCCAACATATGGCTATAGTTCGACGAATATGCCAATCTGTACCTGCAAATTTGAATCATCAAGAGCATAAAGTAAGCATTTGATGCCAGCTGATAGTTTCCTTCAAAAACTAAAGCATACCAGTGTCACAGTTACATAATTTCTAGGAATATATGATCAAGTGATCATTAGCCTTAAAAATCTAATAGAAAAACATAAATAATCTAACAAAAACAGAAAGGACATGAAAAAATAAAACTAGCAGAGGGAATAAGATTGTAACTTAAAAATGTGAAGTGTTGTCTTGGTTCAACAAGGATACAATGAAATGAATATTAGCATACTAAATTTATTGCCTTTTCAAATGAAACCACCAAACATGAAGTTAAAATTGACAAACCACTGCATAAACAAAATCAGTTATTCAGTTTCATACAAAATCAGTTATGCTGCCAAAGAAAATCATTGAATGTTTCAATTACTATCAAACACTAAACAAGCTTTGTGCTGTCAAAGATAATCATTGTGTATATTTCTAGGAACTCTCTCCTCGCCCTCAATGTGAACATGAAAACAGTTACCTGGCAGAAAGCGGTGAAAAAAATCCTGGAGTCCTTTCATTTGAAGCAATAAACAAGGTTCTTCCAGGTGTAACCCACTTTACTATTCGACAAAGAATAAACTCAGGGCGGGTATCCCTATCAAGATGTGGATGCAGGGTCCTTGCCACACCAAACCTGTCCTTCCTGGTTTTTATTTTATCCCCACGGCGAACATGGATGGCATCATAATCACCAAGTACAGCTTTGATCTGTGAGCAAGTGTTTCATCAGAAATTGAAGTGTGTGACAAAGATAGATTGCTCAATTTTAATGCCACAGTTTTAACATGTCAAGCATATTACAGTCAGAATTTGAAGTTCTGAAATGTGGAGAATAATTAGAGCAGAGTCATCTACTGGATAAAAAGATAAGTTTCTTTATCACAAATTTTTATCCATTTGGTAATTGATTCCATCTAAACTACCAATGCTAGCTTATAGAAAGGAAATTGAGGAACTCAAGAACATATTACATAATAACCTGTATCTATGTAATGTAGAAAACATAGATGATTTTTTGGGAAGCTCGTATTTTTTCTTTTCTAATCTTGATTCTCACGAGGCCAAAAAGGCAGCAACAAAATGATGGGAGGAAGCTCCTACAAAGTAATGCCAAAACACAGACTTGCTACCAGTGAGAAGCTAGGAAGGGCAACCCCAACTCAAAATCATGGCCAGGATTAGCTATCCAGACCGCAAGCATATTTCCTTACATAATACTAGTGTCCCCCACTTCCGTTTGATCTGACATTGGATGGCCACGACAATTCGGTGGCAGGGATACAATCAAGGCAGTCCTTTGTGAACCAAGTTAACAGCACCCAAAGGATCACACTCAAGCCAGAACTTGGGAAATCCTCTCTGCCAAGCCATAACTAAGGCGGAGTGTATTCCTCCCAATTAACAAAACAGGACTTCACATTACCAATCTTCCAAACAAAACCAGCAATTCATCTTCAAGCAGGATCTCTAAAAGGTCTGCCAAAGGCCTTAACAGTTAACACTACTAGGTACTACATTGTCTTTCTAGCAATATGCACCTGTCTAATGTCTCCAACTACCTTCATTTACCTTTTCAGCCAGCCATGTTTTGTGAAGCTCATATTATATTGCTTCATTATTTTTTTTTATTTACCTAGTGGTTTTATTTGTATCAAGCTTAAAATATTTCCTCTAGTCTATCCCCATGTAATCTAGCAAGGGCAGAAACAAGACAGCCTTGCCCAACATTTCCCATTGAAATAACTCATTCAGGTTCTTGTTGATATAATATTTTCAACTCAAATATACAAGAGCAAAAAATATACACATTATAACAACAATTATATGCTCGAAGAAATAGATTTAAAATCCAATATCAAATTGTATTGACTCTACATGTGAATGTTAAGAACTTAAAGAGGTTATGAATGAAGTGAACCTTTTCTGCAGCATCTCTTAGCTTTTTTGCGGCCATTGAGGGCAGGAACGAATATGGTAACATTATAGCACTACGGTTGTTTCGATCCTTGCATTCCATAAACCTGGAAAGCCATCATTAGCACTTCGAAATTCAGAAGAATCTCTGCTTGTAGCATATAACAACTTATTATTTTATGAGCAATCATCTTCACAGTAGCACCACAATGGCATTTTGTAAGGCATGATTCAAACGTCAACTTAGTTGAGTTATAATCTAAATAAAACTTCAAATTCAAGTACATCAGGCAATATATTGAACTAATAATTAGAGATTGGTCATGTCATAACCGTTAGTTTTAAATTTAATGGATTATACAAATCTCTATCTGTTACATACCAGCTTCTGAAATTCTGCAAGTTCAAATTGAATTCTTTAAATGAGAAAATATAGGTTAACTTAATAGTAGTTAATACAAGTTTCAATGTGGACTGAAGTCAAAAACACATTAGTACGTAGGGAAAGTGTCAAAAAGCTTCACAAAGTTCACGATAACAGATTTAATGAAAATTCCATACCATAATAAATTTCGTTGTAATGACAAGGATCATGATCATGTTCACAGCTTGTCAAGTATCACCAATTGCACACAGAAAATTTGCAACCCACAATTTAAAACCTCAATAACAATATACCCACTATATTCTAGACATCATCAACCTTAATGTTCAATATAATCAAAAATAAAGAAGGTGAGTCTAAGCATACTTGAATGAACAGTTTCAAAGAAAAAAAAACCTACCAAGAAAGAGGGCTAGCAGTTCTGTTTATGAGCAACAAATCAGAGTACTGATTGTTTTCTTTAAGCTCGACACGACTAACTCCTGCCACGTGAGCAACTCCTCTGTCTCCAAGCTTCATGCTGGTCGATAGAACCCTATACCACTCTTTTGAATTGTCAAAAATTACAGGGACAGTCTCCGACATAAGTTCTGCGTCATATAAAGAGTTCATGGCACAAGAACTTGCTGCCCACCTGTAATGGATAAACAAGGCTGTCTAAATGTGCGTTTCGTATCACAGTGGAAAATATAAAAATTGATTTTAATTAGAAGTGATAAAATGTAGATTGAAGGTTTTGCATTAGATTGAAAATTTTATACAGTTGCCTTCAAAATTTGGTTTGCATAGAAGTGAATTGTTTTTTATGACAAATTTTACATAGAAGTGATAAAAAGTAGCTTTTGTGTTAGGTTGTACAACTTATACTAATTATCATCAAACTTACTTTCAGAGTAAAATAAAAAGAGAGAGAAAGTGATATGCATTGCCAATGTAAATAAGTTTTACACTGACATTGGGTGAGACTCCAATATTGTGGTTATTTTTAAAAAGTGGTTACAAAGGTGGGCTTATGTAGTAATATGAAGAGTGTTCGTCGAATATTAGTGTAAGAATAATTTACACTGACAGTGCATCCCCATTAAACTAAAAAGAAAATCCAAACATAAATAACTTAAATTCAGGTTTAATTTGAAGCAAAAAAAAAATGTATTTAATCAAGTTAATTCAAAATCAAATTCGACAAACACCCACACACATATTTTACCAAACATATATAATAAATAGAGTTAAAAGGCTATGTACTGACAGAGTAAAATAGTTGTATACTGTCATCTAATGGGAACCCATCATCTTGCCATGCCATGTAGGATTGTTTTGTATTTTTTTTTTTTAAAGTAACTACCACATACTTTGTTTTTATTGGACATTAGTGTAAAAGTAAAACTAGTTTACACAGATCGTTCATATCCTTATTTCTCTAACAAATAAACATTCAACACAATTCACTAGTATGTTGATCAAACTCAAAAACATAAATGATGATGATAACATTGAAATGTGAAAAGAAAAGAAAAAAGAAAGAAACTCACTGATCCTCGGAAGTAGCATTAGTTGAACGATGAAGGATCCCTTTCTTATTATGTATAGGATTAATACACATCCTGGACGGCATAACAAAAGTTCTGCAATTCCAAAACGAAAAACCTTATGAACGGAACTCTAGGAAAGTAACTAAGAAGAAAAATGAATTTAAAAGGAGATAATATACCTGCGGAGATAGATGGCTTCTTCGAGGGCGCACCTAAGGCTAGATTCTTGGTGACCTAAACCCTCACAGGATCCACAGTGTTTTCCAGGGCAATCGATTCGTGTACCCCAATACAGGTACTTTCTGTCTTTGTGAGAATACTTAATGTATTGGGATTTTTGGGAACCAGATGTGAATACAGCCGAGGAAAGTAGAAACAGAATCGCTATTGCACTCACTATTGCGGCCAACACTACAATTCTGGATCTCACTGACTTTGGTTTCCCCTTTGAGGTTCTGTTAAATGCCATTTGGATTATATTCCGAGTGTGGATTTAAAACATCGGTGAAGAACAAATCTGTTTGTTTGTGTTTGTGTTTATGACTGGCGTGAACAATGTATGTATGTATGTATGTATGTGTCTGTTTCCTGGGAAGCTGAGTATGGGTAGTTCGGTGGGAGTGGCAACTTAAACCCTATGAAAGAAAGTAAAGTAAGTACAAAACTCATAGTTTGGTTTAACACAAACAATAACAATAGTAACAATTACAAGGCGAAAACCAGATTTAAGCAAGCATTTGGTTAATGATAATAATTAACAAAATGTGAAAGATGGATGAGTGAATGAATACCTGAAGATATGAAATTGGTGTAAACAAAATCAATCTGAAGAAGCTCAATTTGGGATTAGGGTTTGGATTTGTGAGAATGCTACTGCTGCTGCCTTTTCCTTCTCCCTCCAGAATCCAGATTCAACTATCCTATTCCTATATGTGCTGTGCAAATCTCCCCTCTTCTTACTCTTATTTTTTTCTCTCTATAATGTTCATATTTCTTTATTTAATTTCTTCTAAAACAAAATTATGTCCATATTTTTTTTTTTTAAGGAGTCCATATTTTTTATATTTGTTTTTAAATCAGTTATGTGTTTCTTTCAAAAAAAAAAAAAACAAATCATGTCTATTTAGATTTTTGAATGATTTTTTACGACAGTGTTCAGAATATTATAAGAATCTTTTAAAAAATATTTGATTTTTTTTAACATAACATTAATTTAAGGGTTAAGGGTTAATTATGTTTAAGGTCCTACAAATAACCGAGCTTCCAACATTGGTCCCTATTAAAATTTTATTAAATTTTTCATCCCTAACATTTTTTTCCGTTTGTAAGTTTGGTCCTTGCCGTCAAACTGTGCTGACTAGGCTAACGGAATGATGACCCAGACATGTCACATGGACATTTCAAGTGACATGGCTGCCATGTGGTAAATGACATCATATGTTTTTGGTCCCTATAAAATTGGGATCTTTTAAGTTTAGCCCTTACTTAATTTTAATAGTGCTTTTAGTCCATATAAAAAAATTATGCACTCAATTTTAGTCCCTACTAAATCTAAATTTGTTTAATTATGCTTAAACTTTTAAGATTTTGAACAATTTTTTGCACAAGTGTTAAGAACATTACGAAAAGTTCATCTCCAAAAAATTATCTCAAAATTTTATTTCTGCGTCCAGATTTTTGTTACAATTATTTTAAACTTGTCTTTTAAAAAAATTCATATTTAATTTATTTCAAGCTAAATAATTCTAAATTTTAGTAAACGAACATTTTGTAATGTTCTAAACTTGTATAAAAAAAATCATTGAAAAATTTAAGAGTTTTTAGGAGAGCGTCGCCGGCGTGAACGAGGTGGTGAAAAATCCAAACTCTCTCCTCCTACTCTTTTCACCACCTCGTTCACGCAGGCGACGCTCTTCTAACCTTTGCTTGCAAATTCATCCAAGACATCAATTTCAACAACTTAATCACACGTCAACTTCGACACTCAAAAACTCAACAATCTTCACCATTGAAATATCCAGCAACAACCTTTTCGAGAGAAGCGGAACTAGTCGATTCTCAAGGTTCGGATCGGGAAACAAAGAGTGGGAGCGAAGAAGATTGAAGAGAGCGAAGTAGGAACAAAGAGAAACAGCAACACAAATCTGGTTTTTTTCGGCAAATTCAGGGAATGACCGAAAATATTTGTAGGGTGAAATATTTTATTGATGTGGAAGAATACAAAAGGACTGAATGAGAGTGATAGGCTGTGAAATATTTTATTGATGTGGAAGAATACAAAAGGAATGAATGAGAGTGATAGGCTTTGACAAAAATTATGGGAAAATTTTGTGCAAAAAATTGTTCAAAATCTCAAAATTTTAAAAGTTTAAGCATAATTAAACAAATTTAGATTTAGTAAGGACTAAAATTGAGTGCATAATTTTTTTATATGGACTAAAAACACTATTAAAATTAAGTAAGGACTAAATTTAAAAGGTCCCAATTTTATAGGGACCAAAAACATATGATGTTATTTACCACATGGCAGCCATGTCACTTAAAATGTCCATGTGGCATGTCTGGGTCAGCATTCAGTTAGCCTAGTCAGCACAGTTTGACGGCAAGGACCAAACTTACAAAGGGAAAAAAACGTTAGGGATGAAAAATTTAATAAAATTTTAATATGGACCAATGTTGGAAGCTCGCTTATTTGTAGGGACCTTAAACATAATTAACCCTTAATTTAATATGGATTTTTAAGTGTCGAAAACATAAAAAATTATGGGTTGTTACAGATACCAAAAGTGATAACAAAACCATAAAAAAGTAACCAAGTTGTTTGGGCTCCAGTGGCAAGGAGCTCCTTCCAAGGACGTACCCGGGGAATACCGGGTTCAATTTCTAGGGGGAACAATGCTTGGCCAGTGTGCATGCCTCTACGCACGAGCCGGATTAATCGCTCACCCTTGATGGGTCGGAAACCGGTGCAAAAGAAAAAAAAAAACCATAAAAAAAGTGATAGTAGAAAACTTTTTATGACTAAAGGTCAAAAAGTTTTAGGATGACTATAACGAAAAAATGAAAAATTTATAAGAAGCAAAAATATATTTAACTTTTTATTTTATTATGCAAGGTATGATGTAGCTTATTAAAATACTTTTTTTGAAAAGAATTATTAGTTTTTGTTATATAAAGTAATTATTACTTATTGTTTATGATAAATTCTTAGTTGGATACGATCTCTGATCAAAAGTAATTAGATACAAACACATAAATCATAAAATTGAAAAGAAATATAAATTAAGTCGCATATCATTTCACTTTTAAATTTAGCATATATGTGTGTCCAAATTTTCTTCTTAGGCCAATATGATTTCTTCTTAAATTGGATCTATGGCTCATACACAGAAGATTGTGATGACCTTTGCTAAGTTTTGTTTGCAAATATCATCGCCAGATTTCTCCGAAGGGAATTAATTCAGAAATCTTGATGGCAAACTTAGCTGGTGAGTGTGACAATTATAACTTAGTCTGAACTTGACTCAAGTACACTTGTAATTGCAATTAAATGAAGTATTTGTCTTCATCTTTCAGGTTTGGAAATAATATAATTTCAGAAAGCATGTCATACGCTTTGATAAAGAAACTTAAAATCACCATATATATTTTACCTGAAGCTTAATTCATGAAATCTTGTAGTAGATGGGTAAATTAAATAGATAAAGATATATTAAGAGTGTTAGTACTAAAAAATAACCACGATAGTTATGTAAACGAGTGACCTCACTGAAATACAAATGCATAAATAGAAGGCAATTGAAGTGTAAAGCTGTACTTATACATACTTATACAAGTAGTCATGTAGCATTTTGTTCTATTATATCCTTAAAATTTGGATTATAAAACTTTCCCTCTAGAGACATATGTTACAGAATATAATATAATTCTGTTAAGAATTAGTTTGACAGTTAGTTGCTCTCTATCTATAGAGAACTTTGAATTTCTATCTTCATCTTTGTTTATATAATAATTATTCTCTGAGTCGGAATCTCTCTGAAAGCTCTCAAAGCTCCCTTCTCTTTCCCGAATATCCGGGTTTATTATTGAGACCATATGCCACTAAACTAGCTTTCTTTTAGTAGTTGCACGAACAATGAATTTTCCATAACCAAGATGTACATCATGTACCCTGAAACAATAAGTAACTCTTTTTCTATTCGTTTTGTTTATTTATCATTACTTCTTTCTTGGTATAGGGGACACCAGAAGACGGCTGTGAAAGCTGCAAACCTTAATACTTCTGTTGAGATTGCAAAAAACACATTATTTCCAGTATAAGTTTATGGAGAGAAAAGGAATAAACAAATTCGGATACAAGCGTGATGGTTCAAATAAGTTTTTGCTCGAAATTGATCAACCAAACTGCTTAAGTTCGTATTTTGCCCAAATGTCAACATTAGGAACTCCACAGAATAAGAGCTGTAGACTGTAGTGCTCTTACTACATTTCATAATGAAGTTTTTTTTTTTTTTTTGGTTACTATAATGAAGTTTTTAAGAGTATGTGTATAAATGATAAGCTAAAAAGTCTGCTGCCATATAATTCTAACAGACACAACAACAGTGGCACTCAATGAATGGTGAACAGAATAAAGGGCTAAGATTTAAGAATTACTTCACATTACTTTATATTAAGAAATGATATTTTTTAAATTCAATGTGTCAAATTACCACATATTTCACAAGTAAAGAAAATATGTGGTCTAGAAGAATTGCAATTCATGCCTCAAGTCAAAAAAATCCTTCGCTTTTTCCAGTGTCATTAAACACAACAAACTTGCGGCAAAATTTGTGGCTGGCCTCAAAGTTGTATGATTCCAATTTTGATATTACAGAGTCCACGGGGGAAGAAATGTCAAAAAGATTCACAGAAATGAATATTCTGGTACTCTTAATGATGGATGTATTGAAGAACATTGGAAGAAAACGAATATAGATAAGAGAAGAAAGACTGAATATAGTCTACCAAGTGAGTCCACGAAGCAAGTTGGTGCTGAACAATACTAGTTAGTCCTACATCGTGTAGTCAAGAGAGTGAGTAAATGGATGTATGATATAAAAGTAGAAGTGAGTACCACATATAATTCATACCTTTCTCCACCTTTTCTTGGTCTTTTGGCTAAGATCAAAGTGTAGTGTACGTTTTTATCTGTTTAATATCAAGAAATTAAACTAGTTTTTTGAGGAAGCAGCAGTTTGCTGGTTAAAATGCCGAATCGTAAACCTTCTGTCATGGAGCGAGTGTCGGTGGAGTAGGAGTATATGCAAGGTGCTCTAAGTGGGTACATGAGTATTTTGGCCAAGTGATTCAATGTTGGAAAATTGATCTTCACATATGTGTTTAACCTGAAACACATCAGTAAAATATTGAAATACCCCTTCAACAGTTAACAAATTAACCGACAGTAGTTAACTACCGCTGAACTTCAAACCTGAAATTACAAAGGATGCAGATCTGAAACACTAAATGAAATTCGTCTCAGTATTCTCTCTTTCAAGAAAAGACAATAAAATCGAACAAAAACATGATCATGGACTGAGGACATGTAACCACTGACTTGGAAAAAGAAAGTTCAAACCAGAAAGACATGACTATCTAGCTTTTAGTAGTAATATATAAAACCTTCTGATGATGATCATATAGAAAAATAATCTCACTCTATATTGCCATAGTAATGCTGAAATAATCTCAGTCTACATTACTAATTTATAAGTGCATATACAAATTAAAACTATTGATGCGGTGCTGAGTCTGTACTTACATAACAAAACATTGACATTTAGGGGAAGAAGATAGCAGAAAAAACACCAGTATTGCTCCGCGGCAGTTAACTGCCGAAGTTCCGCGGTAGTTAACTATTGTCGGTTAACTTCCGCGACAGTTAACTACCGAAGGGGTATTTCCGTATTTTACTATGTGTTTCAGCTTAAACACATGTGTGAACAACGATTTTCTCAATGTCGTGGAGCTCAAGGGTGATTTTATAGAAGTCCAACCATAAAAAAAAATAAAAAAAAAAATAAAAAATAAAAAAGAGAGAGAGAGAGACTATATAGACTAAGAGTGTGTTTGGATAAGGTAATTGAGAAATTTTGAAAAATTTAGAATTCTAGGTAATTCAAATTATTAAATTAAATTGCTTTCATTCTTAAATATTATTGTTTGGATGGAGTAGTAAAAAAATTATTGTCATCATTAATGGGCAACTTTTATAAATTTTAAATTTTTTGGGCCAAATTTGAAAAATGAAATTAGGGGCCAATTTGCAAATTTCAAAAAAATTGGGGGTCAAATTATAATTTTGGGAAATTTGAGGGGTCAATTTGCAATTTTTAAATAATTTTATTGGGGACAATTTGAAAGATTTGAGGACCAAAAAGCAAAATTTGAAAAATTATAACAATGAAGAATTTTGAAATTCTTAACTTTTAAGTGTCATTTGAACGTCTAAGCCCACAGCAAACATATGATGAGCCCAAACAAGAAATCCAAGAACACCTATACTGATCATGGCATAAACCATGCCTAGATACCCGAAGACCGGTTTTCCCGAAAAAGTCGAAACGATATGACTTATGATACCGGTTCCAGGCAGAATTGGAATATACACCTCTGGATGACCGAAGAACCGAAAGAGATGCTGGTATAATATGGGGTCTCCCCCTCCTGCGGGATCAGAAAAGATTGCATTAAAGTTTCGATCGGTTAATAACAGAGCAAAATACTTCATAAATTTTCATCATTATGAAAATTCTACAAATTATTATCCAAACAATGGAATTCACATCAAAGTATTTGAATTCCCTCAAAACATTATATTCCCTCAAAACATTCCTCCATCCAAACACACTCTAAAAATAAAATTATTATTCTATATGTTCACGGTGCATTATAATAATTTATCATTGCGAAATCTACAAAGATATAACAGTTGAAATTAGAGTTTTTAATGGACTGGGGTGTTTGTTTCATGGATTGTAGATTTATTTTTAGGGATGTGACATTGGAAATTCTTGGTTTCCATGTTTGTTTTAAGTTTTCATAAATTATACCTAGGTACATTTTATTCTTAGGAATAAATTTTACACATGACTTTTCCACTTTTTATTCCAATGTTAAAGTATGAGAATCTTTCATTCCCATGAGAATAAGAGGGAGTTAAGATCCTCTTCATTTGTCAAAATAAATTGAGGATATAATTTGGAGAGATATAGACACAAAAAAGAGATACTACCTCCGTCCCTAATTATAGGACTCTTTTGAAAAAATAACGGGAATTAAGATAGTGGATATTTGTATTAAATATGTTTGTAATTGCTATTATTTTTACAATTTTATCCTTTAAGAGAGAAAGTTGGTTTATATTTTCAACATGTTATTTATTGCCGATTGAAGAAAGAGCTGTGTAATAAATAGGGTCATGTATGAAAAGAAATAATTAATGTAGTTGAAAATAGCAAAGGAGTCTTATAAAAAGGGACAATTTTTTTTTTCAAAAGGGTCTTATAATTAGGGACGGAGGTAGTAGTTAATATTTTAATTAAATGAGTCCCATCATTATTAATAAATTTATACTTTTTCCAATACTTTTTTATGTCTTTATCTCTCCAAATAGAAAAAATGGAGACAATTATAAATGGAGAGGATCTTCACTCAATGAGAGGTAACTATTCATAACTTTCCACTCTCACACTATTTTATCTTTTGTTTTAAATTATAAATTAAATATATTTAAAATTATTCATGAGAAACTAAATTAATTACCAAACACTCTAATAGAATTAAGATTCTTAGAAATAATGTTTCAGGGAATGTTATTTCTAGGATTGTAAATTTAATCCTTAAAACAAACACAACCTAAAAATCTTCCTTTGCATTTAAACTATAATAATTTATCACTGTGAACATATTTCACTTTGTTTTGTCATGAAGTTAGGAAAAGAAGAAAATTCTTAAATATTTTGAGACGGCTTGCATCAAACAATTACAAGATATAACAGTATAATTCTTGGATCCCGAAAATTGTTTTGAAAGCACCAATGGAAAAAGTTCAAAGTATGATCTTTACCGTCTAGATTAAGTGTTTTTTTTTTAAGGCTAACAAGTGTTTAAAGGCGCTTGTTAAAAAGAATAAAGAAGAAGTTTTATCTTACGATTGATACATTCAACATATTGAAATTTGAGAAAGTAATTTTTCTACATGAAACTTACAAATTATTTATATTTTAAAAATTTTAACAAGTGCGCAAGACTTTTTTTTCACTTTTAAATGTATCAAAATTGATTTTAGAAGTGTCCTAGAAAAGAAAATTTAGAGGTGTAAAATTCATTTTGACAGATTTGCATGGATTTTTGTGGTATAATTGATTCCTATTGAAACTAAAATTTGTATATTTTTACTTTAAACGAGACTTTTGTATTCAAATTATGTACTCCCTCCGTCCCGCAATAAATGATCTATTTGAAAATGTGCAATTTTGACCTGACTTAGTTTGACCATATTTTTCTACTAATATACAAAGATAAATAATATCATATAAGATGTCGTTAGATTTGTCTCGATGAGTATTTTCAAAATATCAATTTTTCATAATTTTTTATAATATATTATTCAAGATATTTATGCTCAAAATTATGCATTGGTATGCGTAATAGGGTCAACTGTGTCATTTATTATGGGACGGAGGGAGTATTGTTTAACTTACTTGTACATATGTGTATTCCAAACATAAATTATTTTACATTCAACTTATTTTTAATTAAAATTAGATTTATAAAATTTATTTATTTAAAATAAATTTTACCAAAGACATAATAAGAAAATGACATTAGTTGAGAATATTTTTTTAGGGATTTAGTTGAGAATATTTAAAAGTTATAAACTTATTTAATTGCAATACATTGTGTTCATGTTAAGGTATCTGTAAAAAAAAAAAAAAAAAAGAATAAATATTTAAATTTTGAATAAATAGATTGTACATTTTTCTATATCAAATTTCTATCTTTAGTAAACAAACATGGGTACTTATCATTTCCATTTTAACTATTTAAAAAGAAAATTGAATAACCTTTTCAAATTTTGTTGAATTCATGACTGTTCTCTTAAGTGCCAACTTCCAGCGAATACATCAATCGATATAAATCACTCTATAAATAAATAGATTTGTATAAATAAATGGATTTAATTTTGTAGTATTTTCTGTTTACCATGTTACTTTTTCCAACAGTTGCTCTCTTGGGTTGTGTTCTTCCTAAGCAGACCCTCGTGCGTGAGAGAATTGCTTTTTACATATATGCATTAGCTGTGTCAAACCGGTAATTTACTAAAATGTATCGGCAGTTAACTGCCGAATTATGGAATCGGCTGCAGTTAACTATCGAGAAAAACTTCGGCAGTAAACTACTGAGAAAAGCTGAAAACTTCGGCAGTTAACTGCCGAGGAAACCTCAAACCTGATTTTTTTTTGATAAAAATCATAAATTATCAACAACAATTCTCAACGTTTTATGCATACGTGTGTGTGAAACTTAACCATTGACTTTTCTGCCTAATTAAACATTTCTTAATATATAAACAAAAACGTTTTGCTTATCAATGTTTTTTATGCGCAATTAAACCTTTTCTTATATCACCACAAAAAAAACACTTTCTTATATCGGTAACTACATGTAAATTACCTTGAAAGCAATTAATGTTGTATAGCAAATAAACATGTTAGGTGTACTTTAAATTTTAAAGAAGACATTTGTATTATATAAAGATGACACATGTGATATTATAATTGGTTTAAATAATAAAAGGTGACGATGTAACAAAAATAATTGGTTAACATAGTATGTAAAATTATTGAGGAATGAAAGAATAGTTATGCTAAATTGAAAATATAAACGTGCTATCACATATTTTTTATGTAAATCTAAACAAAAAAAATCAAATTGCCGTTCAAAGAATATTTTTTTATTACCTTTAAAAAAAAGAATATTTTTTAGGTTTAATTGCACTTTTGGACCCCTATCTTTTCAAAAGTTGCGGTTATGGACCCCTAACTAATTTAAATACAAAACAGCCCCCTATGTTTTGATTCTTTGGCAGTTTTGGACCCCCAGTCCATTGTTGACTTGGTCAACGCTGACGTGGCACCCTAAGTGAGGTGCCACGTGTCAATTTTTTTAATTTTTTTTGCCTCGGGGGTCCAAAACTGCCAAAGAATCGAAACATAGGGGGTTGTTTTGTATTTAAATTAGTTAGGGGTCCATAACCGCAACTTTTGAAAAGATAGGAGTCCAAAAGTGCAATTAAACCTATTTTTTATTACCTTAAATAATGATAGACATCAATGAAATTAATTACAAATAAATACAAATATTTTCTTATTAAGGAATTAAATTTAATTAAGGAAAAACTTAGATGTATTTTCTTATTTAATTTCAGGCTTGAAATTTCTCGGCAGTTAACTGCAACCGATTTTCTAAAACTTCAACAGTTAACTGCCGAAAGATATTTAAATAAATTACTCGTGTTTCTAGCCAAACCAAATGTGTAAACATCAATTCTCATCAAAAGAGACACCAACTCATTCAACTTTGCAGTATTTTCTGTTTACCATGTTACTTTGCAAACCAAAGTTCTGCACGTGACTGTGCCTTGTTCAATGATCCTTCCAAGTGAGGACATATGAAGATTTAATATAAAAAAATCGAAGGAATCATGATATGCAGTGTACAAGGAGATTAAAAGATATATATACCTACCTCGTACTTGAAACAAATATCTTATGCGAAAAAAGAAAGAAAAAAAATTGAATTATGGATCCCACTTAAAAATATGAATGTTATTGGTTGAGGTAAATTATCCACCACTCTTCTATGACTACCCTAATAGTCACCTTAATTGTTAGTTTCCAAGATCCAACACTTATGAGATTGAGGATCGAAGTTTTTATGGTGGAACAAGACAACTCAAAGCCGCTTTAAAGAAAGTGATAAAACATGACAATCAATAAGTTTTTATATCATTTATGTATGACCGTTTTTACCTTTCTAAAACGTGAGACTGAATCTTTTACAAATAGTTCAAATGATTATGTATAACAATGTTGTTTCTTTTAAACATTTGAATATAGTTTTTAAGAGAATTGATTTTGTCGTACAATAAGAATTGGTAGCGAGCTTGTTGGTTCACTCTTGCGTAATTTTCTACCAACGTTTATATAATATATTCCTAGTTTCTTAGATTAGAAGATATGTACAGTAAGCATAACTCAGTTATTAGGACAATACATTATTATATGTAGGGGTCGGGATTCAAACCCCAAATATCCTATTTATTAGGTGAATTCTAGCTGTTAGAGACAAAAAAAAAAATAAAAAATTAGAAGATATATATACCTCGTACTTGAGACAAATATCCTATGCAAAACAAAAAACATAAGAATTGAATCCATAGATACTTTTCATTATGCAATATGATGGATCCATCATCACCCTCCATCTCCATATCACAAAAACAGCACCCTCTCCCTTTCCCTGAATCGGTGTCAGCACTGCCTTCCTCTCCTCGTCATCATTATCATAATGACACATCTGATCTCCTCCTCATCCCTCACGTGCCTGGCTCCAAACTCCGCCTCATGTGCAGCTACGGCGGCCACATCATGCCACGTGACAACTCCCTCTACTACGTCGGTGGCGACACTCGTATCGTCGCCGTTGACCGTCACTCTTCCTTATCACACCTCTTTTCTCACCTCTCTCGCACTCTCCTTCATGGAAGAAGACCTTTCACTCTCAAGTACCATCTTCCCAATGAAGACCTTGACAACCTCATCACTGTTTCCACTGATGAAGACCTCCAGAATATGATAGATGAGTATGATCGTTTGTCTTCAAACCCTTCTCCTTCACCTTCTCGACTCAGATTGTTCCTCTTCTTCTCAAAACCAGATACTGCTGTTTCCATGGGAAATGGTCACTTTTATAATCATGCATGGTTTGTGGAAGCTCTCAACAACTCAGGGATTCTGTCTCGTGTTGTTTCAGATTCTGCAGCTGCTGTTGATAACTGCCTCCTCAACCTCGATGATTATGATATTAGTGCTTCAAGTAATGACGAAAATACTAATAATAATGTTATCAAGGAGCATTTGATTGATGTTGATTATTCAGTGCCTGTGGAGGAGGAGGAGGAGAAGAACATGTTTAATTATTCAATTGCTAATCTTCGAGTTCGTGTTGATCATGACGATGATGGTAGCGGGGTGAAGCAAGAGCAGAGGCTTAGGATGGAACAACAGCATGAAAACAACTTTGATAATGTGAAGCAGCAAAACGATCCTTTTCTTGAATCTTCTTATTGTCACGATGGCCGTGCTGGTTATGATTTCATCAATAGGGTTGTGTCCGATGATCGAAAGCCTCCTTTGCCGTCGCTCATTGTTCAACCAAGGACCACCGGAGCTAGCCTTGGTTTGCCTTCTCCAGATTCACTAGCAAGGTAATATTCAACTATCATAAATCTATTCTATATGCAAATTTTTATTTGTTTAATTTAATTTTGTAAGGCAGTGTCATATAAAGTTTATTCAAGTAGTTTCTTGTAAATATTTCCACATTTTGATGTTGTTATTTGATAGATATGATTTTTGGTTTATGTGAAAAGTGATAGCAGTGTTGCATCTGCATGTGTGGACAACAAAGATACAACTTTGTCAAATAATATCAAAAGTGAAGTATTTGATCAAAATCAACAAGGGGAACAAGCAAAGGATCTTGATTACACCCCACCCCAACAACAATTGAATCAAAACCAGCAACCTCAGACATATCAACAACATCAATTTGTCTATATTCATCGTCCTATAGGTACAGGTCAAGTTCCATTGTCATCCTACTACCCAGTTTATGCCCCACCATCACAATCACACCAACTTCATCAGTATCCTGTTTATGTAATGCCAATTGGACATGGATCGACACAACCATACAACATGGCTTTACAATCCAATTTATCTGACACAAATGTCGTAGCTTCAACTATGCCACTAATACCACAAAGTGTTGTACCTGAGGTGAATCCAAGTGTTTATAAAACTCCTATGGCATCAAATCCATCTTTTATTCAAGTTCTTTCTAATCAATATCAGCAGCAATACGTGAGTTTATCTCAAAATATTCATCATCCACCACAGAAGACTATTTATGGTTATGAATATGGTGGAGGTGGAGCTACGCAAGAACAAGTATACTACACACAACAGCAGCCCGCAAATGCAAATGCACCTCCTCAGTACCAATCCATGACCCCAGCACCTGCTGTAGCAGCACTATTAGATGTTTCAAAACAATTTCCTATAGACAACAACATCCAGCAGCAAAACAGAACTTCACAGCAAGTATAATTCGACTTGGAGAACATTGTGTCGCATGATATTGAGGGTTGATTGGACTTCCTGTTCATTCTTTAGTGATTAATTATATATCAGATTGAGATCTTCCTTCTGAAAAACTAAGGCCTCTGACTATTATCTATATGAATGTGAATCTAATGTAAGATCATATATTTCAGTCTAGTTTCTGTCACGCCATTATCTATGACAATAATCCAGTTCAATAAGGCAAGCTACTGCCATTAGTTTTTATTTATTATATTATATACTAGTATGTACAAGTTCTATTAGCACGCGAACGTGTGGTTCGAGTAAATTAATGAAAATAGGTCCAAAACTTGAATTTAGTGGCTCATCAATTTATGTCATCATTCAAGAGCATTGCATTTGATCACACTTGATGGTTGTCAGATTGATGTTCAACCAAACTAGTACTGTGATTTATATATTGCGAACTATTTCATCACTTTAAAATTACTTTTAATAAATGGAAATTGCAATAGAACATAATCAACATGACATAGATTGGGTGCTGTGTGCCCTGATATTTTCTTAATAGCATCAAAGGAATCTATAACCGTTCGTTCAACATGCTGAAGAACTCAGTTGTATTATGAATGTATAATTTGATACTCTTTGTAGCTTATACTATTTTACTTTGATAGTAATTTAAGGTTTTAAACAAAGGTATGCGACTACCATCTAGACTGAGACATCAGAGTTTTCAATACCTCTACAACTGTAACTGACCTCGCATCCATTGCATTTGACCACGATTCTCTATAGTATCAGGATTTCACTGCAGCCAATATTTTAAAAAAGTTAAATATATTTATACAATAATTGTCAAAGTGAGACAAATGACACAATGTATGTATACTGAGTACATACAAAAGTCCCTCAGACTCCAGCACGCAGTTTTCACTTTCACTTTGGAACCTTAAATTTCCACGTGCATATGTTTGTATCTGTACTCTAATATGAAAACTAAGTATCAAATAGAGCCTTTTTATATAAATATACATCAGATTATTAAAATGAAAAACGAATGAATTAAAAACTGTCATATATATAAAATTTATGAAAATCAAACATTTGCATGGGTAAAAAAAGAAGAATAGGAAGGCAAATTAGAATTGCATATTTTCCAAGTTCATAATGGTAAGCAAAAATTTGATACTATAAGCACAATTCTGATAATGGTAAGCAAATACAATGATGATGTTAGAGAATTTCATAAGATCCAATTAGATTAAATAAAGTTAACTAGAACTTATGGGGAGATGAATGAGAAATTTTTATCTGCATCACAAGAGTACATGCATTTGTTGGAGTCAGACTTAATGCAACGTGAAAAATATTGCTTCTGTTGAGATTGCAAATTAAGCACATTTTTTCTCTCATAAGAAACTTTATAAGGTTTTTTGATCAACCAAACATGAATTTTCAAATAAATTCCTGCAAATAATTTGTTGGTTTCATTATGGCCTACGTATGTATTTATTTTTATTTACTGTGATTGATGATAATGTTATAGGAATAAAGAAGAAATTTGTGGTGTATAAGTGAATTTACATATATACTAAAGCCCATGAGGAATTAATGGTTGTAGTGGGTTCAACAAGTGAAAATAAACAGAAGATAGAAATGTGAAAAAGATTCGTATCGATGCACTCAAAATGATGGATACTACTCGAAGCATATGATATGAGTGCAACAAATTGGAAGAAAAGAAATGAAAAATAAAGGAAAGAAGAAAGAGTTAGGAAGTGTCTACCAAGCAAGCTGGTGTTGAACAATACTAGTTAGTCCCACATCGTTTGTTCAAGAGAGATAGAGAGTGGACGAGGGATATAAAAGCAGAGGCGAGCCCAACATTCAACTCATACCTTTCTCGGCCTTTTGGCTAAGATCAAGTGTAGTATCTGTTCTTATCAGTTTAATATCTGATATGTGGCTCAATGGGTCACATGATATTAAATTACTTTTTTGAGGGGGAGAAGTCATCACAATAGCTTGCTATTGAACTTCTTGAGTGTCGCTTATGCGTTGCACTATTGCATAGGCTGGCGCACCCCACCAATCTTAGTTCAATTATTAATTAATTGCATGCATTGGTGTACTTTACCAATCTTAGTTCATTTTTGTTTTAGCTGCTAAAAAGCTTCTTATTGGCGCTCCCGTATTTTGTAGTTCTTATTTTTCATATAATCTTGAGTAGTTAATTTAAAAATGTTTTGAAATGTTATGTTATATTTTGAACCATGGTATAATAATATATAATACATAAAAAAAGAAAAGAACTACTTTTCTTATAGTGCGATTATTAGACTTTGTTTGCGGGTTAAGAGGGGAGGGGTTTGAAAAAAAAGGTAGTAGCAATTAGAAAAAACAGATGATATTAAGAGGGGAAGGTTTTTGGGGGTGTATTTTTCTTCATGATTCAAAATTCTCCTCATTTAGGGAACTAAAAAATTGTATTGGAGGAAGGTTTTGAGGGATTTTGGAGGGTTTACATGAATTCTTTAAATTTAACCTGTTTTAATATCTTTTAAAAAATGTGATTTTTTTTTCCTCCAATTTCCCCTGTATCTCTAACCCTCAAAAGCCCTCACTTCTTCTCTCCTTCAAACTCCCAAACATAGTCTTGGTAGTTTCACCTAAAGCAGAATCTAAGGGTAAAAACTAATGCGTTTTTCTCTATTTTGCATCTCAAAAGTTTCAGAGAGTCCCCACCGTTTCACCAATTTTTTTCCGTCATAGGGTCCCTACTCAAAACAAAAGAAATACTAACAAAACAAGCATGATGCTAAAATTAAGACTTGAAATTAGAATATCCTCGAGACTATAGAATACAAGACGTAAAAAGGTTTTTGTGGCTTAGAACGATGAGTAAATAGTCAATTTTCCCCCTGAAATTATAGGTTTCGTCAATTACCCCCTTGAAATTAACAAAACTTCAATTATCCCCATGAAATTGCATAACGTTAATCAATTTACCCCCTCCGTCAAATTTTTCTGTTAACTGCATAACGGTTATGATCAATTTACCCCCATCGTTCTAAGCCACAAAAACCTTTTTACGATATTAAAACCTTTTAAGAAGTGAGGGCTTTTGAGGGTTAGAGATACAGGGGAAATTGGAGAGAAAAAAAAAATCACATTTTTTAAAAGATATTAAAACAGGTTAAATTTAAAGAATTCATGTAAACCCTCCAAAATCCCTCAAAACCTTCCTCCAATACAATTTTTTAGTTCCCTAAATGAGGAGAATTTTGAATCATGAAGAAAAATACACCCCCAAAAACCTTCCCCTCTTAATATCATCTGTTTTTTCTAATTGCTACTACCTTTTTTTTCAAACCCCTCCCCTCCTAACCCGCACTATAAGAAAAGTAGTTCTTTTTTTTTTTTTATGTATTGTATATTATTATACCATGGTTCAAAATATAACATAACATTTCAAAACATTTTTAAATTAACTACTCAAGATTATATGAAAAATAAGAACTACAAAATACGGGAGCGCCAATAAGAAGCTTTTTAGCAGCTAAAACAAAAATGAACTAAGATTGGTAAAGTACACCAATGCATGCAATTAATTAATAATTGAACTAAGATTGGTGGGGTGCGCCAGCCTATGCAATAGTGCAACGCATAAGCGACACTCAAGAAGTTCAATAGCAAGCTATTGTGATGACTTCTCCCCCTCAAAAAAGTAATTTAATATCATGTGACCCATTGAGCCACATATCAGATATTAAACTGATAAGAACAGATACTACACTTGATCTTAGCCAAAAGGCCGAGAAAGGTATGAGTTGAATGTTGGGCTCGCCTCTGCTTTTATATCCCTCGTCCACTCTCTATCTCTCTTGAACAAACGATGTGGGACTAACTAGTATTGTTCAACACCAGCTTGCTTGGTAGACACTTCCTAACTCTTTCTTCTTTCCTTTATTTTTCATTTCTTTTCTTCCAATTTGTTGCACTCATATCATATGCTTCGAGTAGTATCCATCATTTTGAGTGCATCGATACGAATCTTTTTCACATTTCTATCTTCTGTTTATTTTCACTTGTTGAACCCACTACAACCATTAATTCCTCATGGGCTTTAGTATATATGTAAATTCACTTATACACCACAAATTTCTTCTTTATTCCTATAACATTATCATCAATCACAGTAAATAAAAATAAATACATACGTAGGCCATAATGAAACCAACAAATTATTTGCAGGAATTTATTTGAAAATTCATGTTTGGTTGATCAAAAAACCTTATAAAGTTTCTTATGAGAGAAAAAATGTGCTTAATTTGCAATCTCAACAGAAGCAATATTTTTCACGTTGCATAAGTCTGACTCCAACAAATGCATGTACTCTTGTGATGCAGATAAAAATTTCTCATTCATCTCCCCATAAGTTCTAGTTAACTTTATTTACTCTAGTTGGATCAGAATTGTGCTTATCAGAACTGTATTTGCCTTAGAAGGATGATCTAAAGATGAAGCATAAAATAAATCCATTGTTAAGAAACCTTAATCCAATAACATATATTACAGACTCCTCAACAAGGAGGCTAAAAGTTTGGAAGATGAAATGTTGTTTGACACCAAAATATGAAAATTTTGAATATAAAAAATTATACACCTAATTTTAGGATGAGAATGTCAAAAAAAAAACATAGGAGTTTTTCACTCAGTGTCGAGCTGCAACCTGCTGCTTACACACAGGGCAGAAATTTTTGTGTGCAACCCATTGTTGTATACATTGAAAGTGATACAAGTGATCACAGTTAAGCCTCCCAAGCTCATCATCTGCTTCAAACTCCTCCTGTACTCATAAATTAAACATGAATATCGTAAATTTAATTGGCTCCAATGCAATTTTATGCTTTGTTTTTTATTTTGAACACTCCATTTTTAAATTCATGCATGATTTTGGTCCCACAATTTTCAAAATGTCTGATATTACTGCCACTTATGTATTTTGGTTATTTTTTTCCATTGACAAGTGAGATACTTATGCGGCAACTTATTTGATGACATGAAAATGAGTTATTGAGTGAAAATTCACTTAGACGTGTCTTGTATTAAATTTAGTTGTTTTTGTGACATTGATTAATAATTTAATAGTGTATATTTTGATGAAAAAAGATTAAGTGAGAATCTACCTTGCTCAAAAAGAGTGAGAATCTACCTAGCCTGTGTCATATAATCAACTAAGTTGCCACATAAGTATCTCACTTACTACATCATCAACATTCAGCCTCAAAATACATAGGTAGACTGAAAAGGTCGGTCAATTTTAAATTTGAGGAATCAAAATCGTGGATTTAGAAATAGGGGGACAAAATCGCAAATAAAGCAAAATAGAGTGATTGTACTTATGCCGATTAAATTTTACAAACTAGCTACCTGGCAAATGCTGCACTTTTTGTCTACTTGATGCTTTGACGCATCATCTGAAAACTGAAGCTTAGTCTTCCTTATGTAAGGTTCAATCTCGTCTTCTTTAAGTCCAGTATTCACATAACCAATTCTCTCACTGAGCTCAAGCAATTGCTGTCAAACCCAAAATAGAAAATTCCGCAAACATAAAATTACGATGCATGCAAGTACTGGACAACATATCAACAGCTTGAGGATGTAATTATTAAAATAGAAAAATAATAGAATTGATTATTGGAGAAAGAACTCGCCTCATATGACATGTTATCAACATCTAGTCTCCAATCTCTGTAAAGATCACGTGAATTGAATCGTCCTCCCATTAGTATTCTTCCTTGAAGCGCCATTATCTTCAAAGTTCCAACAATAATGAGAATATGCAAATTAGCTTTCAACTACAATAATAACTTAGCAAAGACTTGATCGGTTATAACACAATTTTGTAAGCGAGCACCATCAGATTGACTTAATCAACATCATCTACAAACTAGCATGCCGGGAAATTTTCAACATTCTTTTTCCTACTTCTTCAAAAAATCATGCAGCCTGACATAAAAATTGCAATCAAGATTCTAACTCTCCAAATTATATATCAAAACCATAAAATGTTCATGCTTAAAGTAGACATTAATTTTATTGAATTTTGTCATAAAACAAGAGTGATGTTAAAAACAAGATTTGGTAAATTCTATTAAAGGCAGGTCAATCCAATTTTAGAATTTAGTAGCCAATACATTCAAGTGCTACACAGAACACAGAGTAACTTGAATGATTAACAGGTTATCATTTTGCTTAGTTTTTATGAATCAGATTCATAAAAATGATCAAAGTACTTAAGTAACTTGTAGTGATCAGCAAGCTATCGTTTCAAAAGAAAGAGTTAATCACCATGTTTTGATACAAAGAGATCAGATTTTGCTTAGCTTTTATGAATCAGAATCATAAAAAAGATCAGAATACTTAATGAAAGAATACACAAGAGCATGAGCATACCTCAGAAAAATCATCAGACGAAAGATCTCTGATATGACGAGGGTATGTTGCAGTTCCAAAAGAGCATGCTGTGAAAATGTCAGGATCGGTGTCTGGAAAAGAGAAGGTTTCTGGGTAGACAGCAGTGCGCCTTCGGAAGGAAGATGAAGGCTGCCAATATAGTTATGATCAAGTTTAGTATATAATCATGTTACGAAATTTGAAACCAAAATGGTGATGAAGTTTAACATAAGGAATCATGCACAAATCAAACAAAAATCCAAACTAATCATGGATGTCTATCTAAATCACAACAAACAAATTTATATATAGGAAAGGATGCAGTCAAGGACTAACTTAATTACTCAACATGAAAATGTGTTGCAGTAATGAACAAGCTTCTCCTTGCATATAGTATGTACCTAGGTGAAAGACTGCGTGCACGCATTGGGAAAGTACATTGACAACAATTCAAAGTATAGTTTCAAAACTTAAAAGAACTTATTTTTATGATAAATAATCAAAACTTAAAGAACATGCACTCTAAATTGAAACAAAAAACAGCCCAACATGAAAACAATCAAAGATTTCAGGCCCATACATGTATTATGTATAGAGTAATTTTCTCTGTCTATACTCACTTCTCCCTAATTATAAGCACCCATTGGAACAAAAAAATGTCTTTAAATATAAACATGAAAACTACTAGATACATTTATTATTATTTTTTCCCAAACATATATTAGAACAAAAGGAACAAATGATATGACTTTATAGTGTATATTAAAAAAAAAAACAAACTTCAAAGTTCAATGCATCAATAAATAGAAATAAAATGGTGATTAGAATGATTCATACTTGTACATTATAAATGCATGCAAAAGATCAATTATGTGCAGCAAAGGGAAACATCATTAATGCAATCTAACCAAAATGTCCATAGAAGAAGAACAACACAATTTTCAAAATGGTAAAAAAAAAAAATGAAAAAATAGTAATACTACCTCTCTGTGAGTTATCTTGTCTACATCAATTTTAGCTCTTGAAGACACATTCTTCTTAGACACAACACAATCAACAGATGCAGCAGCATCTGCTGAAAATCCAATTCCAGGACCACACCAAACATCTTGAAAATCAACACAAGAAGAAGATGAAGAACCATCATTACTATTCTTGTGCTTCTTTTTTCTGGTTTTCTTCCCTTGATGAGGCCAATCTGCTGAAGCACGAATCACTGCCGGCACCGACACTTGCTGAGAAGCACCGGCAGTGCATCCTAAACCTCTGAAGGTAGCTGCTGCAGATGAAAAGTTGATCTTTTTGTTGATGGGTTGTTGTGATGTTGTTTCATTGGAGAGAAGCAGAGATGAAATTGTGGACTTGGAGCGTGTAGATTGGATAATAGGTTGGATTTGTTTTGTGTTAGGATCTGTTTCTGAAATGGGTTTGTTTTTGTTGTTGATTTGATTTCTGGGTGGTTTTCTCCACTTCATATGTTGTTGTTCTGTTTTTGTTTCTTGTGTCACAGAAGACATGTTTGGTTTAGTTTGGTTTGGTTTGGTTGGAGAAGAATCAACAAGAATGGGTTTTGGAAATTGATTTTTGCAGAGGAATATAATTATTTAGTTTTGAGATTAATTTAATACTAGTAAAAGTAATATTTGTGGTGTGTGGGGTGGGGTGGCCTTTATTAGTCAAGGTGGGGTCCTATCTTTGTTTTACTGGAATTGTGTACATATACATATACTATTCATTCAATTCAATCACTGGCAGCTAGGCTCTCTTCTTTTTGTGTTTTTCAAGCCAAACTACTGATGGTACTTATCAAAGGATATAAACTTTGAAAATTCTCTCTCTTCTCTTTAATCTATGATTCTCATTTGGAGTGTAGTGGGAGGGCAACTAAATTTAGAGGAGAATTCTAATTATTGTCTTTGAAGCATTGGATAAGGGGATAAAAATATAAATATAACATTGAAAAATGGTGAAAAGTGATAAATTTAAATTTTTAAAAGTTGTTGAAACCAATGCAAACATGCTACTTTTGTCTTCCTTAACCATTGTCAGGCAATGGTTAGCAGAACCCTTAAATCAATTATTAAAAAATAAGTGGGTGTATGTTAACAACTCCTACAGACAATTGCTAGAATACACCCACTTATTTTTTAGAAAGTGTGTTTCACCAACTTATAACTAAAAAGTAGTTAAATACACCTTAAGATGTAGCTTGTTAAAACACTCTCGCATACAATTCAGTGGGTGTTTTGTAGCAAATCCTGCTAGAAGCCACCCATGAAGGTGTCTTTTAGCAATCCACACCCTAAGGTTTGATTTCCACTTCATTAATTATAACTTTGCTAAAAGACACCTTCATAAAAATTAGCTGGTGTCTTTTAGCAAATGCTCATAGAATAACTTGCTAAAAAACACCTTCATAAAAGGTGTCTTCTAACAAAACTCATATATAGATATATAAAATTACTAGGAGACACTTACTGAGGGGCGGACTCATATTGGGTCTATGTACATGCTTTTCCCTATATATATTTTTTATAATAGAGTAAAACACAGTAGTAGAATATTAAACTTTTACCGTGTGTTTCATGTTTGAGTTTTGTAAAGTCATTTGCAGCTTTTGATGTGAACAAATTATTGAAGATGGTTGAGTTTTATCCAAATGATTTTATAGATGTACCGAAAGTGGTGTTACCCACTCAACTTAAGAATTATGTTACATATATTCGATCTGATCCAAAATGTCTTAAGTTGAAAGGCATTTCAGATCTTTGTGCAAAACTCGTAGAAACAAATATGTGCAACACAATTGTTATGATTTATAAACTTTTGAAGTTGGCTTTGCTTTTGCCGGTAGCAACTGCAAGTGTTGAACGTGTTTTTTTCAGATATGAAAGTTGTGAAGAGTAACCTATGTAACAAAATGGGTGATTAGTGGTTAAATAACCATCTTGTAACTTGCATAGAAAAAGATGTTCTTTTAACAATTAGCAATCATGTTATTTTAACTCATTTTCAACAAATGGATAGAAGACGATTTTCATTGTAATGTATTGTATCAAACAATATTATTTCTTATTTTTAATATAGTTTGCATTATTGTTTCTTTAAAATTTTAGCTCCGCATGTACCTAAAGTCTGAATCCGCCCCTGCACTTACTTGTTTTTTAAAATAAGTATTTTAGCAAAGATATAACTAAAAAGTAGTTAAATACACTTTGAAATGCATATTGCTAAAATATTTCAATAAATAGATGTAAATTAGGAACTCCCGCATGCAATTGCTACAATGCAATAGTTTTTGGTTTTGTACCTTTGGTGTATGGATACACGATTTCAACTCCTTTCGTACAAATCACCGTGCTCTGAGTGCATTTAACTCTTTAGTTTTACATTGAGAATCTTTGAAACCATGGTTTTGATTAAAATTGTGACTTTAGAGTTTTGATGCCCCTTCCCTAACACAAAATCAAACATGTTAATTGTTAAAAGAGTGTTAAAAAAGGAATATTTCTATCGTTTCTCATGTTGGATTTTACACATCAACCTCACATCCCAATAATAATATTTTAATGTCAATTTATTTTACACTATAAATTAAAGCTTCTAGAGCTTTTACCCTCTTTTGTACTAAAAAAATAATATTGAAGCTTCTATATGATCACACTTGTGAGTTTGGATTTGATTACTAGTATAAATAACTCTTTACATGCAAAACAATATTGTATTCCTTTTTATACGCTCTGAAATCTAAATCCTCAATGACCACCAATACAGACAAGACAATAAACTTTGTTTACTTCAACGAAGTATAAAATGTAGTGGAAAATATATTCATTCTCCAATTTGACATAAGTTCATTTGTGACTTCCATCCCATGGACTAAAATGAAAGTAGGTGATTTGTTGGCACGTGTCAATAATATCCCATGTACTAGCTAAAATGATACTCCCTCCGTTTTTAAATATAAATAAAATTGGTTTTTTAGGTTCATTTATTTAATAATGTATGTGGTCCATATTATGAACCACATATATCACTAAATGAATGAATCTAAAAAGTTAATTTTATTTATATTTAAAGACGGAGGAGGGAGTATGCAGAAATACAAGTGAAAGCCGGTGATGGTAAAGTCTTTAAACAAAGCTAAAACTTGGTATAGGTATGAAGGATACATCCATTTTTTTAACCTTTGATGAGCTTATTATACCAAATCGCCCGTCTCACCAAAATGGTCATGTTGGTTCCCAAAAAATAATGACCCTTGACCTTTTATGATGGGTGTGTTCTCTCTCCCTTTGAACGAAATGAATTTGTCATCAAAACTTTCTATGGAAACTTTTTTAAAAAGGCTGGAAACCAACGAAATATAGTGGCGTGGTATATATAAACAGCAAAATAGGATGCAATAGATCATTAAGGAACAAAAGCATAAGGACAAATTGTCATATTCAATTTTTTCAATCTTAGACCTGAAAATGGTTGATTGGTTAATGGATTGGGAAAAGGGCATCTTTTTTAGTCAACCATTAATTGCTTGCAGTGCACATTTTAGTTTTTTTTTCTTTTCTTTTGGTATAAGCACATAATAGAGTTTTGTTATCTTTTCATCATATATAAGAGTCACATGAAGAACATTCCAGTTAAACATGAACTGTATTCCCAAATCCCTTCATCTAATAATGAAATACTCCATGGTTAGTTATATTGACCCAAAACCAAAACCATATTGTATGTCATGTCAGAGAAACTAATATATCTTATACTTCATCCGTTCCATAATACATGATGCAGTTGACCCTATTATACATGTCAATGCATAATTTTGAGTTTAAATATTTTGAATAATATGTTAGAAAAAATTATGAAAATTTTATATTTTTAAAATACTCATTGAGACGAATCTAACGACATCTTATATGATATTATTTATCTTTGTATATTAGTAAAAAATATGATCAAATTAAATTAGATTAAAATTGCAAATTTTCAAATGAATTATTATTGCGGGACGGAGGGAATACTATCTAATAGGTACCTTGTATGGTTGGTTGATTGTATAATTTGTATGTCACATGTTTCTTTACGATTATAATAATTTGTTCAATAGTTTAGCTCAATTAGCTAGCTTGAGGTGAAAAGGGTAAATAATGGGCTAATTTGACTACGTATGTCACATTATTTAATCCCATTGCTTTATGGAAAGTGATGATTTCTTTCTTTTGGCAGGCAGAATGTAAATTACCTTTATTTAATTAGTGTCCTCCTTTAATTCTAAATTTGTGAAACTATGATGGCCGTGCATATAAATGTATACTTTAATTTAGATTAGATTATTCATAAGCTCCCATTAGATTAGATTATGATGGCCATTAATTTGCCGAAAGTTACACCACGGTCTTTAATCTTTTATGATGCATTCCATATCTCTTTCTATCTATTAAAGGAGTTCAACTTTGCTCCATTTAAGTTTGCTCGATTTACCACATTTACTATTATGGATGTCTGACATGTGGTAAAATAGAAACCAAGGGTTGAAAAAAGCAATTGTTTTATAAAAAACAAGGCTACGTGCTTCTTTTTCATACCAACTGCACTCATGACCCTTCTTCTTCCTCCTCTCACCATCATCACTCTCGTGCTTCTCTCTCCCTCTTGCTGGCGCCGGCACTGCCCTTTCCGTTCATACAACAATAAATCCGAAATTGTAAATCATTAATAAATTGTTCTAATCCAAAGATGAATACTTAGAATCATATTGATCCCAGAAAAATCAATCATGAAAGTAAAATTAATCTCCATATTTGTTAACTAAAACTAAAAAAGCTACAACAAATATATAACGTGTGACTAAAATTTACAATTTCAGTGGCATTTTTGTTGATTTCTCAATTTCACCCAACATCAACATATAATTTCAGGAATCAAAACGAGGTTTCATCCTAAAATTTTGTTCATATTTAAAGAAACAGTAATATAATTTAAGATTTTCCCCCAACCAACAACCTCCACCTTTGATCGAAATTAAGAAGCACGGAAGTGATATGGTGAGAGGAGGAAGAAGAAGGGTCATGAGTGCAGTTGGTATTGAAAGAAGAAGAAGAAGCGCGTAGCTTGTTTTTGATAAAACAAATGATTTTTTCAACCCTTTTAATCTCAACCCTTGATTTTCTATTTTGCCACATGTCACACATCCATGATGGTAAATAGGATGAATGGAGCAAAGATGGACTCCTATTAAAAACAGAACAATATTATTAGAGTGCGTTGCTAGTAGTTGCAATCAAACATGGTATAATAATACTATTATAATTACTAATACAATCTTGAATTATATGTACAATGTCATGTTCTGTTCACTTATTTTATATGGCTTTAGTGTCAACATATGCGTTTGATATGCATATTACTAGATCCAATTTGTGAATGAAGAGAGTTTCTACGATGCAGTTATGAAACTGACTTTTTTGAAAAAGTTAATTTTAATTTTAATGTTTGATTCATTTTTAAATTGTTGGTTACTGATTAATGATCAATAGTAATTCATCTAGTAATGCTTGCAATATCTTGGACTTATCGGTACTATTTTATCGTTGACATCTTTAACATGGAAACAAAGTTGCTGATATCATTTGATAGTCTTAAGTGTTACACTTTGTGGGGACAACACTTAAAACAAGGTAGGATAAAAATTAGATTAAGTGTATTATTGTTAATCTGATAAATTGATGATACTATGACGATTGAACTTTTGATGTCATTGTGCAAACAGTGGGGATCACTCACAAAATACTTTTAATGTTATAGTGTTAACTTCACCAAAAAAGTTATTCTTATAATTTCACCGTAGAATTTTCCCATGAATTAATATGGGATTCAGCTCCTTTAGGTGTAATAACAATTAACAGTAAACATGGGAACTCATGTTTGGAAGCCGGTCGTAGTAACAGAGGATTGTTGGTTTGGTTGATGAGTATTACTGCCGCCAAAGTATCATAATTAAGATGCTAATTCTAAAACTAACTAAAGGTAAAATTGAAAATGACAAAAAAACAGTTTATACTTCTTCTATATTGGAATGCGTGTAATCAGCAAAGCAAGAAAGAAATCACAAATGAGTAAATAGTCAATTTCTCTGAAATTGTAGATTTCATCAATTACTCTTATGAAATTAACAAAACTTCAATTACCTTCATGAAATTGCATAACGTTAATCAATTTACCCCCTCCGTCAAATTTTTCTGTTAACTGTTTACGGTTATGATCAAATACACCCCTGAAATTTTGCACTTATGTGCAAAATGCCCCTAAACTTAAAAATTTATATTTTTTTTTATCCTTGACTCAAAAGATATTAAAGGCAAACAAATTAACAATTATTGATCATATAACTATGTATGGAATGTATGTTTATGCAGCTATTGGTCATATAAATCTTTATGGAAGATATGTTACTCTCATGTGTTTTAAATATATACATATATAGAAGACTTTTTTTTTATACAAGTTGGTAATTATGTTATAGTATGTAGTCATAAAGTACACAAGTCTTTGATAATTGTGTCTCCATATGTTAATATCTGCAGAAGGAAGAAGAAACAAGACTTGTTGATAAATATGAAATATGAATGAAAATGCTGCACATGACAAAACCATGATTTCTTTGGCATATATTCATTCATTTTCTTGTGAATAGAATTTTTATGACATTAGGTATAATATATTACTTGAAGAACTAAATGTATGATTTTTGGTAAGAAAAAAATTCTAAATTTTTAAGTTTAGGGGGCATTTTGCATATAAGTGCAAAATTTCAGGGGGGGTATTTGATCATAATCGTAAACAGTTAACAGAAAAATTTGACGGAGGGGTAAATTGATTAACGTTATGCAATTTCAGAGGGGTGATTGATGTTTTGTTAATTTCGGAGGGGGGGGGGGTAATTGATGAAACTTACAATTTCAGGGGGGAAATTGACTATTTGCTTAATCACAAATTATGCATTTCTCTTTTTACAATGGTTAAGTATATACTCCTTCTACAAAAAAAAATATATGCTTTTTTTTTCATATGATTTTATTCTCTAAATAAATAATTGTATCTGGATCACTCGTGAATAGAAAAATACATAGAAAAAACCAAACAATTGGCTTAATTAATTAATAAGTTCCATTAAGAACGAATTGTTCAAGAGAACTTAAGTTTGATTCTTGAATGAAACAATTTTTTACCATACTTTCCTTATCTATCGGCCGAACTCCTTGAGATTCAGAGGATTAACACAAAAGAAGAAAATACATGGCAATGAAGGTGACAAATTTTAGCATATGGTTTGAATAGAAACATTAGCAACCTAGGTCATGCGGGCTTCATCATTTCTGGTTGTTTAAGGTTGAAAGAAAGAAAAAAGTTTGAAAGCCCAACATTGTCGCAGTTCTTTCAATATAATCAAGAAATTGGTTCAAAGTACCCCTTTATTTGCTCTTAGGCCCCTCAAAATGCTAATAACACTCCCTTTTAGAGTTACGATTCAAACCATTCGAGCTATAAATCCCTCTCACTCAAGTTACAATCCAAACAACATCAAAGTTTTCATTGATTTGAAATCAAACATTATTGAGACTTCCATTTATGTGAAACCACGCATTGTTGAGACTTTTGTTGATGTCAAACCAAATGTTGAGATTTCCGTTGACGTGAAACCAAATGTTGATTACAAGAGAGAAGATTGTTAAGCTCGTTGTTTCTAAACTTGTTGATAATGAAGTTGATACGGTGAAATACCTTTTTTTTACCAAAGTGAAATATAAACTTAGAGATAATTTGATTAATTAGACTTGTCGTCAAGCATCAATAGTCGAATGTACTTTAATTATATAAAAACTTCATCATGGTGGTGGATGAAGAGTGCGAAATTTAGTACAGGGTTGTAAAAAGGTTGATGTGTACCAAGGAACCAAAAAGAAGTTAAAACGTGAAGTCACAAGTCAGTAAAAAGTGAATTTACATTTATGTCATTTAGTATTGTTAATGTAGTACACAAGCATCCAATGAGACAAGGTAAGAATGTCACCTTCTTGCAGGCAGTTTAATCAAGGAAGAAAATGAGAGTGTCATTGACATGGGCAGGAGTACGGTATACCAAATAATATCCTAGTGACTTGAAAGATAAAATAAAAAGCTATGTAATGTTTATAAAGTAAGTTTACAATGCACGTCAAAGGTATAAAAAGTCCATAAGAGTTGAAATGTTAAAAATGCAATATCTATTGAAACGTTTGGTCGATCACAATTATGTTTACCGGTTTAAATCTTTTGGTGAGTTTACAACTATTTATGATATTTTTTGGGCTCATCATGTATCTGCTAATTTGTTTAGTATTTTTCACATTGTTTTCTTAATGGATTCCACTTATAAAATCAGTCGCTATAAAAGTAATTATTTGAGATAGCTGAGGTAACCTCAATTTAATTAACATATTATGTTGGTTTTGATTTCTGACGTACAAAAAAAAAAATCCACTCATGCTCTACAAACTTGTCTCGATCTTTCGAAGTCTAAAAACAATATGTCAAAAGTTATTGTGATTGACAAGGATGACACACAAAAATGACTCACGTTGTTAGTATCTTCCCTTAATCTACTACTTTAATGTGTTGGTATCATATTTCAAAAAACGTGAGAGCAAGATGCAAAGATAAATTACAAAGTCAAATATTTTGATGTCAAAGAGGATGATTTTGAAAAGGTGGATGTCGAAAAGAATGATGCCAAAGAGATGAAATTGATAAGAGTTATGTAACACCATCATAAAAGTGTGAGAAAAATGAAACGATGTCTATTACATTAACTAAGGGATTAAAATCAATTTTTTTTAGGGGAAAATCAAAATCTTATTCTATATTTTTAGGGACGAATAAAAATATATAAGATTCTTATTCAGCCTCAAGACTATCCACAATTACATAAATAACCACACGTGCGTATAATAATCCATAATTATGACCCACCCAAACACAAGGGTATTTTTATATGTAAAAAATAAAAGAAGAGAAAAAACAAAGTTACGATTAAGAACCCTAGCCTAGGTCTTCTTCTTCTTCTTCTTCTTCTTCTTCATCCTCCATCGCAGTAGCAGCATAGGGTGGTTGAACGGAATCGGAATCTCTAAACCCTAGCGGCATCTTTATCTGAATTTCGATGGGGAGGAAGAAGAAGCGCGTTGCTTCAAAGGTATGGTGTTATTACTGCGATCGTGAATTCGATGACGAGAAGATCTTGGTTCAGCATCAGAAAGCCAAGCACTTTAAGTGTCACGTTTGTCATAAGAAGCTTTCCACTGCTGGTGGCATGTCCATTCACGTTCTTCAGGTCCACAAAGAAAACGTCACCAAGTATATTCTCTTTTCTCTTTCATCATTTTAGGGTTTTCAATTTCACTTTTTTATTTTATTTTATGTAATTTGATCTCTGTCTTACGAGTTTCCCTCATTCTATGCTATGATTTGTAGTTACATTTCAAAGAATGTTTCCAAGTGTGATTTATTCATTGCTAATTATCTATTCATGTGTGAATTCAATTTACTATTTAGGTTCAATTTGGATAAACAACTTAATTAAATGCTTATAGCATTAAAGTTTATCTTATAAGTGCTTACTTATAAGCTATTTCTATCGCAAAAGATTAAATAATGTCAGAACGATTTTCATATAAGCTATAAGCTGGTTTTATAAGCTATACTAGAGAGTTTATGGAAATAAGATGATAAAAGCTGATACATGTCATAAATCATTTTCATAAGCTCTCCTAAGCAGTTTTACAAGTGCTTATACCAGTAGATAAGCTCAGATAAGACAATTAAAGCAGACCCTAGTAACAAAGAGGGGGGTTGTTTGCTTTGTTAGTCAAGCATTTGACTGACCCTTGATGTACAAACTTAATTATGTTTGAGTGAATGCTCTCCTTAAAATATTAATGTACTAGATTTTACTGAACTCTTAATTATTTCAGGGTGCCAAATGCGAAACCTGGAAGAGAGAGTACAGAAATTGAAATATACGGAATGCAGGGGATTCCGCCAGATGTCTTGGCTGCTCATTATGGAGATGAAGGTTACACTATACTCTGTCTCATTGTTTTTTCTCCTTGTTTCATAGTTCTTATTGATAGTTTATACTCGAGACACCTTAATAACTACTACAAGTACAAACAAGACACCTTAATAACTACTACAAGTACAAACAAATCTGATTTTTTACCTCTGTTTAATGATTCCATTGTAGTGTCAGAAATAGTAGGGATGCAGGGAAGGAGGCCCCTGCATAACTGTAACAGATGTAATGTAACTGCTTATTAACCGTAGTAAGTTAATTAGTTATCTGCAGGGTGGGTATTATAAACGGTAGCAGATATATAGGAGTTAGGGGGTGGACAAACGGTTGGATCCAGTCGGTAAACCACCATTTAGAGAAATCCGCCGGCCGGAAAATCTCAGCCCATTTATTTTCGCGGATAGGTTGGGTGGCGGGTTCTAACGAAAGCGGGTGGGATGAAATGGATAGCAGAACAAGAAGGAGAAGAAGGGGGCTACTTAGATTTTGGCCGTCGGTGCCGACACAGTTGCATATATCCACGGCCAAGTTCTGCCTTAGTTTACAACTTTACATGGGTTAAATAAAAGAAAAAAGACAAAAATGCATATTTATTTACAGTTTCCAAGTTGCAGTTATTATGAGACTGGGTCTTGTTTCAAAAAAAAAAATGAGATTGGGTCTCAAGACTAATACTCTGAATTAGTATCGACTTGTCGCATCACTGTCTTGTAATTTAAATAAAGAATCAGTATATGTATACAGCGAACATGGTAGCGGTCAGTTTCTCATGGATTTATTTTGAACAGACGAACTCGACCTATTCTAACCCTTGCATAACCGAAAAACTGAACAGATGACCTGGTCTGCTCATATTTTCATTCGATTTTTCCGGTTTGGGTTGGGGTTCGGTTTTTTGTTCAACCCTAACAGGACTAGGCATTGAAATTGATCATTAATCTGGGGATTTAGTTTATGTTGATTCAATAAAAGAATTCTAATCCTAATTTAGGTGGGCTAATTTAGCTTCTTCAAAAAAAAAAAATTCTAATCTCTCTTGTTTTCTGACACTATTCTACCGAATACCTGACATGTATGGTGGCTGTTGTTTTATGTATTATTCTGTTTTGTTGGTATTATTGACGTCAGGAGCGTTTTTGTACAATTTATTATTTAGGATAAAGGCTTTGTACAAGTATTGTTAGTGATGATAAAAATGTTGAATCATACTTAAAATTCCTTTTTTTTTTTTTTTTTTTTTGTTTCACGAGAAATTGTTTAATATTCTCTGACAGTTTTGTATGTATTGCAGACGATGATGTTCCATCAAAGACAGCCAAGGTGGACATCCCATCAACCCCATTTGCAGGTGGAATGGTGCCACCTCCTATGGGTACCGGATATCCTCCACGATCAACCATGGGCCCAATTCGACCAATGTATGCTGTTAAACATTTTTTTCATTTTGATTTTCTCATTCGAATTCTTATTCTATTTGGAACGTGGTAGAAGTGATATATTCGTGAATATTTTTCTATTTAGAAAATTATCAGTGACACAAAATCTGCTCATTTACTTATCTCTCTGCTGCTGCAGATATAATCCTGCTGTACCAGGCCCTCCTAATGCTTGGGGAGTTGTTCCACCTCGACCTCAGCCATGGTTTCCCCAGCCTCCAACTGTTTCAATGCCTCCTCCGGTTCAATACCCACAGCAACCATTATTTCCTGTTCAGAATGTGAGGCCTCCATTGCCATCAACTACTTCACCTGCACTACAATCTCAGATTACTCCTCCTGGACTGCCTTCATCTACACCTCCTGTCCCAGTTTCACAGCCTTTGTTTCCTGTTGTTGGGAACAACCACATGGCCACTCAAAGTTCACCATTTTCCGCTGCACCCATGTCTTCAAGTGTACCATCAATAACTCCTGGGCTTTCTTCAAATGTTCCTATTGACGCACATTTGGGCATCAACTCTTCTGTGACAAGTAGTTATCAAGCAATAGGGATTCCAGGTAACGTTTTATTTTCTTTCCTTGAACCACTGTGACTGGTTTTTTGACACAACTGAATGTGTTTGATGTAGTAAAAAACTTGGAACTAAAAATTTAGTGTTTCCATCTCAGTTGATCTTATATGATTCATGTGATTTTCATTTTCTTGTTCCTCTGGTTTCTTATAGGTGGGATAGCAAGTAACTCGCATTCTTATGCTTCTGGTCCAAATACCGGTGGTCCTTCAATTGGACCTCCACCAGTAATCTCAAACAAAGCTCCCGCTACTCAGCCTGCCACTAACGAAGTCTACTTAGTTTGGGATGACGAGGCAATGTCCATGGTCAGTCATATTCTTGAAAAATAATCTTTTCATTGGACCACTAGTCTACTATTGTTTCATGGTCGATAATGTTTTGATGCTTTGTTGCTGTAGGAGGAAAGAAGAATGTCTTTAACAAAATATCAGGTTCATGATGAAAGTAGCCAGGTAAGTCGTACTACCTTTTTATTACTTGGAGTTGCTTTCACATCTAACCAGATGAGTAGGCTTTATGCTTTCTGTTTTCAGATTCAGTTGTTTACACATATTAAAAGAGGTACATTCTGTATAAGTTTGCAATCATTTAAAAAAAAAAACGGCAAACAAAAAAAGTGTAGGCTTTATGCTTTCTGTTTTCAGATTCAGTTGTATACACATATTAAAAGAGGTACATTCTGTTTAAATTCCAAACACTTTAAAAGAATAGATGGCAAAGCAGACAGTTTATGCTTTACGCTTTCTGTTCTCATATTCAGTTGTTTATGCATGCTAAAAGAGGTACATCATGTATAAATTTCCAATCATTTTAAAAAAATAAACGGCAAAGAAAAAATGATCACTTAATTCTCCCTTTTGCCTCCCACCTGAATGGAAGTTACATTTATTTAAAGGACCACTGTCAAGTTATGCTTCCAATTTGGGGACCATATAAAGATATACGTAGCTATTCTACTAATTCCTTTTGGTAATTATGATTATAACAACATAATTTGTGAAGCTTGTTGCACACAACCAACTTTGTGATCCTTCATCCCAGCATTTGTACACGATAAAAGAGTATGTATATGTGATTTTTGTTGGGTTTGGTTTTACCAATGTTATTCTTTTTACCCTTTGCTTGATTCGAAAGTTTGGGGTTTTGGGTGAAACATGATCTTACCCAACAGACTTTTGCTCATTCGTAACATCATTACAATTTATTTTATGGAACAAGTGAATTCAGACTTGGCCCAGGTCAGCTTCTTTCGCAGAGTTTGGATCTCTTGCATAGGACCATGCTCCAAAATATTTGTTTGTTGCGGTAATTTGTGGTCTATGAATACTTTTTAATTACTATTGTCATGTTTATCTTGCAGATGAGCTCCATTGATGCAGCCATAGATAAGAGGATACTTGAGAGCAGGCTAGCTGGTCGCATGGCATTTTAAGTCGTCAATATTATCCATGTACACTTCTCAAATTTCTTCAATGATATGAACTGAAAATGGCATTTTATTAAGCTTCTGACAACCGGCTTCCAACATTCCTTTAATTGATCGATGATGGAACCTTATTACTGGTGCCATCCTTTGCTTAAATGGGCAAAAGTAGCCCTTTCGTCATTTTTAAATCTGAGGAAGAAGGTTGCAATGGTTTTGAAAGGCTCATCTGACAATATTTGTGCTTGGGAAGTTGCAGACTTTGTTTCTCTTTTCCTACTTTTTTCCCGCTGATATTTGTATTCAAACTTTAGGACATGATGATATATATACTTTAGGACCATTTGGTGTAATCTTTATTTACATGTCTTGATTTGGGGGGAAAGACCGCGGTTCTTGATTATATATTTCGATTATTAGTAATAGCATTTACCATTTTCTGTGTTAGAGCAAAATTAAAGAATGTATTGAGAGGATAAATTACAAGCCTATGCTTAGCACAGACAGAATGCTTCCTTATCCCCTAAAATATAAGATACAACGTCCCAATGTTGTGTTACGTTAGGTGTTGCAATAGCAAGTGAGCACCAAGACGGAGACCCCTTGATTAGTGACTTGTAAACCACTTGTTTTATACAATCCAATTCCAAGACTCTTTGTTTGAGTTGAGACACCTCGTCTGTCAGTACTTCAACGGGACTGGTAGTTCCATGGGAGTTGAGACAGTGCTAGATTAACTCCACTTCTTATGAGCCTAAACCCTTATCCTGAGAATGAGTTTTTTTTTTTTTTTTTTCCACTCTTGTTATGTCATTTCTATCAAATAATTTACTTGTAATTAACTAATTATTTGGTTTACTTACACCTTTCCTTTATTTAAAAAATGTATTACTTAAAATAGTGAGTATATTTTAGATGAAGTATATATGTATATCATAATCTATGTTTGTTCAGCCATCTCTCCAGCGGCTAATCCAACGGTTGAGAAACTACACAAAAAATAAATTAATTAAAAAAGCACTCTAGAAGAGAGAGAAAAAACGTGGGATGTAGATTGTTGCTGGTTTTCCCGTACTTGTTCCTACTTTCCCTAAAGCAATCATAAGTTTAACTTCTTTTCCAGCCAATTAAACAAGTCACCGTAATTTGACATGCATCTATTCCAATTGTTTACAAATTATGTGACTCTTGTTGCCATTTCTACTCTTCTACAGTAACTCAAATCAATCAATTTTGCACAAATCAATTGTATTTAAAAAAGACAAGTGAACAAACTCCCAAATTCTCAATTATGTGACTCTTGTTGCTCCCCATACTTGTAATACTTTGTTTACACCAGACACCGCCCTTGACCTCTTGTTGAAGCCGTATGACGTCAAATTGGATTTTCGTAATCACCGACGTCATTGTCAATGGCCAGTTCAGATTGAACTGAACGGTGAAGAGGAAGGGGTGGTGGTGCGGGGCAAAGCCCGATGAAGATGATAAGAGCAGCAATTATTGTCATGGATTGTGAAAGAAGATCATCTTCTAGGTTTTATTTTTTTATTTTTTTTTAAGTATGTCAACTTTTTGGCTCTGAGCCTGTTGGATTAATCCAACGGTTGACAGGACTGAAGCAGCAGAGAATACACTGGAGAGGATCCAGATCCAATAAGGTGTTGGAAAATCTTCTTTAAAAAAAAAAAAAAAAGGTGTTTGGAAAAGTCTTTGATGTAGGCTAAACAAAATATATTACATTGGACGTAAAAATAAACCCCCCCTTTCAAATCTATATGAAAAATAGAAATAGCTTTATAAATGAAACATTTTCTACTATATCAGATTGCACCTGAAAATTATATCGAAATCTTTCGTAACTATGAAATTTTGATTTATTTAATTTTTTGTTCTATATGTAACACGTCCTACTTCCCTTGCAATCAAAACATTATATATATATATATATATATATATATATATATATATATATATATATATATATATATATATATTTTTTTTTTTTTCCTTTTGGAGCAAAACATGTAAGTGAATAGGAAATAAATAAGTAGAAACACTATAGAAAAAGACAAATGAAACTGAAAGTCAACTAAATTGAAAATTTGAAGTCTTGAGACGTGTACCCGGAGGATATCATATCCCCTCCACTGCATACAGCCAAATAAATTTGAAGTTAGTGAGCATAGCTAAGTTGATAGGATAATGCATTATTATATGCAATGATTGAAATTTGAACCTCGAAACCTCACTTATTTATCTTATGAGGTGAATTTTAACCGCTAAACTACCTGACAAAAAAAATTGATAAATAAAGAAGTGTTGAATCACTACTACTAGAAGAAAGAACAGGGATTCGACACAACTAAGAACAAAGGTAAGGATGTAAATAGATGATTAAGTTGAGTTACGCTTAGTAACTTTTTTTAAGTAGATAGATCCACTTAGACCACACCACACAAGGTGAGATGATTGGGTTAGGATCTCTCCATTTACGTGTTTTTCCTTTTCTTTAATTTGGAGAGATAAAGACACGTGAAATTTTTTAAAAAATAAAATATAATTAATGATGGTGGGACCCACTTAGTGGTAGAACCCACCATCTATTTTTAGTCTATCTCTCTCTAACTTGCAAAACTCCATTTATTTTGTCAAATAGAGAGGATCTTCATCTATGATGATTACATTACATTATATCACCAATTAATTAATTGCTTTCATGTGCAATTATACACCGATGTCTTTAACTTCAAATGGAATGGATTAATTCATGTAGCTTTTTTTATTCAAACCTAAGAAATGAAACTACAATATGCCTTAATCATCACACACATGGAATCCAATATCGCTACTTTAAACGGTAAAAAACACACATTACTCCTAACTGTCACTTTCATTCCTATTCTTAAAGTTTAGGACTACTAAAACTTAATGAGAAAAATGCAAACAAGTTTTGGAGGGTCGATGACTGTTTAATGCATTTTTTTTTTATAGATTTAGCTTATTTTACATATTTCTTTTAATTGTAGTTATAGTTTAGGATGACGGTGGTTATAAATATTTTGCATTCATCTTTATTTTCCTTGCATTCCTCTATTAAATTGGTATCAATCAAAATCATTTATTTGTCTTTTCTTATCTATAATAAAAGATAAATAAATTATTTTGATTGGTGTCAACTTAGTAGAAATAACTCTACTTATATATTATTTTTTGAAGGAACTCTACTTATATTTTGTTGATGGGTAATATAATTTTCACATTTGTGTAAAAATATTACTACATTCTCATTTGTAAATGATGTATTCAACATTAACTTTTTATATTCTAATGTAAATTAATGGTATTAATTATACTATTTTTGTGCGTCAAAACAAAATTAAGCTATGTTTGTAAACAATTAATAAATAGATGAAAATTGAAAGGGAGTTCATACTTATGGATTTTTATTTTTTTTTGAAAAATGTTGAGAGAGTTGTTTGAAGCACATATTAGCCAAACTCGATTAATTCACTTAAAATTTTCTCTACAAGATTGTTTTCTTAATAAGCAATCAAATGATTAAAATTTAGCTTTAACATTCAAACTTCATCCTTACATATTACATATGAGTTGAATGTGTGTAAAACAATGATGATTGATGATGTAAGTAGACCAGTACCGGAGGGTAATTAAATTCCAGCATAGCATTGATGAGAGGATGGAGGACCCATTGTTTTAATAAGTTCACATGCCACTAACACTAATACTACTATCACAAAACACAACACATACACTAGATAGATAGTGACGTGTTTGGCTATTTCATGATCCACCGCATTCAAAATTAAATATGAGTTGTTGAGTCTCATTTAATTCCAATTCATTTCTATTGGCCTTTTGAATAAGGGAAGTTACCACTCTACTTATATAATCAATAAATGTTTACCCACTTCCTTTCATTCAGAGGACCATCACATTTAATTTTTTTTTGGACCACCTCCTCGGTACTATACACTGACATGTCACGGATAATATTAATTCCTACCATTATCATATCATTCAAAAATCTTATGCCACCAATTATCTCCCAAAAATGACTTCTTCCTCTTCTTCCAAATCTCCTCCTTTAATCCCTTCACGCCATTCTCCACAATTCACACCAGTTTAGTAACATTTTCATACTTTCTAGCTAGTACTATTACTCATTTTTATTTTTTTTATCTTATGTTATATTAATCAAATTAAATATGCAGATTCAAGAGGAACATGAATTTGATGAATACAGAAGCCAAAGTAGAAGAACAACACCAACAAGTGCTTCAACTCCAAAGCATCATCATCATCCACCAACACCAATCAATATCAACAAAAACACAAAACCAAATCACAAGAAAAAACGTTCTGAAACTGAACTAGAAGATGGTTCTGTTTCATGCAACAAATGCAGACCACATTCTCGTGACAAAATCTTTATCCTTCCCTTTGATCATTCCAACAACAGCAACAGTAACAGCAAGTATTCATCTTTGTTGCAAAGTCCAAATGGGATTTTCAAATCCATTGTTTCAAAGCTAACAAGAAAAAGTCCAATGTCAACATCAACAACAAACAACAATGAAGAACAATGGAAAATGGCAGTGGCAGAACTTTCTCACAAACTTGTTCATGCCACAAGAAAAAGAGATGAAGCTCTTCAAGAAGCTTCAAGGCTCATGAATTCAATGTCAGAGTTAGAGAAAAAGTTGAACAAGCTTGAAATTTATTGTCACACTTTGAAATCTGGTCTTGAAGAATGTAACATTGGTTCTTCTAATGTCGTTGCTCAGAAGAATTTTCATCATCATGTTCAAGACAATGACAACGTTGTACAACATTTCTTGGTGGCTGTTTCTGAAGCAAGATCTTCAGTGAGACTTCTAAGTCGTTCATTAACAATGCAACTTAGACACACAGGAAGCAAAGTGTATGAAAAAGTTTCTTTACTTTTACAACCTTATGATATAAAAATATCTTTTTCAAAGAATCCAAGAAGTTTGCTTTTTTACTTGGAAGCACTTTTGAACAAGACATTTTTTGAGGATTTTGAGTCAATAGGGTTTCAAAAGAATGCTTGTAATAGGATATTGAACCCTATGGAAAGGTGTGAATCAAGTTTTGCTTCATTCAACATGATACATGGGTTGACTTGGGATGAAGTTTTGAGCAAAGGGACAAGACATTTTAGTGAAGATTTTAGTAGATTTTGTGATAGAAAAATGAGTGAAATTGTTGCTATGTTGGGTTGGAATAGGGCTTGGTCTGAACCACTATTGCAAGCTTTCTTTGTTGCTTCAAAGAGTGTTTGGATGGTTCATTTGTTGGCTAATTCAGTTCATCCAAGTTTACAAATATTTAGAGTTGATAAAGGAGTCAACTTTGATTCTGTTTACATGGAAGATATGGGTGGGGACAAGTCTTCAAGGTTGGTACCAAACATGGTTAGGATTATGGTTGCACCTGGTTTTTATGTCTATGGTAGTGCTGTTAAATGTAAGGTTCTTTGCAGGTACTTGACCAATAACCTCAGCAACAACAAACAAGACAAAGGTTTAAACCCATCACCTTAAATAAACCCATTTTATTTTTTATTTTTAATGTGGAATTGGAAAGTGTACTCTATTTGGTTTGGAATTTAGAATTTGGATCAGGTTCTATTGTTGTTATGATTCATGGCTTGGTTTTTTGTTGTTGATATTTTATAGTATGTATTTTTCATGCTTGAGTTGGGATATGATATGTCGGTATATGGAGTCAACGTGAACAATTTGGCATTTTATGGTTACCCTTTGTTTTATCTTCATTTATTTGATTAATTACTCTTTTGTTTTATCTTATGTCAAGTCTATTTGGACTTCTTATCATTTTTTGTTTTGTAACATATTTTTTGAAAAGGCAAAAAATTTGTTTTGTAACATATCTATCTGGAAATTTTAGTTTTTGGGTCCTCAATAGTTTGATGGGTCCTAAAGCATGTGAATGGTGATCAGAGATCATTATGAAACTATGAAAAGAGAAGAGGTAAAAACTATGAAATAGATCATTATTGCATCTCTATTTTTTTACTTATGTGTGTTACTTATTAAGTTTTCATTGTTTTAAACTTTGTGACCGTTGGGAATTTGATGTATCTTGTTAATATTATTATGATCAAATTGCATTTGCAAATTGTAATTGTTCAAGTTATGAGCTTCTACGATATAAGTCATTTACGCTTCAAAACAAAAAGGAAAAAATAATCATATTCTTCCTCTTGCTATTTTCTCAATGAACCCCAATCATCTTCGTCCCATGTTGAATAATGCAACTAGAGTCGGAAAGAGGATTCATTAAACTCTTCAAATTCTTCATCTGCTTAAACGAAAGAGTAAGAAAATAAAAAAATGCATTCAACTTATAAACCGCATGAAGAAAAATCAAATGTTTTTTTTTTTTTTACTCTTCAAAATAATGTGATTTTCTTTTTATCATGTAGAATTACACATCCTTTTAAAGGAATAAATGGATAATCCGGATTCGAGTTCTAACCTCAACATATATAATGTGTAATTTCCTACCAATTAAGTGATGCTTGCGAGAACAATATGATTTTATTAAATTGAAAACAAACCACATTTTTGTAAATAATAAAAAACAAGAGAAAACGTTTGTTGGTGCCAAAATGTTCAATACATGGAATATATTAATATCTATATAGACTTAAAATATACACACAATATCTCATTTTCCATTATATTCTAATATTATAACATTGTTTACGTTTCAAGTTTAACAAATTTAAATAAACTTATGTTATGTAAAAATTGTAATATATTTTAATGTGCATTATCATATTCTGCAAAATGTAACAATCATTATAGAGAAATAACTGCCCATCACATGTTAAGAAGTTATATTAACATTTTCAAAACCTAAAAAAAAATATTACATCAAATTTTTAAATAACAATATATAACAACCATTAAAAAGAAAATCATACTCTTTTAAACAACAAACGGTTTAAATGTGCATTACTAGTAGCTTATTATACAAATATAATTTAACTTAATTTAATATTTTTCCTTACAAATTTGCTTGAGATAAGTTGTTTGTCACATTATCAGATCAATGAAGTCTGAAATCAAAGAATACTTAAATAAAAAACTAAAAATTGGGTGGAATTATGCTCTGAAGCCGCAAATCGCGATGGAATCGCATCAAAAAGCGAACAAAAGGTAAGAGAAAGGAAAATTAGAAAATAGAAATACCTGGAAGGACGGACGGAGTTTCTGGCTGCTTATGGCGGTGAACGACCAACTCCGCATGCGATTTTCCGGAGTTCAAATTGTTTCTGATAGATAGATACATACAACAAACAAAAGGATTTAGGGTTTTAACAATGAAATGAAACTTATGCAATTTTGTGTGTTTTTCAATCATGGATGAGCCTCATCCTTCAAACACACATAATGGGCCTTATAAAAAAACGAGATTTTATTTCATGATAAAAATCGCAATTATTTGATTACGTAAAAAATTTAAATTTTAAATAAAATTGTTTAAATAACTGATAACATTTAAATAAAAATGTTCAACTAAAACTAGATGTTTCCATTGTATATTGGTATAGATATAGGTAGAGAAGTAATTACTATTTTCAAAAAAAAAATATATGCAATGATTATAAATAAAATTAAAATATAATGTTCGTGTCTAAACAAATATTTTAAATCTTTTATCTTATTGAGTAAAATAATATCATTCGTTAAACATTTGCATTAATTTGACTATAAAATTTGTAATAACAATCATTCGTTAATGTAATGTTCGTGCCTAAACAAATATTGTAGATTTACTTCTGCAAAAATACCATCAACGTTTATATTGTAAAAAAAAAAATAAAAAAAAAAATTAGAAGAAGTCGTTTGAATTTAAAACCCCGTTCCCATAATTTTTAATATGCAATGTCATCTGTCTTAGTCAATTATTTCGTATTATACATGACATAATCATTCTAATTTATATGATTATAATTACCATATTCTCGATGAAGTAAGAATTCGTCATCAAATCTAACTTCACACTTAATCAGTTCATTAATTCATATAAAGAATCTAATGTATAAACCGATGAGGAATACTCTTATAAAGAGAGTGATGGATATACCTATACAGAATGTAGAGAGAGTAAAAAATATCAATTAATATTTTGTGACTACTTAAAAGTGCTCTCTAATCTTTGCAAGTCTCAGACTACCTCCTAAGTACAAGTCATTATTGCTAAGTATAGAAAAAAAATGACATTGTTGTAGAGTTTTTTTTTTGTTACACATTGTTGTAGACTTCAGACTAGAAATTATAAAAAAAAATAGAGAAAATAAATAAGATTGGTATCAATAAAATTGACTACGGTACTCATTAACATAATAATTACTTAGAAGTGCTCAAACACGCTTTTAGCATGGAGTACATTTTTCTTATGACTCATGTTATCAACCTTGGTTTCTACAACCCCAAGGACATGATAATGTTCTTCAAAATATTGTTTTATCTTGAACTAATAACAAAACTAATTTTAGTTTACTATATTTTCATGTTTTATTAATAATAGTTCACAATTGTTGTAAACCGGTATTTCAACATTATTCAAGGGTCAAAAATAGTAAAACACCCTAATGTGTTGAAATGATCTAAAATATTGTACTAATAATTAACTACAAATGTGAACATATATGAATAACCAATTTTTTTGTTGAAACGATGCATGCTTGTTTTATTTAAAAGTAGTATATATAAATTGTCATTATATAACTAATATTCTACGAGTTATTATCTCATGACATAACAGTTTCACATTGTTTATTTAATTGTAATGATGTGCATAAGAGAATGCATAATTTTATTTTTTTTATAATGTTATATTTGTATGTTTATAATAACATGAATGCATTGCGAATAAATTGTCAAAAATATCAAGATCATGTTTTAATGATATTGTTGCTTTGTGTAAGAAATTATATTACATTCAGAATTCTTAATCTCATATCATGTGTATGATAATATGAAAGTAATTGTTCATTTTTTTGCTTATCTTAATATTAAAAATAATTTGGGTATGTTTTAAATTATTGCAAGTTGGTAAATGTTTTTGGAAGAAAGTAATAGAAAATATTAATGTTTTTTTTTCATTGTTTATTTTTCTATTATGATTATTTGGAGTAAGCATAGAATATTTTCAAACATAAAACTTGAATTTAACACAATAAATTTATGACACATGTATTAGTTTTATAATAACTAAGATCAAAATGGTTGTGTTATATTTAATTTTATATGAACTATATGACTTGCATGTTTAAACTCAATTTATAAAGTTAAAATTAGTTATGACATTCTTTTATGATAATATTTTATTTTACTATATATGTTCAATGCATTCAATATATGATATATCTTGGCCCGATATAAAACAAATTTGAAACTCAAATTGAAATTGAAATGCATGTTTAATATTTTAATAGAAAAGGTGTAAAAAACATAAAGTTTTTTTATTTGAAAGAAAAACTTAAAAGTTTATGTTTATTACAATATACTCAATTGACAAAAGTGTCATAGTTTGATGATAATTGGTGAATACTATCAAGAGTATATAAGTTAATCTACAGACATAACTACGAGAAGTCAAAAATCTATGTAAATAATTGAATATTCAACGCTTATAAAAATTAAAAAGCAAATATTTGACGAACTGATCGACAGGATATTGCTGAGATAAAATATAAAAATCTATAATTGATGTTTTAATGATAAAAATACCTTGTGAAGTAAACCGACAAGTTTTATGAATGTTAATCTACTGATGTTTGCACTTGAGTTTTTGTTACAAGCATAAAAGTCAAAGGGGTGGACAAACTAGAATCTACTTAGATCAAGTGCATTATTTATACTCAATGATAGAAGAATCAAAGTAGCTTTACACAATAGTATCAAAATCATCGTGAAGATATTGAAACTATTGTTTTAATCAATAGAGGTTTAATCGAAGGTTCAAGCAAAAAGATGAATTTCATGATTAATGGAAGATTTCACATTACCATAAGATTAGCAATAAGCATTTAAATTTGAAGGAAGAATATCATGTTCATAGTTGAATAATCATGACTATGATGAATGTTTTTTCCACAACTCACGTCAAGTTTTTGAGTTACATTCTTTGAGGATTTATTACTACAGTCAACACCAAAAGGAATTATGAATATATTTTATGAGGATCTTAAAATATGTTCAAAGTGTCATCCTAATAAAGTCTCTCAAATATATTCAATGAACAAAGACACGTCGTAGGAAAATACCAAGAGAAATTGTGGGAAATAGTGAAACAACAAAAGATTTTAAAACTGATTGATCAACAAAGAAAATAGTGCATACGTCATGATGAGAATATTCATTGCACTCAAAAGTATTCATGTCTATTCACCAAAGTGAGAAAAATCAAGTTTGAATTTCATGATTTATTTACTAAGTCACTTGTGGTAAAAATGTTTGGATAATGATTAAGAATATTTTTATGATCAAAGAATATTCCATAACATGTTCAAAGGAGTTGCAACACCTTTCAATATTAGTTTTGGATCAAAAGGAATCAAACAACTCACTTTTAAGTGAAGAAATGGATTCACATTCGGTTGGGGAATTATCTCAAAATTGAGATATTGATCTCAAGTATAATGGTCTTTCTACAATAAAGCAAGTACATATGAAATAAATTTTTGCATCACCCAGTTGTGTGTCATTTATTTTCTAATGTAAATTTGGACCAATAAAAGATCAAATAGAGGTAAAGATTGTGTGTGGTGTTCCGACACGGTGGCAGTAGAGTCATCGCGGTCGGACGAATGGTGTCTGCAAGCATGTTAGCACTCCAACACCCAAGTAAGTATGAGAAATAAAGTTGTTTGTGTGTGTAAGTGTGAAAAATGAATCGTACCTTGAGGGTAGTCACCCTTATATTGGCGAAGGAGACTCTAACAGCTTACACGAAATGTGGCGCTCATCAGGGACCGTTGGAGGCCACTTGGACGATGCAGATGAGATGGATGCACGTTCCAGCACGGTGGTCCACACCCGAACTAGTGTGTTCCCTTAAGGTATTATGCCAAGTTTCATGGGTTTGATCCAGGTGGCTTCATGGGATTGGGTGTTCTTGCCGGTCCAGAACAGTAACCATTAGAAAGCATACAAATTTGGCAAGTTTCATAGTCTTATTCTCTCCCATTTTCTTACTATAGATCATCCTCCTCTTCTCTAATTCATGAATGAAATGTAGGAAACATTCTTCTTTAATCTATCATCGAAAGATATGTTTAATGTGCTTATGCAAATCACATTAAGGAAATCAATAGTATCCTCAAGAGGATTCATTGTTCATCCAATTTATACCCAATATTTACTTATTGGTGGGGCGAATTGAATCTAAAGATCAGTGTGGAACCACATGCTTTGTTTTACATGAATTATTCATCATCTTTTTCATTAATCAAGTGTTGCAACGTCTACCAAGCAACAAGATAAACAACAATGTGATAAAACTTGTATCCAAATTCACATTCATTATGAATTATACCTTAGGAAATTATAAAAAGATGACCTTTAACACTTACCTAAAAATATGGTATTGCATTCACATTCATTATGAATATCATCAAATTTCTATTCAAATTTGAACAAAAATCATTATTGAACTTGATACTAAATTTTATCACCCTAGACCTCAAAAAATAAGCAAAAGATGAATATTACGTGGTTGGTATCATAGATGTATGTATTTCCCTTGATCGAAGAAACATGATTTTAAAAAAGAACAGTCCAACGACTATTCATCAAAATATACAGCAATCGGTTAACATTGCCTTATGACATGAGGTATACATTTTTATCATTGCAACCCTTATTTTGACAATTATCATATAGACGAACTTCAGATTACTAAGATGTATTTCTCCAAAGAACTACGAAGATAACAATATCTTTTTATTTTATTTTATTTTATTGTGATAATATGAGGAAAAGAAAAAAGCTAAGGCACATTTTTAGGGAAAAATGTGAAGTGAAAAATCAACTTTGTGACCTCAAAGGGCTAACGCATTACTATAAGAATTGGCTTTGCAATGAATGTGTAGAATATGATTGTCCAACCGAAAATGCTAGTTGATAGAATATTTCCAAAAACAAAATATGTTGCAGGGATCAAAAACTACAAAAAAAAAAAAAAAAAAAAAAAAACCAAAATGAGACATATTTTCAGGGACGTGATTATGAGGATCCCAAGGCAATTTCTCTTGCAAAATGATCCATTCATTATGCTTATATATATATATATATATATATATATATATATATGGATATAACTTAGAAGCCAAGTGAACACTACCTTACGTCACATTTTTCCAGCCACTCATCTCTAACATTTTTGGGTGTCTCACTCCAACAATGGTAAGACTAAGGACCACAAACTGTGTCTGGCGCTCTTAATGACATCATCAACAACTGCATTGCTAGGAGAGTGAGCCTGTAAATTATTTAAAGAAACAAAATATTAAGTAAATATTGTAACTTAAATAAGTATTGAAAGAAAAACAAAGTATTGTAACTTACACTCTACCGTATGGTCTTACAATGATATTTCCATTGGCATCTCTTTCTGGCATGAGATGAGGATTATTTTCCTTCACCTCCTCATCCTCCTCGCGGTAGTCTCCATTTTCCTCCTCATTGCACATACTCCTATGCCTGAAGTCCGCATAAACAAGAATACTTCAGGGGTAGAGGCATGGATGGTGTCGGGTGGGAAGGTGATGCAAGAGGCTGAGACGATGCTGGAGAGGGTCGGTGGAATGGCAGTGGATATTTGCCCAAGAATCGTTCAACATCTGATAGCATGAGCCTTTCTTTATCACCATAAGACAAATCAAACAAGACAAAACGTAAACACATTTAGAACTAGACACAAACCAGTGTGCCAAACAACTCAAAGAAACATGTCAAAAGTCACAACTCATAGAAACATTGTTAAGATCGTATTTTCTTTGACAACACTCTAAAGTTGTTAAAAAAGAGCACTCCATTACAACTCTTCTAAACCCCCAGTTTAGACCAATACATTAAAGTTAAATTTGTATTGAGCATTGGAAAAACTGCAAACAGCTGAATCTAGAGTTAAAAAAAATTAGCCAAATCCTTAAGTTTTGGATTTGTCATTAAGCAGACAAATTCTAGTTTGCAGTTATCCTAAGGGGATTTTCTTACCTTAATCATGCAAAAGCAATGCAATTGTTTCAGGTTTATTAAGAGCATAACTTACTTGCATAGTAAAAAACAAATAATAAAAGGAGTTATAGACCCCATTTTCCATGACTAAGTACTAGCAACACCATGTTATTGAGAAACAACTAAATTGAGAATTCTAAATTCACATTCAAGTATAAATCTAAGTTATTTGTCATAGAAAAAAATTCCAAATAAAATATATCATTCAATTTTGTCATTCCGACAACTCTTAAGGATGAAAATATTGAATAACCACCAAATTGGTCGTTGAAATTATAATCAGCTGATAATTTGGTTAAACTATAAATTCGTCAATAAAAACTTTATGCAATATCATCAACGTCTAATGTTATATATACGTCTCCTTCATGTATTTGTAGGCACAACCAAGATGAAAATGAAATTATAATCCAACTGAAAAGTTTATTATAAAACTCCAACTACATCACTATGGAGTATCATCGTCATTCATTCATTCCTTCTCTATATAAAATAAGTTTCATCAAACCATGAATCTAACTACGAAATAGTACACACTGTTCTTCCGTATTAGTTGAAATGAAAAATGAAAACATAAGTAGTGCTTAAATTTCCGAATGATATATAGGAAAAACTAACGCACAAAGCAAAGGTAGTGCATAATGAAAGGAACTTACGTGTCTTACAATATTGCTTACAATGGCCAGGATGTTCGGTTTCACATTCGTCGCATGTTTTACGAAAGAACAACGTGTTTGAGGAAGAGGAGCATGGTGGCACAGTCATACACTCATACGTGCATTGTACTAAACTAAAGTTACATGTTACTTTCCAACGTTTGGGTGGTGGGGTTTTAAATGGCCTGTGCTGTATGTTACACCAATCAAACTTTAATTCATAGAAAGTTTATATTCAACTTTCATGTAGTGGATCAAGTGCAAAGATTAAAGTTTCTCGTCCGAACAAAGAACGTTTCATAACAAACATAATCGACAAAAGAAATGAGCGTCCAACAGCTGAGCAATCACATTACGAGGTCGTAAAGAGTCGAAATGGTCGGATTACCAGCGAAACTAATTCACATCAACAGATAAACAATCCAGTAAGGAATCAAGAGGAAAGACTTTGGAGATTTTAATGTTTTGATTATTGTCTATTGATTTGAGATCAATGTTGTGTAAGGAACTAATTCTAGTCTTCGACCACATTTTATCTTATTAATAATTTCGACTCAAAAAAATCGAGCAGAGATATCAAGTACATGCTTAAACCAATATAGCAGCAGCGGATTTAATAACTAAAAATCTTAATCAAGGGGTCTACAACTGTATGTGATTCATAAAATATCCCAAAAAAAACTACGAAGATGTGTTTGGGTGCTATCCTTAAAATACTAAGTCTGATCCATTATACATAAGTTGGCAAGGCAAAAAACACAGACATCGGAACAAATCTCGCACGTAAAAGCAAATGATCTTAGTTAAAGACCACGGGCTTAACACAATCGGAGAAAATATAGGCCATTCTACCTGCCTCGTCCCATTCAAAGACACATCAGGCTATGCTGCACAGCCTTCCCACAAGTCCAAGTAGAATTTCTGTTATGATCAAACAGCAAAATCAAAAAACAATAACCATCACACCACCCACAAATTGAGGTTAAAGATAAATACAACAACAAACTATAACAATCTCTCATGACGAATAAGTAAAACCCCAAACAAGATGCACCAGCTAAAAGAGCCATGCTCGGCAACAGAAATTGCCTCTGAACAACAGTAAACAGTGCTTCTAAATCTAATCTAATATCCAGTAGTAGACAAAACCTCACTAGGAAAAGACAAGCAAAAAAAAAAACTAAATCACCACTTCCAGTTTGTGATTGCAACTTTGCAAGAATGCTGAAAATGAACAAAAAAATAAAAATGATCCCACCCTGACAGGGAGCTTCAATAAAAAACAGATCAGTAACTTTGGAACAAATAAAATGAAAAGCAAAATAAAACAATAATTAGTGATGTAAACAATTTGACTTCATCAGATTAGAAATTGGAACTCCACTACTTCCCATTTCCCTCAAGTGACAAGCGCCAGGGTGCCAAAATCTGTATTCGAGAATTAACATCAGTCTTTAAGACAACAATCAAACTTCAAAAAGCATCAAAGTACAGTAGATATAAGTATTCAACATAAAATTCATGCAGATAGGCATTATGTAGTCCATCAAGTATAAGAATCGAAAGGCCTCATAATGAAGCAGAGATTACAAAAACCTTCTTGAACAGCGCATAATATGCTCATCTCTTTCTACCACCACGCTCTCTCAAGGCTAGGGAGAGTGTTTCTCCTCCACTAACATTGTAATGTGCAAGTGACATATTGTCCTTGAGAAAGCCTGGTTTTCCACTCAATTTCTGCTTGTTAGCAGGGAGTTGGATCTCCCCAGCAATTTTTTCCTTCAGGCTGCCAACAGTTTCAGACAGAGATTGCACAGTTATTTCCAGAACTTGTCCTTTGAGATTTCCTTCATCAACATTAGGAACAGATATACTGATCCGAGCAGGTCCCTGTAGAAAACAAATGGCAGTTAGAATAGCATCAGTAGCAGGTAGAAAATGTAATATAAATGTATAATTGGTGGTTCTTTTTTATTTAAAAAAATTATTGTTATCAAAGTAACTCTCCATACCGGATGTTGAGCCAGAAATTTATCCTCAGGGATCAGAGCAGAATCGTCATGTTTCTGCCTCTTCGGTTCTGGTTCCTCTGGAAGCGGGGGAGGAGCTTCCTCAGGTGGCGGCGGTGGGGGCACTCCTTGAGGCGGAGGTGGTGGATGCATCATAGGCATCATCCCTGATGATGGATGAGGGTGAGGAGCATAAGGTCTTGGAACAGGAGTGAACTGAGATCCAGGTGGTGGAGGAATGGGAATTCCTTGGTTATTCATAGAAATTGATGGATGCATTGGGGGTGGTTGACCACCCATCATGGAATGTTGTCCACCAGGCATCTGCATTGGAGGAGGAGGGGCAGGCCGGAGAGATTGCATCATGTGCATGCCTGGTCTTGGTGGAGGCATCGGAAGGCCAATGCTATTAGGATTAGAATATTGCATGTTATGCATAAGCCCACGGGGTAGATTCAAAGCTAGTCCAGGTGGTGGCGGAAGAGGACGAACTGAAGGCATACCAGGTCTTGGAGGAGGTGCAGCAGGACCAGGGAGGTTTTTAGATTCATTATTATAAGCATCATTTTGATCCTCACTTCCAATATTCTGTGACATTGCTTGGTTTGCAGTACGGCCAATACTACCGCTGTGACCATCCCATATAACCTGCTTAGGTTGCTCATCATTTTTCTTCTCAATTTCAGCCTTAACAGCATTGGAAACCTCTTCCTCGGTAGTACCAAAAATATCAGGACGAGTCCGAGCAAGTCCAACAATGTTTTTTGAGATTTCATCATCCTGTGCCAAAGTGGTTTCTCGAATTTTGGCAAACATTCTTTCTTTCTGTTCTTTGTACTTAGGATCAATGAGAGAAATTCGCATATGTTCTGACATTTCACTAATAGGAATCAGTTCACCGGTGATAGGAGAAACCACAAACTTGGTTGAATCTCTATCTGCAGGAAGCCTGTCTTCTGGTCTCTTCCAGTTCTTCACAATCCTAATCGGTGGTTCAGGGTCTTCAGTAACCCTGATTTCACTCTTCTTCCCTTCATCATCGTCAACAGCATCCATTCCCTCTTTAACAAGCTGGGCCTCTTCCTCGTCCATTTCCATTTCTACTTCCTTCCCTGGCTCAACGGTATCTTCTTCCATGGGAGTCATCTTGCTTCTCCTTATAACCTCTTCAAGGGTCATCGGAGGAGGTAATTCTTCATCCTCATCGTCAGCAAAATCTATTGATTCAACCACCACAAAATCATGCCAATCAATCATAGCCATTTGTATTCTTTCTTGCTCTATCTCATCTTCAGCCTTTTGCCTAGCTTGCTCTTGTGAACGCTCCCATTCCAGCCTATTCACACATCTTTCAAGCACGGTAGTCATGTCGGGTACACTCTTTTTTAGCTTCTCTGTCAACCCCTTTGGAGGCATCAAAACCTTTGAATATGCATCGGCAAGGGAAGTGAAAAATGTAAACATGCTGTGAGTTGGTTTCATGAAATGAAATTGGGGGTTATTAATCTCCCTACTTGTCAATCCTGTCAAAAAGGATTTCCCGTTACGAGCCACAAATTGTGCTGTAAGCTTTATAATATCCAGCTCCTCTCCTGTAATGCCTTCAGGAAGCCTAACTGTATACTGCTCAGCCTCGGGAGGATCAAGTACTTTCCTTACTGGTTTAAACTGGGCGGAAATATCAGGCTTCTCTGTAGTTGCTACATCATTACTATCAGTTTCCGGCGCAGGTGGACCTGATTCCAGTAGAGCAGAATCCCCTGGTTGTTGAGTAGAAGATTGATTCTGACTACGAAACTCAGAAAGCCTGTGCTGATAATATGCATGATAGGGATCGGATGGATTGAGGAAATTAAACTTGGCATTGCCCGCATTACTAGCAATAATCCTCTTTTCAAATTCAAGACCATTCTTAGCAACGAACTGAGAGGTTTTATCAACAATGTTTCTAATGTCTGGAGGGGGGTGAATTATTCCAATAGTTCTAGTGTGTGTGGCAACAGATGTCGGTGCTGCTTCCTCGATGGAGGAACTCTCATTCCTCTCCTCCACCTCCTCTTGAGTGAGTTGAGCCTCGGGGAGAGGACCAAGATTTCCATCAGTGGGAGGAGCGGGTAGAGGGAGTATAGGTAATGAACCTAGCATCATGAGAATTCCTTAAAAACCTACAAAATGAAAACAACAGAAAGTTAGAACTGGCACAAAATAATTATAATTAATGATGTACACTGGCTTAACACTGTTTAAGTGAAAATTGGAAGGTTGTTCTAGTGTTTGGTTGGAGCAAATCAGCGAATAATCAAATAGTATTAGATTCTGTTTGGGATTTAAAAACTTACATTGTTCTAGTCTAGGATCAATTAAGTGGCCTGTTTGGATTGACTTATTGGAGTTTATCCACTTGCATAAGTTTTGTGAGACTTATTGGGATAAGTAATGAAAACAGCTTATCTCTCTTAATATAAGAAGAGAAGATGTTGTGGAAATCCTATTAATGCCCCAACCTGGTTAATTGACAAATCACCAAAGTAAGGGTAAAATTTGTCTTTAACTTACTTTATTCAACCAAATTACAACAATTAACTAAGATGATGTCATGTAACTATAAATAACTAATAGTTTAGTTCATTTGCTCTTCATAAAGTCATTTCCATTTGATGCCAACTAAATAAATCCGATTTTGGTTGACACGGAAAACGAAAAAAGTTTTCTTTTGTACAAAAAAGATCTACAATCAACTACTCTTTCATAATTTAATACTCTCATTCTCTCAACTGTCTCTCCTCTCTCATTTTCCTTTTCCTCTTCTCTCGTTGACAACAAGAAGAGCACGGCAGGTATAAGAATTCATTTTCCTAATATCATTAATTATTTCATTTGTTGTTGACCTTCATATCATGTATATTTAACAAAAACAGTCCTAACACAATTTTAAAATTATATCAACAACAAAAAAGCAAATATACAAAATATATTCATTAGTTATACAAAAAAGCAAATAAGAAATGAATATTATTTGAGTCATATTACAAGAAAATCTAAGTGAAATTTTTGTTAAATCATAACAAGTAATAACAGAAATTGAATATTGAAAGTGAAAAAAAAAAAAAAAAAAAAAACTTTTTTTTATCAATAGCATCGGAACTTAAAACAAAATCACATCCAATTTCAAATTTGTATTGTTGTTGTTGCATGTAATGGAAACAAAATATGTAAGGAACTTGACCTTGATGAAGACAACAGCCCAGGTTTAAGTGTTTGTGTAAAAATTCTGACCCAGATCTAGACAACATACAAGATTGGGATGAAAACACGTAAGCTCTTTTCCGGCGCGGTGGTTGAAAGCTACGGCGTGGTGGTCACCGGCGAAGGTTGTCCGTTCCTGATATTTTTAAATGGGTTTTGTAGAGAAGATGGAGGGGACTCTTTTTATGGTGATGGATTTTCAAAAGCTTGTACGTGGATGTCAAGATCTAGCCGAAAAGATGGTCGTAGGGAAATTTAAAATCATCTTTGACTTGAAATAAATTTGATAGAGTATAATTACAAATGAAAAGGAGAGGATGAAGATGGTGGAGCAATGTAACGACCGCCGGAGACACACTGAAGGAGGGAGGAGGCGGCGGCTAGGGTTTGTTTGAGAATGAGAGAGTTTTCCAGATTTCTTTGGTGAAGAGAGAGAAAATTAACTTTAAAATAAATATGGTGTGTGTGGAATAAAGTTAAATGACAAAAAATAAAATAAAAATAAAATTATAAAAAAATACTCTAGGTTTGTACGAGATAAAAAGGGGTAGAGAATTGTTGTTCCCACTTTTGGTTTGGCTGTGCCACACAAGTAAATTAGTCAAATACCCCTCAGCAGTTAACTGCCGAAGTTTTAGAAATACGGTTGCAGTTAACTGCCGAGAAAAACTTCGTCAGTAAACTACCGAGAAAAAAAAAAAACTTCGACATTTAACTGCCGAGGAAACCTCAAATCTGTTTTTTTTTTTTTTTGACAAAATCCATAAATTGTATTTAATAATATTTATTGATTTTGAATCGAATATGGGATACAAGGTTTTCTATTCAGCATGGTCAGTCTTTTCTATCAAAAAAACAATGGAATAAGTCAAATTCTAACAACCGTATAATTTTGTAGAATATTATACATAACATTACAACTTGATATTGGATAATTAAACAACATAGTCGAATCACAGGGGAAATTAAATCCTTGCCTTAAACATAATTGCAAGGTGCATTTTATTTTAGGGTGTACATGAACATTAAATTTATCGGTGTACAAAATTAATCTAAAAAAATTAACTAGTCCAATCTGCTCTTTAAGATTCCAATTTTTCTGTTGAAACGATGCATGCTTATTTTATTTAAAAGCATTATATATAAATTGTCATTATATAACTAATATTCTACGAGTTATTATCTCATGACATAACAGTTTCACATTGTTTATTTAATTGTAATGATGTGCATAAGAGAATGCATAATTTTTTTTTTATAATGTTATCTTTGTATGTTTATAATAACATGAATGCATTGCGAATAAATTGTCAAAAATATCAAGATCATGTTTTAATGATATTGTTGCTTTGTGTAAAGGGATATAGACTTTTTTTTTATTGCAAAATTAGTGTAACATAATAAAAATAAAAATAAATAAATTCTTTAAAAAATATATAAAAAATAATAATAATATTTATAAGTGGTCATTGACTAAAATTTCAAAAGTAACATAAATGAACGAAACAAGTTGTCGCTAACTAAACTAACTTTGATAAACGATATTTATAAAAAATTGATTTTGCTAAAATGTTTCATATCACCTCACTTCAATTTTATAATGATATTGAACCCTCATAACTAAACTGCACGGGATAAATGAACATTGACTAATCTTTCAAAAGAAAAAAATAAAATACACAAGATATATTATCATTGACTAAGCTAACTTTGATTTACACAACAAGTTGTCCTTTATAAAAATTGTTCATGTTAAAACATTTAAACTATTTATAATATCATCATCTCAATTCAATTATAAAATGATGTTAAACTATTTGATAAGTTGTAATATTTTTTTTTTAGCAAAAGTTGTAATATTATAATAAATTGTTCGATATTATTTTTAATATCTATATAGACTTAAAATATACACACAATATCTCATTTTCCATTATATTCTAATATTATAACATTGTTTACGTTTCAAGTTTAACAAATTTAAATAAACTTATGTTATGTAAAAATTGTATTATATTTTAATGTGCATTATCATATTCTGCAAAATGTAACAATCATTATAGAGAAATAACTGCACATCACATGTAAAGAAGTTATATTAACATTTTCAAAACCTAAAAAAAAATATTACATTAAATTTTTAAATAACAATATATAACAACCATTAAAAAGAAAATCATACTCTTTTAAACAACAAACGGTTACTGTACCCGTGCGTGAGCACGGGTATGTTACTAGTAGCTTATTATACAAATATAATTTAACTTAATTTAATATTTTTCCATAGAAATTTGCTGGAGATAAGTTGTTTATCACATTATCAGATCAATGAAGTCTGAAATCAAAAAATGCTTAAATAAAAAACTAAAAATTGGGTGGAATTATGCTCTGAAGCCGCAAATCGCGATGAAATCGCATCAAAAAGCGAACAAAAGGTAAGAGAAAGGAAAATTAGAAAATAGAAATACCTGGAAGGACGGACGAAGTTTCTGGCTGCTTATGGCGGTGAACGACCAACTCCGCATGCGATTTTCCGGAGTTCAAATTGTTTCTGATAGATAAATACATACAACAAACAAAGGGATTCAGGGTTTTAACAATGAAATGAAACTTATGCAATTTTGTGTGTTTTTCAATCATGGATGGGCCTCATCCTTCAAACACACATAATGGGCCTTATAAAAAAACGAGATTTTATTTCATGATAAAAATTGCAATTACTTAATTACGTAAAAAATTTAAATTTTAAATAAAATTGTTTAAATAACTGATAACATTTAAATAAAAATGTTCAACTAAAACTAGATGTTTCCATTGTATATTGGTATAGATATAGGTAGAGAAGTAATTACTATTTTAAAAAAAAAAAAAAAATATGCAATGATTATAAATAAAATTAAAATATAATGTTCGTGTCTAAACAAATATTTTAAATCTTTTATCTTATTGAGTAAAATAATATCATTCGTTAATCATTTGGATTAATTTGATTATAAAATTTGTAATAACAATCATTCGTTAATGTAATGTTCGTGCCTAAACAAATATTGTAGATTTATTCTACAAAATAAGAAATTAGAAGAAGTCGTTTGAATTCAAAACCCCGTTCCCATAATTTTTAATATGCAATGTCATCTGTCTTTGTCGACTAATATCCTACTTGGTATGCGTAAAAAAAAAAAAAAACATCCTATTTGTTATCAAGAGAGTGTGATGTCCTACGTCTCTTCAAAAATATCAACGGTGTTTATGAGAAAATATTTGAATTCAAAATCTCATTACATAATACATTATGTGCAGAGTTAATAGTCTCCGTCCACCAATTTAATATTTACTATCAAGAAATTGTGGTATCCTACATCAATCGCCTCTAGCAAGCATATCATATGCGTTGGTTAAGTTGTTTAATTTAATTTAATAATGGATTAAATTATTTATTTTTTTAGAGACTTAAATATATTTTTTATCTTCTAAAATTTGTAATGTTCAATTTTTAGTCTGCCATTTAAAAAGTGATGGGTCTGCGTCCCTAGCATTTTAAATTTTGTCGTATTTAAACTCTAAAAAAATTATTTAGTCCCCCTTTATTTATTTTTTTAAGGTACGGTAAATAACACATTTCCAAAGTTAAAGGAAAAATATATACTCCTTCCATTTTTAAATATAAGTAAAATTGATTTTTTGGATTCATTCAATTAATGATATATGTGGTTCATATTATGGACCACATACATCATTAATTGAATAAATCTAAAAAGTCAATTTTGCTTATATTTAAAAACGGATGGAGTATATTTCAAAAGTTGAGAGACACAAACACATGACTTATCAAATGTGTGACTAAAACAAGTAAGAAGAGAAGAAAGAAAGAAAAAAGTCTCATGGGAAAGGAAAATTCTTTCCCTTTATGGAAAAGTATAAGAAGAGTCGTAGATTTATTACTTCTTTATTTGGATGACCTAGATTTATGATCTGGTAAAAAGATAAATTTTTTGATGGTCACATGGTGGATCATGAAAACCGACCCCACCAATCATTAAATAACATTTTATTATGTGTTTGATTTATATATATTTTTTGTAGCAAATGATGAGCCTGATAATTTTTTTTGGGCTTGTTGTCTGTAAGCCATAACTTTCTGGTTGTAGACATTGCTCTTCTTTAATTTTTGTTGTCTCACCTTATAATGCTGCAATATTAAATTAAATTAGCGAGGGAATTAAGTTTTTAAAATTCTATTAAAAAGATAAATAATACTATGACATAAAAATAATTTTGTTAACATTTATTAAGTGTGACTTTAATTTATTTATTTATTAAAATGACTTACTAAAATGACTATCACATTTGAAATAACATGATGATCAATTATGTCCTTGAAAAAATTACTTACTTATAATTAAACTAGGTATGAGATTCTTTCATTTGGAGAGTTTGAACGGTTGCTGAACAATTATATAATTGGTTTAGATCTTAAAATCTTTCCTTTTCGGTGAGACCTTAGATTTTGAATAATCACTAAACAGTCTTAAAAGTGGTTTAGGTCTAAGAATCTTTCATTTCCGGAGAGACCTTGGAGTTTGAACATTCAATGAACAATATTACAAGTGGTTTATGTCTAAGAATATTTCATTTTCGGCGAGACCTTAGAGTTTGAACAGTCTTACAAGTGGTTTATGTCTAAGAATCTTTCTTTTCTGGTGAGACCTTGGAGTTTGAGCATTCAATAAACAATCTTACATGTGGTTTAGGTCAAGTAATATTTTATTTCCGACGAGACCTTGGAGTTTGAACAATCAATGAACAGTATTGTAAGTGGTTTATGTCTAAGAATATTTTATTTCCGGCGAGACCAACGAGTTTGAACAGTCTTACAAGTGGTTTATGTCTAAGAATCTTTCCTTTCCGGTGAGACCTTGGAGTTTGAACAATCACTAAACAGTCTCAGTAGTGGTTTAAGTCTAAGAATATTTTTTCCCGGTGAGACCTTAGAACTATCTTACAAGTGGTATTTAAAAAAATAAGAATTTAAATCATTTTTTTTTGTCATATTGTTGGTGTCATTGAAATTGATAATCATGTTAAGTTTAATTTGTTATAATTCGAAAACAAAAAACATTTATATTTTTACTTTTTTCCAAATTTCATAAAAAAAACATTGTTCATAATTTTCAAACGTTAACACTATTAAAAAGGCGGAAAGACGCACGTGAATGTCCATCATTTCGCTATTTACCTATTATTAATGTTAGCATATTTTAAAAATAATAAAGGTGGTCTACTTAATTAACTTTGAACCGGGGATATATATTTTTAAGGGGAACTGGTATTTTTTTTGTTAAATAAATATTTGCTATTAGAATTATTTTCATGTAAAGAATAATAACGAGAATACTTAATTGATCTTGAAATTTTCTTGATTACTAGCCTTTCCACCCGTGCTGCCGCACGGGTTATATACATTGTAGATGTAGTAGACAAAAATAAATCTCAATACATATCAAAGAGAATAAAATATGTGGTCCTAAATATATGCAGATGTTGGAATTCGAACCTCAGACACCACGCTTATTCACCTTAAAAATATTAATTTTTATCAATTGTGTGTTACTTCATTCTTTTGTTAAAATTATATCTCAATGTTAAATTATTGGTATGTTACTTCATCTTTTTTTATTTTATTTTTGACAAAATGTTACTTCATTCTTTTGTAAAAATTATATGTTAATGTTATATTATGTACCTAAAAATAGCTCATTCTTAACCTCAACATGTAAAATGTTTTATTTAAATAATTTTCCTTTTATCGAATATTTGGCCTTTACCGTAAATGATACCCTTTAACTGTTTGTTGAAATGTTTCTTCCACCTGTTTATATAGATTAGGGTTAAAATTAGGGCTTGCGAGTTAACTTTAATTTATAAGAAGATTAGGTGTGAGCATTAGGGTTGTTCATGAAAATAGGAGATTAGTGTGAGCATTAGGGTTAAAACAGTAAAATTATGCAATATAGTTTAGGTTAAAATTAGGACTTACATGTTAACTTTAATATATAAGAAGATGTAAAATGTTTTATTTAAATAATTTTCCTTTTATCGAATATTTGGCCTTTACCGTAAATGATACCCTTTAACTGTTTGTTGAAATGTTTCTTCCACCTGTTTATATAGATTAGGGTTAAAATTAGGGCTTACGGGTTAACTTTAATATATAAGAAGATTAGGTGTGAGCGTTAGGGTTGTTCATGAAAATAGGAGATTAGGTGCGAGCATTAGGGTTAAAACAGTAAAATTATGCAATAGGGTTTAGGTTAAAATTAGGGCTTACATATTAACTTTAATATATAAGAAGATATTTGATTAACCGATTATCATTGAAATTATTGAACTATTTCAATTTTTTTATGCTATTGCATTATTTCGAATTAATTAAAAATACTCAAACCTATAGTTTGTATAATACACAAAAGCATTTCCACCAATGGATTCTTTTGTCATGTGGTTCTGGGTACATCTTTGTTGTGCATAAATCACCTCCAACGAAATCAATCTCTGGTGGCTCAGTTTGATAATTTTCCACAATCTCTTCTATATCCATTCTGCAAATTGTAATACAGATGCACTTGTAACAAGAAAATTACAATTTCGTAATCTTCATTCATTACAAAATTTTGATAATAACAAAACCAAAACTTCAATTTTCATAAAATTTATAATTTCAATCTTAGGTTAAAAAATTAGAACGATAAAATTCGCATCCCAATCATCATCATTTATGTTTGAGATGCAGCTTTATAACTACTTGATTCCAGATAAATGTAAAAGCTTTACTTTTCTTTTACTTAGAATGATAGCCGTCCCAAGTATGATTTGTTTTGTGTGTTAGAACACCAAACTTTAAAGTGATAATTATATTGCCATTGCCGAAAATATCAGTGAACAAAAGCAAGATTGTTGTTGTGAGGGAAGCTTTAGAAGAATATTCTATTTTTTTTTTGTCTTTTGCTGGGTTTTTACCATGAACAACTTGAACTGAGATATAACACACTGAATGTTATTCAAACGGTGGTGTATCAAATTCTTGGTGCCATTTAATTTGGAAAAGCAAACTTCTTTCCCATCATGGGAAAGTAAATCTCAACCATTAAATTTAAGAGAAACATTGATTTTATCATAGTCTTTCTACATTATATTTTTTTCCCTTTATTTTTCTTCATCCTTCAATAAAAACTCTCATTCATCTTTATTCATCTCTTAAACCCAAAATTCACGTTGACTCAACAAAACATGAATATAAATATAAACATAACAACAAATAAATAAATAAACAAGTGAATCATAATTAAAGTGATGAAAATAAAAGCAGTAAAGGAATTGAAAGAAGTAAGAGAGATTACTTCAAGACACCCCATAAATTTGGAGACCAACCAACGAGCAGTTGCAGCAGCATCCTTTGGGTCAGGTTTTGTTGAGATCGACAGCAATCTACCTTGTACCACAGAATTTTGAGAACACAACAAGATCAAGATCAAAGGGAGAACAAGATGGAAGAAGACCTTCATTTTGATGAAACTCAAGCACAACAAGTTTTCTTTTCTTCTTATGTATTTGCTTATTATATTCAACGAAGATGGAAGTTAGAATTAAGGGATTTGATGTTGAGGTTGTTGTTGTTGTTTGTAGAAAACATTGCTGTTAGTGGAATTGTTGTTGTTGTTGAAATTGAGGGATAAAGGGGAAAAAATATAATGTAGAAAGACTATGATAAAATCAATGTTCCTCTTGAATCTAATGGTTGAGATTTACTTTCCCATGATAGGAAGGAAGTTTGTTTTCCCAAATTAAATGACACCCAAATTGTTATTGAAAAGTAATTTCTAACAAAAAGAAGTTCAGTTAGTAAAGTGTGAGAAAATATTAAAATATAAAGACTGACTGTTTTTTTGTTTGGACTGAACGAGTGACAACCTCTACCTGTCCTTTAAAATTGGATTTTCCTATGATGGAAAACATCTTTAGTTTTCCAGGCTAAATGCCACCAAGAAAAAAGTCTAATAACTCATAAAACTATATTGATAAGAAGAAATGATATATTCTCCTTGAAATCAAATGCTTGCTGCAAACAAGTGGAATTCACCGGTAACAAGAATCAAAGTGGAATTTCTTTCAAAAAAAAAAAAAAAAGAATCAAAGTGGAATTCACTAGTAACAAGAATCAAAATCGTTTACCTAAATTGAGTGAATTATTTGTTTAAAAAAAAAGGATTATTAAAATACTGTATATAGATTGTATATTGACGATCTGATCAAGACTAAATTTGTTGAGATTTCTAGATGATTGTTCTTTTCATCAACTATGAAATCTGAAACTATCGTCACAGATTTTGGATTTTATACGGATTCCTAGTTATATAATTTATTTTTTTATTTTTTAAGTTAAACATGTTTTTGATCCCTATAAATAATAAAGAAATTTTTTGTTTTAATTCTTTAATTTTTTTTTTTAAACATTTAGTCTTCAAAATAATGTTTAACGTCGCTTTTGTTAGCTCCTTTTAAGTAAATTCATACGTATAATTCATATTTTTGAATAAAATTTTGTACAATTTTTTTTAATATTAGAAGAATCTCTCTAAAAATAAATTAGATTTTTTTTTAACAAAGCATGAATTAAATTTGAAATTCTATATTTCTAGCGCTTAAAAATTCTTATTTAATTCTTCATTTTTAATTCTAATTTTTTTGGAGAAATTTTTACAATATTCTACACATTTCTGCATAATTTCATTGATAAAATATAAATGCTACAGATGCGTTAAATTAAAATTAAAAATATAAACAAAAGGTGATGATTGAAAATTTTATAAAAATTAAAAGTCCAAAAAAATAAATTAAAGAGACTAAAATCAAAAGTTAATATATTTATAGAACAAAAATATAATTAACCCTTTTTTTATCTAGTTCTTGTTACATAAATGATTGGACTTGTGAGCTAGAGCCATATATTGCGCATTAGCTTCTATTTTAAAGGTGACAACCACTTTTTTATTCAAAAAAAAAAAGTTTCTTCCACTTTTAAATATCTTCTTATCTTCTTATATATTAAAGTTAACAAGTAAGCCCTAATTTTAACCTAAACCCTATTGCATAATTTTACTGTTTTAACCCTAATATTCACACCTAATCTCCTATTTTCATGAACAATCCTAATGCTCTCTCCTAATCTTCTTATATATTAAAGTTAACAAGTAAGCCCTAATTTTAACCTAAATCCTATTGCATAATTTTACTGTTTTAACCCTAATGTTCACACCTAATCTCCTATTTTCATGAACAATCTTCTTATATATTAAAGTTAACATGTAAGCCCTAATTTTAACCTAAACCCTATTGCATAATTTTACTATTTTAACCTTAATGTTCACACCTAATCTCCTATTTTCATGAACAATCCTAATGCTCTCTCCTAATCTTCTTATATATTAAAGTTAACAAGTAAGCCCTAATTTTAACCTAAACCCTATTGCATAATTTTACTGTTTTAACCCTAATGTTCACACCTAATCTCCTATTTTCATGAACAATCCTATTGCTCTCACCTAATCTTCTTATATATTAAAGGTAGCCCTAATTTTAACCTAAATCCTATTGCATAATTTTACCGTTTTAACCCTAATGCTCACACCTAATCTTATATTTTCATGAACAACCCTAATGCTCACACCTAATCTCATATTTTCATGAGCCCTAATTTTAACCTAAACCCTGTTGCATAATTTTACCGTTTTAACCCTAATGCTCACACCTAATCTTATAGCAACATTTTTTTTTGTTAATATTACACTTTTCATCCAAATTAGAACTGAACTCTCTTTGTTAAATATTTACCACAAAATGCACCTGAATTTTGCAATCTATATAAACAAGTGGAAGAAACATTTCAACAAACAGTTAAAGGGTATCATTTACGGTAAAGGCCAAATATTCGATAAAAGGAAAATTATTTAAATAAAACATTTTACATGTTCAGGTTAAGAATGAACTATTTTTAGGTACATAATATAACATTAACATATAATTTTTACAAAAGAATGAAGTAACATTTTTTCAAAAAAAAAAAGAAAAATATGAAGTAACATACCAATAATATAATATTGACATATAATTTTAACAAAAGAATGAAGTAACACACGATTGATAAAAATTAATATTTTTTTGGTGAATAAGCGTGGTGTCTGAGGTTCGAATTCCAACATCTGCATATATTTGGGACCACATATTTCATTCTCTTTGATATGCATTGAGATTTGTTTTTGTCTACTATATCTACAATGTATATGACCCGTGCGGCAACACGGGTGGAAAGTCTAGTTATATATTAAAGTTAACACAGAAGCATATTTTAGCCCTAATTTTAACCTAAACTTATTGCATAAATTTACTATTTTAACCCTGATGCTAAATTCCTTTGTTTAACCTTATTGAATTTTCCCCTTCTCAATTTCTCGATAAATCTTCTTATATATTAAAGTTAACTAAACATATTTTGAATCAATTATACAAATTTCTTTCAACATAATTTTTGTATCTTTGTTAGTGATATATAATATATGAATTTTCAATGTAATTGACTCACGAGAAAAAGAGATGTGTGCAGTGCTTTTGGCAAAATCTCTTATGTTATTAAATTATAGATTGCTGCTCAATGTCACTAAAAATATTTAGAATCAATTATACAATTTCCTTCTATAGTTGTATTTAAAATTAGGCTTAATAACACTTTTGGTCCTCGTGTTTTGGCATACTCACGAAACTGGTCCTGCTCTTTTAAAACAGAACAAAACGGTTATTCAATTATCATTTTTGTTGCATTTTTGGTCCTACCCCCCATTTTATTCTCCAAAAACACAGAGAAATGACAGTTTTAGACCTACCCCCTATGCTCAACCATGAAATAGACAACGAATAAAGCATGTGGGTACAAAGAATCCACTTTATTCAACACATTAACCGAAAAAACCCTAATTTCTAAGATGTTTTAAATTAGGGTTTTTTTGGTCAGTGTGCTGAATAGAATAGATTCTTTGTGCCCACATGCTTAATTCCTTGTTGATTTCATGGTTGAGCATAGGGGCAGGTCTAAAACCGCCTAAAACTATCATTTCTCTGCGTTTATGGAGTTTGAAAATAGGAGGTAGGACGAAAAATGCAACAAAAATGATAATGGAAGGACCGTTTTGTTCTGTTTTAAAAGGGCAGGACCAATTTCGTGAGTAGGCCAAAACATGAGGACCAAAAGTGTAATTAAGCCTTAAAATTATGACATTAAAATTATAAGTTGGGACTGTATTATAAAATTTTGCTTTTATCTACTACACTTACAATGTATATGACCCGAGCGGCAGCACGGGTGGACTATCTAGTTGACATATAAATAATGACAATGATCGATAATTTTTTTTTTTTTTTAAGGAGACAATGATCGATAGATAGTAAGTCGACATATATATATATTTTCATGAAACGTCATTCAAAATATTTTTGAAGTTTTATCATAAAAAAAAAAAAGTCGTAGCAAATGAAAAAATACTTAAAATAACTTTTTATGGTATATTTTTTAAACAAGTCAATTTATCATTTGAAACTTCTTTTAAAAAAATTATAACAAAAAGAAGAAACATTGTAAAAATAATTTTTCAAAAAACTGTAACAAACAAACTCATGCTTCATTTGTCCAATTGCATTTCTTTAACCGGCTTACACTCCAAGCACCACATCCCCCAACTTTTAGAGTGCTATGCTATGTACCTTCTACACTCTAGTTTCAACTTTTGGTCATTTTTCTATTCATGTAAGTTGTCTTCTTTTTTGAAACTTTTTATCTGATTCGAAGTTCGATTAATTTGATAAATCAATTTCTTCATCCTTTAACGGGGTTCATTTAACACCAAAGCAAGAATATGTATAGACTAACCTAGTAACCCACATAAATTGATATCATGAGAATTTGAACTAAAACCTTGAGATAAACACTATATTAATGGTTTGAGGCATCATGTTCTTAGCAACACTTAACCTGAGAAGTCAACATACAAATGAATCCCATATATATTTTGTTCATACCTAACCCTCGTAAAATTTGTTCCATATTGCCACTGCTTCACCAAAACTTAAAAGGGTCAATGATGCAAGGATTGAAGTAGACTAATTTTTAGAGCAATATTGGTGGAAGAAGTCATCCATCGCTCATAGATCAGGTCAGTGTAAACAAGCACCTGTCCCATGTGATTGGTAGAAGATGCTGGCATAGGCATAGGCATGGGCAACATATGACACATCGATCATTTATTCATTATCCAACATAAAAACATTAAGACTTTTGTTTGAAAAACTGCATGGACTCGGTCTATTGTATGTATATTTGATCAACATTATATGGCCGACAACCCCACATTTCACACACTTTGCTTGACACACAAAAAATACTAGATAGATATGTTCCTCCTCTCCAAGATTTCTAAACAAAATATAGAGGATTAAGAGAGGAACAAAAATAATAGGAAAAATGATAGTATATCAATTTGCATTTTTTTTTAATATAGCATTGTTAATTCAACCAATAAAAACACCAAAATTATTAAACTGAATGTCATGACCAAAGTTCAAATTCCAACTATTGGTATCGTCATTTTTGTCTATCTATTAAAAAAAGCTCTACTATATGTGTGTTTGGTTAGGTCTTGTGTCATGATAAAAATCATTTAGTAATATGTGGTTGAGAAATGTTAGGTTTACTCATTCTAAGATAGTCCTATAAATAACACACTCAAATAGAAACTAGCAAAATCATGATAAATAAATAAAAAAAAGGTCCTCGTAAACAATATAATATAGTTCATGTTGATTTGTTCCATATTGACAAGATATTCCTTTTTTGCGGGAGCCTACTACCTTGCTACTACTTCAAAAGGGAGAGTGTTGCGTGTGGCAATACTTTTATCACCTATCCAACCTATTTTGTTTCTTGTGGTTGTGGCCAATTTCATATCTGGGATAATATTGATGCATCGACAATAATTTTTTTTTAAAATGACATAATTGAATAGACATTGTGTCTAGTGTTAAACTTATCTTTGATTGTAAGTGTCAAGCGATTTATCAATACCTTGATGAATGAATTGACTATAAGAGAGACATCATATATTTACTATAAACTTTAAAATACTAGTAGACTTTGGTCACATTTATTATTTATCAAACATTGAAATCATCAATAACCGATGTATATACTAACCACTCATATAAATAGCAAACTCCTGTGTACCATTTATCCATCACACATCAAAGTAACACAACTACACCTCCCCCTAAAAATATAGAGAAAAAGATATAATTTATCCTTTTAGGTCTTGATTTGTCAAGCTATTTTGTTACTCTCATATAGAATATGGTGAAATAATTATCTATCTAATATCATATTAGATTTTTATATTATCTTTCTTTTGTTATATTAGATTTTTATATTAAATCTAACTGATTCTTATAATACCAACTTGTAAAATGAAGTGCATCGCACCTTATAAACTCACTTTAAATTTATGTGAGATTTGATTTTTTTTCATCCAATATTGAAATACTCGACAGTATTAAAAAGTAAATGAGTATTATTAGATCCACATGCTACATAAGTTTCGGACAATATAAAACTACAAATTTTGTTGAGTAACATGACTCCAACCTTCTAATGGTGAGACAGAAAGAGAGAACTCGTAATTATAATTGATAGTTAATAAAATTGTTGGTGCATTCAAAAAAAAAAAAAAGTTTGGTACATTTGCTTTGGTTAATAAAACAGGCTTTGATCCAAACTTATTGGTAATAACATGTCTCGCGTTTTGTGTCAAAAAAAAAAAACATGTCTCGCGTTGATTTTTTTCCCCTCTCAGCTTTGGTCTTGTTCATTCATCATGCCCATGTGTATGTTAATTTACAAATTACAACTCATACATATTAAATATATCTGTCCCCATGAGCTTAGCTCATTTGGTAAGGGATAATGCACAATTTGTGCAGGGTCTGGGGTTCGAACCCCAGACACCACACTTATTCATCTTTTAAGGTGAATTTCTTTAGCCATTAGACTACTTGACCAAAAAAAAAAATATCTAATCAACATCATTATCTTATTTTTTCCGTTTTTGAAATATTGAGTTGCATTGATTAAGGATTTTTATTTTACTTCGATTAAAGATATCCGTTAGGAGAAATCAAAACTGTCACACCTAAATACTTAATTTTGATAGTAAGAAAATCTTATGATCTATTTATATTTGAAGGATCAAATAAAACATTTTCTTAAGAAAAAATGTGCATTTGTTAATAAATCAAAAATGAAATAAATGATAAGTTTTATGCGGAAAAAAAATTCAAATTCTAAAGTTTTGAAGCATTGAATGTGCCATTTTCTTTAAGATATTAGTTAACATTTTTTATATTTAGGGTAAAGAGATAATATCTGAGTTCAAAGCAAAGAATGTCATAACACACATGCTTAATAAATTATAAACACGTGTGTAGTGGCCTAGCCAATTTATTTTTTATTTTTAAAAAAAAAACACTCTTAATAAATCACAAACAATTATAAGGAAGAAAATATAGCACCCATTAATTAAATCTATGCTAAGTTTGTTTTTGTTGGGAAATTGCATTAGACATACGTCCAACTCAAAGCGACAATTCATAATTTAATATTTTTACGTTTGGAAATGCCTCTCCCAACGCGAGAAATAATTGATTCGTCACAATTCATTCAATTCAAATTGGTTTTTTATTTTAAGTCTTAATACTCAATTTGATTAGACTTTTTTTTTTCAACTATCATATTGTCAGTTAATAACACACAATTTGGTATAGTCCGGTCCACAAGTAATAATTTCGATTCAAAAAATTGTAGTTAAATTTCTTTTGTTATTGCACCGGGTCTTTATGTTAGTTAATTTAACCTGGTTTACAGAATTATTGTAACATTTCAATTCAGTTCTTCTTCTTGAATAGTCCTAGGCTCTGTTTGGTTAACCTCAAAAAAGAGCTTTTAGTTTTTAGCTTATAGCTTATAAGCTCGTTTGACAAAAAAAGCTCTGTTTGGTAACACTTTTTCACCATGAGCTTATAGCTTATTTCACGAGCTTATAAGCTATTTTTCAGAAGCTATTCCAAGTAGCGTTTGAGCTTATAGCTTATAGCTTCTCACTTTTTCTTCCAATTTTACCCTTTTATTATTTCATTTAAATTGTATTTTTATCTATTATAATTTTTATAATAAGCTACGTAATAAAGACTACTATCCCTTTATTCCAATTTTTGTATATATATCAGCTGACCTTTTTTTTTTTTTTTGAAAAATATATACCTTCATTTTTTTTTTTACGAAACAAAATACTATTATTCTATTAGTGTTACTTTTTTTTTTTTAAGGTAAATGTTATTTTTTTTATAAAGTGGAAACACTTAAATGATAATAAATATAAGATAAAATTTTAGTGAATAAAATTTAATTTAATTTATAATACATAGGATATATTAAATTAATAAATTTAAAGTATTTTTTTAAAGAAAAATTAGTTTACAAAATTACAAATACTTAAATTAATGATATAATTTTTATTATGAATTAAGAATACCCTTTATGTCATTTTACATTTATCAGCTAGTTGAACCGCTATTTTTACCAAACACTTCAATTAGCTTATCAGCTAAAAGCTATCAGCTAGCTTATCAGCTCTAGCTTATCAGCTAAAAGCTATCAGCTAACTTATCAGCTATCCGCTATTTTTACCAAACAGAGCCCTAGTTTTTCTTCAGTTCAGTTTTCCTTCTTCCAACCGCTTTAACCTTAATATTTAGTATTGTACTTAAAATGAGAGAGATTACCGTATGATGATGATGAAATTTTCCACGACCCTGTTGTATATTGAGTTGCCAAACCGACTTTATTAATGATAAATAAAATAAATGATTGTCCTATATTTTAGTTTCGTGATCATAGAACTATAGAAGGAGAAAATTAAGGTTAAAGGTTCACTGAAAATTCAATCGATTCCTTTGAAAGACATAACAAGTTTTCATCTTCGAGAAATCTCATCAAATTGATCCTCCTGTCACTTATTTTTATTTGACTATTAAGCTTTTTATTTTTTTTTATTAATTTTGTCAAAATTTGTTTATGTGACATCTATTTTTATTTTTTTATCTTAAAAAGAAAGATAGACGTGACATATATGGAGTCAATGTTCTACACACAATTAGGACCTATTTGTTCAAGTTTTTTTAAAATAGATTTTTGTAGTGTAATATAATTTTGTTATAATATATTTTTTTTAACCATGAAATTCATAAGGAAGGCTTCAAATAAAAAAATTTGTTTGAACAACTTATCTTAAACCCACTTAGTGGAAAAAAGTTTGGTTGTTGTTGTTGAACAAGTTATCTTAAAATATTATTTTAAATATTTCGTAATTTTTTTTATACTAAAAAAATCTCTAAAAAAATGGCTATTTCAAAAAGTTTTTCGTAAAAATCGTTTTTGAAAGTTGTCATTTTGAAAAATATGTGATTTTTGCTATATAAAATCTTGAACAATAATAATTTAAGTAATTAATGTCATTTTTTAACTTATAATAACTGAGTTTGAAATAACTTATACTATTTTTAAGTAAATTTTCAAAAAAAAATCCATTTTAAAAAATACAATGAAAAATTCATTTTTTTAAATCGAAAAAGAAAAAAACTAGCCCTTAAACTACCATACAAACATCATATATCTAAGTTAGCACACTAGGACTAACATAAGGACCTAGAACCAATATAAAGACTATTTTTATTGTCAAAATCTAGACTTATTAGAACTTTTTTGTTTTCTAATTTCCAAATGAGTTATATTATATGAACAATTTTTTCTTGTGACAACTTGATTGACAATCAAATTATACAAAGAAATTTAGATAAATATACAAAAATCAAAGCAATAGAGAGAGAAAGTAGATAAATAATGTGAGTATGAGAGATAAAATTGTCACAAAAGTTGTCAAAAATGATTGTTCAATTATCATTTTTCTTTTCAAATATTGAACTTTTTCTTACAAGATACAAATGAGGCATTCTTCGATAGTCACGAACACAAATGCATAGTGTTTGGACACACACATATAATTTATATGTCATTTCTTGAAATACTAAATTATTTTATTATCAATTTCTTTTTCATTATTAAAAAAAATTGTAATGTGTACGCGCCTAAACACTATCCATTTGTATTTGTGATTTCTCGATGCGAAGACTAAACTTGATGGCAATTATTTTATTGAAAAATTTGATAGCAATTAGTACCACTTAAGAATTAAATTGGTGGTATATTCATCTATTCTTTCTTTAGAGATGTAATCATGCCTTTATTTGAATAAAGTGCCACAACGAGATAAGGTCACCTTAATAATTTGGAAGAGGACATTCTATCTTTCTTTTTTTAACATTACATTTATTATTTTTAATGAAGTCGCAAAGATGTAAAAAAATTGTCCAAACAACAAAGTAGGGAACCAATCAAACCGTTTTTTCTTTTTCGTTGCAAAGTTAAGCTAAATGAAATGAGTAGCAATATTTGAATAACCATGTTGGATAACTTATGTGATAATTTTTTTTCTCTCTTTTTATTGGTCAAAATCAATGGAAAGAGAAAAATAAGAGAGAGAAAAAAAGTATAATATGAGTATGAGAGAGAAATTTGTAAAAAAAAAAAATCATAAAATGGTTATACAAATGTAATTTATCAAAAGAAATAACTAAATTAACTGTTTACCAACAATGAATGTATGAGTACTACTATACATAGATTATTAAGGATACATTAGTCACAACATTAATTAATACAAAACAACAAAGTTAATTAATGTTGATTATCCATTGAGGGTAGTTATGGAACTCTAAATAATAAAAAGGGTGGGTGTTTAGGGTAATTCACATGGGAATAAGATCCTAGCATTGTCGCAAGTCACTATCTTTCAGATTTGTGATTGTGATTTTTTCTATCTTTCTCTCTCCTCTGTTCCACTACACAACATTGTTTAACGTTGGAACACATAGAAATAGTGAGAAAGACCCATTTGAAGATTCAACTCTAGAATGTGAAAAAGTTTCAATTCTTACATTCATTTTCCAAAGTTAGTAATAATAGCTTAACTGGGTCAGTTCATTCTCCATTGAAGCTTCTTTTCAAAGTGCTAGTTGAAAAAAGATGCTAACTTGAGGAGAAAATATTGTTGGGTTGAAAGAGAGAGTTTTGACTTGACTAGAGTGTGAAGTAGAAGGGAGACAACAACAGCGTATCAGAGAAAATCGAAAAAAATTCGATTTAGTTTTAGTAATGTCCTGTTTTGTGCTTAAAAAATAAAGAAAGTAAAGTAAGAAAGCATATATAAAAAGGTTGTATAAAAAACAAAAACTAGTACAGAAAGAGAAAGGTGCAGTGCAGTGCAGTGCAGATCAAGACGAACCCAACCAACCAATCTGGTCTCAACTGTGTTCATTGTATTGTTTCTCTTTCCTATTCCTATACAGGTAAACATTGTTTCTCTAACTTACTCATTGGGTTCTGTGTGTGCTTCGCTGTTTTTTTTTTTTTTTTTGTTTAGTATGGTTTGTGTGTTTTATTTTTGAGGTCAATGTTTGGTTTTTTTGATTAAACAAATAAAAGTGTGAACGTGCTTTTGTTTGTCCTTGAGCAGAGACTGGTTTCACGCCTAGAGAGCATGATTAGAAGTCTCTTGAATTTTTAATTCATAATATTGGCTGTTGAGAGAAAGGAGAAGGTGCTTCTTTGGAATTTGAGCTGTTTTTCCATCTTTTGAGACCCATGCTTGTCTCTATTTCCCTTCTTTTTAATTCTTTCTCTCTTTTCTCTCACTTCTTTTTTTTATTCTCTAATTTTCTGTGTAATTTTTCAAATGAATTTTCCTCAATCATTCATCATGCTTGGTTTTGCTTTTTTTATTTGATTCTTGTTTCCTAAGAGGCTTTGTTTTGGTTTGGTTTGAATCACGCAAAACAATGCTGTAATGATGCTGTACTTGGTTTTTTGTTCTGTGAACTTTTTCTTTCAACCATCAGATAAAAGTGTCTGAGATTTTAGGACTACTTTACACTTTAAGCAAAGTAAAAGCTACTTCCTATATATAAAAAAGTTTGTGCTCTGTTAATTGAGTATCTTTTGGGACTTCCATAGATATGAAGAAGAGTTCAGAGAAATAGGCAGAAAGAAAGAGATTTGGTGTTAGTTGGTGTTGTAATGGGTCTTCTCTTGAAGATGAAGATGCAGAATCAGCACCACCCTTTGGCTTCTAAGTTACAAGAACAAACGGGGAACAAAAGATACACATTCATTCAAGCACATAGAGCTTGGCTTCTCAAATTAATGTTTCTATGGATTCTTCTGATGGCTCTGATTAGTCGTATCATCTACAGCAAAATGGATGTGGGTACTAAAGTGAGAAGGAAAGAGGTTTTGGGTAGTCTTTGTGATCAAAGGGCTAGAATGTTGCAAGACCAATTCAGTGTTAGTGTCAACCATGTTCATGCTCTTGCCATCCTTGTTTCAACTTTCCATTATTACAGAAACCCTTCTGCCATTGACCAGGTTTGTGCTTGAAAGTTTTGATCATTCTGTGTTGGAAATGAAAAATACTCAATCTTTGTTGTGTTTTTGAACCTTTATGTATCCTCTGATGATTATTTGATGATTTCCCTTCAGGAAACTTTTGCAGAATATACGGCTAGGACCGCTTTCGAAAGGCCGCTACTTAGTGGAGTGGCCTATGCACAAAGAGTTGTTAACTCGGAAAGAGAGCAGTTTGAGAAGCAGCATGGAGTGGTTATAAAGACAATGGAAAGAGAGGCTTCACCGGTTAGGGATGAGTATGCACCGGTCATATTTGCTCAGGAAACTGTCTCTTACCTTGAGTCTATTGATATGATGTCTGGAGAGGTAAAGAACGACACTTGTGAACCATTCCACCGCTTGTTTTTTTTTTTTTTTTTTTGGTGGTGGATTACTTTTATTACTACAATTTCTCATTTTTGCAATGCAGGAGGATCGAGAGAACATAATGAGAGCTAGAGCTACTGGGAAAGCTGTTCTGACTAGCCCTTTTAGGTTGTTGGGTTCTCATCATCTCGGTGTGGTTTTAACATTTCCTGTTTACAAATCTAAGCTCCCTCCCAACCCAACAACAGAAGAGCTCATTAAAGCGACCGCAGGGTATATGCTTATTTCACTAATTGTCAGCTTTTTGTTTTTAGAATCTTTTTTCTTATGTTTCATATTAGTAATTAGAGGATGAAGGTTGTGTTTAGTATAAAAATTTTAGGTACATTATTAGCATTTTATTAAGCAGCAGTTAATCTGTCAATGCCACTATTAGTGTTATCGACACAACTTCTATCATTGAGTTGAAGAAAACTGTTTCTGTTACAAGGCTTGTATTTGGTTATATTTTGTTGTAAGCATTTCAATAGAACATGTGATTAATGAACTTTTTAATTGGAGGCAGATATGTTGGAGGATCCTTTGATGTGGAGTCACTTGTGGAAAATTTACTTGGTCAACTTGCTGGTCATCAAGCAATTTTGGTCAATGTATATGATGTCACGAACTCTTCTGATCCCCTAATCATGTATGGCAACCAATACGAAGAAGGTGATGTTTCTCTTGTCCATGAAAGTAAGCTTGATTTTGGAGATCCATACAGGAAACATCAAATGATATGTAGGTAGGTTCTTCTGGCTACTGTACATTACATTTTCTGGAACTGACTTTCGGCATTTTGTCAGCAGAAAGATGCTTATGATCAAACTTTTGTACAGGTATCACCAGAAGGCACCGCCAAATTGGACAGCACTTTCTACTGCAATCCTATTCTTTGTGATTCTTCTTTTAATCGGTTACATTTTATATGGTGCTGGGAATCATATTGTCAAAGTAGAGGATGATTTCCACGAAATGCAGGAGCTAAAAGTTCGAGCAGAGGCAGCCGATGTTGCCAAGTCACAGGTACTTTTCCTTGACATGTCGTTGGCACTTGGCATATTTCGATATTTCCTTTGATTACGCAACAATAACTAATACTGAAATTTTTGTTTTTGTCAGTTTCTAGCTACTGTCTCTCATGAAATTAGAACACCTATGAATGGCATTTTAGGTAACTGCAAAATTCTCTCTCTCTTTGCCTAACATGTAACATATGCTTTCATAGCTTTCACTTGCTCATTAATAATGTTATCACAAAACAAAACTCTGTATGATTGTAGGAATGCTTGGTCTGCTTCTACGCACGGAATTGAACTCAACTCAACGGGACTATGCTCAGACTGCTCAAGCATGTGGGAAGGCTCTGATAGCATTAATAAATGAAGTGCTTGACCGAGCAAAAATTGAAGCTGGCAAATTAGAGCTGGAAGCGGTTCCATTTGACCTTCGTTCCATACTCGATGATGTCCTCTCTCTTTTTTCAGAGAAGTCTAGACACAAAGGTTTAGAGGTATGCTCAATCGTTACTAAACCTATTGTGAAGGCCAATACGAGTTTCATAATAATATCTTAATTCGGTTTCCTCTCTTTATTTGATGATCTAACTTCATTATCCTTTTTTTTTTTTTCATTTTACCTTTCATAGCTGGCAGTGTTTGTTTCTGATAAAGTTCCAGATATTGTTATGGGAGATCCTGGGAGATTCAGACAAATTGTAACAAATCTTGTTGGCAACTCTGTTAAAGTAAGTGGAATTTTCAAATTTTATTTGCCTAAAGTTATTTGCATTACTAATATTCATCTTATGTTGGAAATGTTTGAAATTTTGCTGTTGTATAGCAAGATACTTGTTGATTACATTTCTGATTAACTTCAATATATTGCAGTTCACTGAGCGAGGCCATATATTTGTTAAAGTTCATTTATCTGAAAACAGAAAGCCCGTAACAAATGGAAAGCATGAGACTTATCGAAATGGAGGGTCTGAAGAAGTTGTGCATGCATCTGGCGGTTATAATCTCAAAACGCTAAGTGGATATGAAGCTGCTGATGAACGCAACAACTGGGATAATTTTAACCACTTAATTGCTGATGAAGAGTTTTTCTGCGATGCTTCAACTAAAAAAGTGGCCTCGAATGAATTTTATGAACAAGTCACCTTGATGGTCTGTGTCGAAGACACTGGAATTGGAATTCCTTTCTCGGCCCAAGATAGGATTTTCATGCCTTTTGTTCAGGCAGATAGCTCGACTTCTAGAAATTATGGTGGTACCGGCATTGGTTTGAGTATCAGTAAGTGCCTAGTTGAACTAATGGGTGGTCAAATAAACTTTATAAGCCGGCCGCAGGTTGGAAGCACCTTTTCATTTACTGCGGATTTTGGAATATTTAAGAAGAATCCAATAACTGAGGTGAAGAAGGTTAACTATGAAGATCTACCATCCAGTTTTAGAGGGCTTAAAGCCGTTGTGGTTGATGGGAAACCTGTTAGAGCTGCTGTGACTAGATACCATTTGAAGAGACTTGGGATACAAGTTAAAGTCGCAAATGCCATCAATAAGGCTGTTTCCTTGTGTGGGAAAAATGGGGCTTCCAGCACAGGGTAAGTTTTTAATTTTCCTTTTTGTAATTAATGCATTGCTATTTTTAATGAATTAATGTTAGGACTATGTGTGTTTAATCATAATTCCATCTAAAGTCACACATGATAGGCTGTGACTTGCTGACAGTGTAAAACGTATAAAACATTATACACTAACAGTGTATCAAAATTAAACTCTTTGAAGAATTGCATTTGTTCTTGTTGTGTGGTTCAATACTTGAGTTCATTAACTGAGTTAAAATATTTGGTTGTGGCAGGTTATTCCAGCCTGATATTATTTTTGTTGAGAAAGATTCATGGGTTTGTGGAGAGGACGGGATCTTCAGTGTGCGCCAACTGGACTGGAAACAGAATGGACATATATTTAAGATGCCTCAAATGATCCTTCTAGCTACAAATATTAGTAATGACGAATTTGATAAAGCTAAATCCGCAGGTTTTAGTGATACGGTGATCATGAAGCCACTGAGAGCTAGTATGGTGGGAGCTTGCCTTCAGCAAGTTTTGGGAACAGGCAAGAAGAGACAGCTGGGAAAAGAGATGCCTAATGGTTCAACTTCAGTTCGAAGCCTTCTGTTCGGAAAGAAAATTTTAGTGGTTGATGACAATGTAGTAAACCGGAGGGTGGCTGCAGGTGCCTTGAAAAACTTTGGAGCGGATGTGAAGTGTGCAGATAGCGGCAAAGCTGCTCTTGAAATGCTTCAATTCCCTCACAAGTTTGATGCTTGCTTCATGGATATTCAAATGCCAGAAATGGACGGGTATGTTTGTTTGCATCGATTATTAATTTTTTTTTTGGTATTATTTGAACATAACATGTTAACATGATAGTTGCATTGCTGATAATAAAAAAAAAAACTTGCATAAGTTGAATGCAAGTTACGTGATAGTTGCCCTGCTGATAAATTCAATGATATGCACGTAAGTTGAATGCACGTAACTTGCATGTTGGCTATACTAATTCACATTCAAATTATTTTGTTTGTATATAAACTCTAATTACACATGTTATGTATGTTCTAATTCACATCCATACTATATTTGTTTGTATATAAACCTTATCAATAGATGTTATGTGTGTTCTAATCCACATGAATATTATTTTTACGCATATTGTTTTTTATAAATCATGTACTTGCATTATTTTCAGGTTTGAAGCAACTCGTCGAATTCGGGAGATGGAGAGGACAGCGAATGAGGAGACGAATAGTGAATGTGGTGAAAGGAAAAGTGAATTCCATTTACCTATATTGGCCATGACAGCAGATGTAATCCATGCTACATATGAAGAGTGTTTGAAATGTGGGATGGATGGTTATGTTTCAAAACCTTTTGAGGAAGAGAATCTTTATCAAGCAGTTGCAAAGTTTTTCCAGACAAAACCTACTTCAGTAGATTCATGACAAAATGCAACTTAATTTATAGCATGTTCACACTACTGGCATATCATTATGCAGAGAGTAACAATATATATGAGGATTCTTGATTGATACTCAAAGTATGAAGTGTTCATTTCTAACAAGCTCAAAGTTTGAGTGGACATGATTACAATCTCAAGAGTAAATTTATACCCCTCATAACTCTTCATCCCTAGCTTGTGTATAGATCTCCCAAGGGAAAGGGATGTGAAAAATTATGTAAATTCCATATTTTTCTTATGCATCTCAATACTTACTTCCTTATTAGAAGGGTTTTTCTTTCTAGTAGTATTTTTTGTAAAATTGCCTCGTGTAAGATTTTCTTAGTTTTCTTTATATGTTCCCAAGAAAATGTTGGTGCTTAATTTAGAATGTGAGTGATGTGGGAACTATTAAAAAAATAGTATTAGAAATAGAAATTGATAATTGAAATGTAGTCAGTAATAAAAAAGATTTGAGCTGGGTGTTATTTTATTGTTTATTTTTTTTTTCTTCAAATAGTTTAGTAATTAGAATTTTATCCATTGAGATGAATAATTGGAGAATGCATGTTCAAATCCCGGTCCATGCTTACCGTAATGTTTCTATAAACTTTATTAGTTGATTTATATTGATGTTTCATTTAAAACTAGAGGATATTATATTCAACATTAAAATTTTAAATGTTACAACATTTATTTATCTTATAATTCAATGAGACATTGAGTCAAAAAGAAAAAAAATTATAAGGAACAAGTAAGGTCTCTATCCTATCTATCTATCTATCTATCTTCCCCATAAAAGGCACATGGTTAGGTTTGGTTGCAATCCAATCCAACACCCACTTTGTCCAGGCTTGTTAAGTGACAGTACAAAAAAGGGGCCCTCTACATGCAAACATGTGTCATCTCGTGCTTCATATATATCAATTTCATTTTATCCCGCATATTTGAATTTATTTATTTTTTTTCAGGTAAAAAGTTGTTTAAAAACATATGCAAATAACCAAAAAATTTAACGGGCAATTAACTACAGTTACTATTAGGATTTTTTGGTCATGTTTATATGTTTTTATGCAACTTTTTACGTGGAAATCAAAAAGCAATGTTGAATATATTTTGTACTCTCATAGTGAAGAATGCTTGCCATTTACAGCTGAGTGAAGACTGAAGCAAGGAAATCGAGGAATGATACTATTTTAAATTATCTTATGGTCTAAATCTCCTTCTAATCACCGACCATTTCTCCCTCTTTCCAAATTTTGTGAAGGATTTTAGTTTTGTGGTTCATATAATTGAGAACATCAAATTGCTCAACTCTTACTTTCGGTGGTGCAATCACTACTCCTTGTCTACTCTATGCACACTGTGCTTTGAGTAAATTTATTTTAATTCAATCTTAATTTCAATATCTTTCAAGTAACATGACCACTCCCACTCAATCCAGTTGAAAACATTATGTCACACTTGGAATGAGAACTTGCAAGTTACAAGGCCACAAAACACACATGATAAAAGATAATTTGACGAGTAGGAGCATTGTTTGAAATTCCCAAGAAAAAACAACCATTATACTAACAAAAATAATGATAACCTCCATCTCGTAGTTCTAAATTTCTTTTACTATCCCGTGAGTTTAGTTTGGTTGATAAAAAAAAAAAAAAAAAAATTAGTCCGAGGCTTAAGAATTTTTTTACATCCATACTTAGTCCCAGGCTTATCCGTCTTTATCACCCGTGACGTGACAACAAGGTCACTTTGAAGATAAATGAGTAAAGTTTTCTCATTGCATTTTTTACAAAAAGAGTCATTCATAATCAAACTTCTTTAGAAATATGTTTTCAATATAATTCATGGAGTTAAAGATAAATGTATTTTTATATAATATTAACTAATAAGTAAAAGTAAAAATAATAATATAATTCTCTTTAAAAAATGGTGTCATGGTCGCCGCCCTCGAGGTATGGTATTCGCACGTGGCAATCTCTAGTGAAACTTGTCACCGTTTGGTAGCAATTACAATGACAAGGCAGTTAACAAATAATGTTTTCGAATATGAATATATATATATATATGTGATGTGATTGCACTCACAAGCAATCTCTAGTGATGTGTTCGAACTTTGATCCAAATGCATGCATAACCGATTAAAGTTCGTTTAAGAAGAGAATTAGCTTTAGCTGGCTTATTATAATGGATAATTTTCAAAACCAGTACGGTGCTGTTCCTATAAGCAACAATGATCTAATTCATAGGGAACTTGATACTACCGGCGTTGTTGATGGTGGCGGAAGCACACAAGCCATGGCAGATACAACCACCGCAGTTGACACTACCACCACAGACGACGGTGTTTTTGTTGATGGGAACAAGACAAACAACCATCACAACAAGAAAGGAATAATTGACAAGATAAAGGAGAAGCTTCCTGGAACACACCATCATAAATAACTAGTTTTTATTTATTATTGTTTACATCATGTGTGTGTATCGTTTATTACTTAAGATTGCAAGTATTTGTGTTGTTTTTTACATGATGCATGTGTATCGTTTTACTCAACCAGTTTAATAAATTACTTGTGTTCGTGTTGTGTGTTTGAGTATATCTTAGTAAACTAGTATTATTATGTTACACACGAATATTTTTACATGAAAATTTGATAACAATAATTTAGATGAGTTTATAAGGCAATTCTCATTTTCCAAACTAGGCTTTCTAATATGGTATTAGAATTAGAATTTATTGTTCATGATCACCCACCATTTAGATCCATTCACTCATAATGAGTGGTAGATTTTGTCTTATATATAAATCGATTTTGTAAAGATAATTTAATAGAACATCGAGTGAGAGAAAAATATTTAACCACGATCGAATGGAAACATAAAACAAAGAATCATATTAAACAAAACAAAGAATCATATTAAGAACCTTTGTAACTATCTTCAATATTGAAATTAGCCTTCAAAATTTGAATCACAGAGATTCTCTAAGGAAAACAATTAATTATTGTACCCCGATGTCATGCTAATGCGAGAACAAATTGAATGGAGGATGATCTATATGCTTCTTCCTCAACGACAACTTATGGAATTAATGTCATCAAAATAAGGATTGCACTTGGCACTTTTGATGGTGGATATTATGGTTCTAATACCATATTTAGAAGCATGATATATAGCCCTATAATCCAACAAATAGAAAAGTAAACTAAGATTGTCAAAAAAGAAAAGTAAATTAAGAAAAAGATAAATTTTACTTCCTCTGTCCATAAGCTCCTTCGAAAAAAGTTGTCCTAAATATACGACAAATACTAGGTGCATCTTCCATTAAAATAAAAAAACACAAGGTGCATTTTTTGAGAGGGAGGTGCATTTATTATTATTATTATTTAAAAATATACCCGATCAAAAGTAAGTTATACATGCAAAATGAAGATATTAAATTCACTATCAGATTTTCTTTTTTTTTTTTTTTTTTTTTTTGGTAGATAGATGAAATGGCAAAGCCATTATAAACTCACACACACAAGTGGAGGTACCGGGGTTCGAACCCCGGTCATGACATCCGGCCTAACAATTTCGGCATTTTGCCAGTTGAGCTAGGACTTCTAGATCTATCAGATTTTCTTAATATATGTGTGAAAGTAAGAGATATTTATAATTATGAACGAGGGGAGAATTAAACGAATAAGAAAAAGTTGATTACAATTTGAGTTTCATACACTTTATATAGTGATTTTAACTAAACTAACAAATTTCAACTAATATGCAACTAATACTAATAAACTTTGCAACTACATTTAACAATATCTAATAAATATTTCTAATTATATCTAACAATATTTAAAAATGTGGTTAATCACATTACATTCTGTATATGAATAATAAATAATATAATGTATTGCAACTCATGAACCGTCTATTGGATACATTTAACCATGATTTGGAATGTCATTAACATAAAGTTTAAAGTGATCAAATATACATATACGTTCACAATTATCCAACTTATGCTTAATTATACATGATTTTTTTTTAGAAAAAATGTTAGTTTGTATCCTTAAGACACAGTTTTATAAATTAAATGTAGAAACTTAATTTTGAAAATTGAACATTCAATGTTTTGAAAGATGCGGATTAATTGAAAATGTAGAAACTTGTTATAATTGAAATGCAAAAAATTAACATTTTCCACTCAAAGCATCATCATTCAAACTTTTAAGTTTCTACATTTCAATTGGTCTTATCAATTAAGGGTCTTACTAACAAGTGTCATTTGAGTACTTTTTAATAAGGGCATTTGTTAGCGATACAAAAATAGAAATAATTGATAAATTTTAAGTAGAAAGGGTTGCATTTTAAAGTTTCAATGTTGAATGCACCATTTTCAAGACAAAATTTCTTCTTTAGTCTTCTTAACAACCGCATTTATGACACTTGTTATCATTTTCCTTTTTTTAATACAAAACTTATCTTTTAATTCTTTTTTAGATCTTTAACTTGTTTTGTAAGGGCACAAGTTAGCATGACCCTTCTTTAAAAGAAAGATGCTTAACATTTAATTAATAACAAGAGTATTAATTTATTTTGGGCTTTGCCCTCTTCTTGTATAAAAAGGAAGAGTATTAATACAATAGTGTACACCATTCACTCATTAATTATTATAGAAAAAACTAATTTTTTTTAAATTCGTTGAATAAATGTGCAACCGTATATATTTGTCATCAATTAAATTTCACCCGAAAGTTTGTAAAATGAGATGCAAAAATATTCCTTAAAAGATTTTGAGATGTTTAAATATGTATGATATTCATTAGTTACAATGTATTTTATATATACTCTTCAAAATAGTTGTTAATCATGTTCAAAAATCGTAGATGATACATTGACCGTAGATGCGCAACAGGACTTAAGGAAATTGAAGTGAAAATTAGGTTTGTAACACCAGAATTCGTCAATCTGAGAGTTGATGGCACAAGCAAAAGTTAACTTGAGAGAAAAGGAACCAAACCAACGACAAAGCTTATTCTCCAATGAAATAAGACAAACAAGAAACCGTAATCATAATAGTAAATCTGTGCATGTGAGGTCAAACCTAGATGAATGATTGCATCTTTCTTCTTCTTGAGCTTGGGTATAACAACTTTCAGAAGGCCATTCTTCATCACAGTTATGTCGCAGCATCAATTGGATCTTCGATGGTGAGAGTATTGTTATTCACATGAAAACAACGAAATCGTCTGATTCTCTCTCGACAAATTAAATACGTTTTCCGTATCCGAAAGTATATACGGACCCACCCACCCTCTTCAAGACTTGCGGGATTGTAGTTCTTAGGCACATTAGTGAGGTAAACACCGACATGGCGTGGATGGGGTATGGCAGCCATGAAAGAGCGGAAGGAGGAGAGGAAGCGGGAAGAAGCCATTGATTTCTAGAACCAAATTAATCCCTATTCATTTATAATAAAATCAAATAAAATAATACTAAGTCGTTGTTGTTTAAATAGTTGATGCATCTAATCTTGATATAGGACAGAAAGAAAGAAAAAAAAGGTACATGCAGGTGTTTTATCCCATATCAATTTTGTTAGCCAACATGCGACATCACTAGCTCATGAGAATCTAATTTAACACACTCAAACATCAAAAAACAACTTTTTATACATAAAAGTTAACAACTGTTTTCATTTTTGAATCCATAACACTTGTTAGCAACACTTGTTTGTTAAACAGATTTGAAATTTAATGGTCACAAACTATCTCATGAGATAAAGGTGTCCAATCAAGGGATTAGGACACTAGAGTAAGAAAAAAAAATAACTTGGAGAAAGTAAATTGAAAATCTAAACCATTGTAATATAATGCATCGTCTTTTAAAATAAAATGGAGAAGAATCGCTTAAAGGTAAATTGAGAATAAATAGAATGGAAGGAAATAAAATTGAGAAGATTCATTTTCATGTTCAAACACGTACTGGTATGTATATTGTAATAGATATTAATCAAAAACTGCATTCTGTAACTATTTTTAGATAAGTTTGTTTTAAACTCTATGAGTTAGTTACATTACCTGCTCCACAAGCTAAAAGCTTTGTATTGTGAAACTCATAACAAATGAATGAAATTCATATTGCATACAATAATTATCTCTATTTGTTCTTCTTCTTCCTGATCCAAAATCTAGAAACCAAGGTATAACCGTCTTCCAGTTTTGACAGTTTATCCACCTTGTTCTATAGGCTCATCCACCTAGTTCTATTGAGAAAACACCATTGTTGCGCTAACATATTGCACAACTCAAGAAATGTGTCCAAGTGCACTACAAATTCCAGTTTCCAGTTTCAGATTTAACACTGTTAAATTAATTTGAATCTTACACGTATGTACATTTTGCAACCTACAAACTTGACGAAATGAAAGAAAAAAAAAATGTCAAGTTTGCGCAAGTGTAACGTTTAATCTAAAATTGCGGATTTATTTACTTAGATATGAGAAATCGACTACTGATGGAAGCACTATACATGCAAATCTTATTATTTTTAATTTTCAGTTATATCTACTTTGAAGGTTAAAGGAAGTCTCTAAAAGGCAGAAGCATAGAACCGAAAAGTAAACGTTGATTTTTAATGACTAGTTCCTTCTGTGTTAGCACAACTCAATTAATCAACGATACAAAAGCTTAAATACAGAGATTCGTGATTATGAACACCCATAAGAATTGTAAGCATGAAAAACTGTGACATTTTAAAATGAAAGTCCTCAACAGAGTCACTACTCTCTATAGTCTCCCACAGAAACCTTGGCCACATTTAGTGAGACCATAAGTTATACAAGTTCTTAACAAACAAATTTGATACGATAAAAACAAATTAAACGCTGCAGATCGGCCGCATGCTGCTTCTATTCCCTGCTTTGATTTACATATAGTGAACCAGTTCACAGATTAACCACACTAGTCTTTAGGGAAAAGGAAATTCACGCCCAGGAATTTGAAATTCACGCCCAGGAATTTGGCTTTAAGTGGGCAATAGATCAGGTAGTAGTTTTTTTATTAGAAACGGCAATAGATCAAGTAGTAGTGACTCGAACAATTCATTCATGTAGCTACTCTCGAGAGAGCCAATTTTCTAAGCACCTTGACGAAGATTTGAACATTTGAGAATAAGAACCAAACTTAAGATGTGTACTCGAATGGTTGAGGAGGTTGAGGCTCCTCGTCCACAGCCATTGCTGATGAAGAACTCTGCAATCCTGGTCCTGACCCGCCAGCAGTTGATGTGGTAGATGCAGGTGTGTCAGTAATAGCAAGAACTTCAGGCTCGGTAGGACGCAAGTCTTTAAGAAGCACAAACCCTGATGGTGCCAACTTAACTGGAACATATCTGCTGTCCTGCAAAAATTTAATGAACTTTTCCTGAGCAGGAACAACTCTTGCTGGATTTGTTAGAATCTCAAAAGTAGGCTCGGGCTCTGATTTCTTCTCTGTTGGGCTATCAACCTTTAAAACAATAAAGTTTCGGAATGTTATTAAGTTGCACGTAGAAATCAAATATTTTAACAGAAATAATAATTTTATCTGACAAGTCATGAATCGAGAGAACTGTAATAAAACAATTTTCACTTATAATGTGATAATGTATGCATTACCTGCATGGCTTCTCCATCCTTCTCACTGGAAGATTTTCCTTTTCCAGCACTTGGAGCTGATGTAGAGTCGGGACTAGATGCAATTTCAGCATTAGCCTTCTGTTCCTCAGCTTTCTTACTAGCCCTGGCTTTGGCCTTAGCTGATGTTGACAATACAGCAGTTGGAAGTTTCACAGTTGAAGTAGTGGTGGGAACAGTGGTAGGCTTGGGGTATTCAAAAAGTGAAGGCTTTGCAAGAGACAAGAACTCAAACTTTGGAGATTTCAGATCATAGTTCAGACCGATTAAAGCCGTTGGTGAAAAGGCCAAGCTTATGAAATAGATAAGAGGGTACCAATACCAAAATTGGCTGAAAACTGCAAGACCAACCACTGCAGTAACTTTATCATGCTTAGTCTTAGAAAGTAGTCTTATGGTCACATTTCTTCCGCCAGCATCAAGGATTCCGGAGGCCAAAATTGCACCCATCTTGCTCATGGTATCCTCATGCTTGTCAAGGATAATTTTCTCCAATTGTCGCCTGGAATACACGCACACGCATGTCAGAAATTAACAGATTTGTTGCTTCAACATCCAAATAATATACATTCCTTACCTGAAGGTTCCAACACGCGAATCACTAGCTTCACTAATCTGAACCATGACCATAGCCATTGCTATGAGGGCACCCTGACGAACAAAATCAACAACATCCGAAGTCAAAGGCTCCAGCAAAGATATGGCCTCACTAAGACCTGTACCCGCACAGGAAATACCCACAGCAAGAGCTGCTCCGTAACGAACATGTGGATTGTATGATTCTGATAGGAGGGAAACAATTCGAGGAGTCTGCAGTGTAGGAAAGTAACATTGTAAATCACAAAAAATCAACCAAAACAGACTACAGCCACACAAAAAAAAAAGGTAACTTGGGACAAGAGGAAATATAAAAAGAAAAGGACAGAACTAACCTGCTCTGGATCAGAGTACAACACAAACCCTAATGCTAGGACCGCAGTCCTCCTGACATCATCACTCACATCAGACACAGCAAAGTGAAGTAATTGACGAATGGCCTTATTGTTTGCTGTTCCGCTATACGCCAAAGCCAGTGCATACATGCCACCATAACGTAATATTGGATCCTGATCTCGAGTCATCTGCTCAATTAAAGTGTCCGCCTCTTCTTCTCTTCCGTAAACCGTAAGAGCAATTCCCAGAGCTAACCCTCTGAAACATTTAGAAACAATAAATATCAGAGCCAGAGAAGCCGTGGTTTAACGGATTGCCGAGTGAAACACCTTTACCTTATAATTTTTTCGTGTTGTGTCTCGTGTGCATAAGTGAGCATTTCATTTGCCTTATCGCTGCCTGTTCCAACCATGAGTAGGCCCATACTGATACCAGCAGCCTCACCGGCAACAGCACTATCGGTGTACAGAACATTTTTTATTTCTTCATAGATATCCTCATCAGCAGTTCCTAGAGATGCCAATCCAAGACCTAGACATGCACCATGTTGAATGACCTGGCCATAAACAACAAATTAGATATAGCAATAGTCTTTTCTTTGACGGGAGAATTATCTATATTTATGAGCACCTCAACAGTCGTGCTGCGCAAGCTATCACGGAGGAATTGTTTGATGCCCTCTCCATGGTTGGCATGAATCAGACCGAGGGCATAAAGAGCACCACCTTCTGAGTATGGACTACCACCACCAGTCCCACCCTGAGGCAAGTAGGGCGCCATCAGTGACCTTCCCTGCTGCAAATGACCTCTATGGATAACACCAAGTCCAGCCGTTGCACTGAATTTGGCCCAATTAGTAGCTCTGCTCAACCAATCCTAAAATTTTCAAGGAACAAAAACCTTAAGAATGGGAAATTACAGGGAAAGAGGGGGAAAACAAAACTATGCGATGATAACTCACCAAATTTTCCCTCAGGAAAGTATCCACGGTTGTTCCAGCATGCATTATTGCATTGGCATAAATGGTAGCACTGTGGCAGACACTATTTCTCATCTCCACAGACTGCTTTATGGTCTTCAAAATAAGGAGGTCAGATCTGAATGCAAATTACATCCAAACAGTATAAGAACTAACATACTACCGATGATCTAATAAAATATTATTAAAAGAGAACAGTCTCACTTGTTATGGCTGTAAAGGAACTGCAGAGTCAGCTGTATCGAAGTTTCTCCAGACAAAATTCCCTTTATTTTGTTTAATCTCTCAGCATACATTTTTTCACTTGGATCCTCAGGCACATTGACAGCAGAAGCTGGTTCCCCATCCGTCATTGGAACATCATCTGGTCCACTCACACCAGCATTCTGAGTAGAATCTGCATCACTGGGTTTTGGCTCTACGGACTCTAAAGGTTGAGACTTTGGCAATGAAAGGCGATCTCTGACATTTAGAAGAAAAGCTTGGTGCTCATTCTCGACCAAATCAAAAGCTATTTGAAGTGCCAAAAGAGCATCATCTTTGTTTTCAGAACGTAAAAGTTTTTCCAATATGCTTGCAACCCCCTCTGGCTCATCCAAGAACATAAGACACTGACAAATGCTCAGATAATCTGGTGAAGGAAGCTTTTGAAATACTTTAACAAGGAGACGGAGAACCTGAACAAAAAAAAACAAGCAATATCAACTTTTGTCAAGACCGCCGCTGTTAAAAATTCTTTATAAATATTTCCAGCACAAACATTTGTCTCATTTGAGAACAGTTGCTAAAGATTTGAGAGTCCTATTAACGGTCAACACCAAAAGAGATGTTTAAAAGATGATTAAAATCATAAAAATTTCAATTGAATATAGCTCAATGACTAAAATTAAAGGGATGAAAAGGGAAGGGAAGATTTTCCGGATATATTCTGCGTATAGACTTCAATATAACTATAAGATCTCATTTCCCTTACCTCTTGTCTGTATTCTCTAAGATTCACAAAGGAATGAGAGACATGAATGCAGTATGAGAGAGTTCCTTGCACATTGTCACTTCTTGTAATTGCTTCCTCAAGTTTATCCAATCTCCTGCATTCAATGGCAGTTCCCATAGCTTGTTGGTATTTTCCATCCACAATACACCTGAATTGAAAAAAAGCAAGGAAAATTGAGAATTGAGGGAACTCAAAGTTAAGGATACAAAAAACATAAGAATTATTATAGTTTATACATACTTGTCCAACAATCTCTCCACAATTGCTTCCAGTCTTGGGTCCACTTTGCTAGATTCATCTGCTGCCTTAGACTTGAAACTAGCATATTCATCTATAGCCTTAGCTGAAAACATAAGATTTTATAAATTGTCGTGGAATAGAACATATGATTTCATTATACCAAAATGAATAAAACCACTAACATGTAACACCAACTAAACCAATATTATCAATGCAGTCCATTTTCATAGAGATCGTAGTATTCTTGAAAGATCTGCATACGGCATTAAATTAAAGGCTTAATTGCACTTTTGACCCCCTATCTTTTCAAAAGTTGCGATTTTGGCCCCCTAACTAATTAAAATACAAAACAGCCCCCTATGTATTGGATCTTTGGCAGTTTTGGCCCCCAAGGCCACTTTTGACTTAGTACGTGGCACTCACATCCCTTAAGTGAGGTGCCACGTGTCAACCATTGTGACTAAGTCAAAAGTGGCCTTGGGGGCCAAAACTGCCAAAGATCCAATACATAGGGGCTGTTTTGTATTTTAATTAGTTAGGGGGCCAAAAGTGCAATTAAGCCTAAATTAAATAGAATAAAAATAAATAACAATTCTCACCTAGAAGAGTATGGACATAGTCAGAATCCTGTGAAACATCAAACAGGGGACCAGCTCCAAGGGCATAGGATAGTGAGTCATTCAACTCGCCCAAGTAATAAAAGACCTAAGATAAAGGAGCGAAGAAAAATCAGATACTAAAATACAAACCATGAGACAAAATCCAGCATTTAAGAATAATAATATATGGATGGATATGAAAAAACTTAAGTCCTCTGGTGATTGGTTTAGAAGCCGGGTACAATCAAAAAGAATGAAAGCCGACAATAGTTATCTCAAATATCATGTAAAACACATCATAACAGCTTAGCTACTTGACGAAAGAGACTCCGTATGTGCAAAAACAGCATCGCACAGTTATCAATAGAACATGTGACAATTCAAATAATGAGCAGAATACACTACCTTTGATACAAGTAATGCGGCAAGTTGCCTTTGATGCTGATCAAACTCCTCATCTTCGTACAAACTCTCACTGTTCAAAACATGAATAAGAAACACACATGTTTAAACCCCAAAAACATTTTCATTCCGACAAATTAACACTAAAAAACTAATTCAACCAAGTAAGAAAGAAACATGATATCAACGAGTGAAAAAAGGACACGATGCTACAAGGAAAAGTCTTAATGATTTCGTATAAATTCCCTTAATTCAGAAGCTTTCAAAACCTATGTTGTCAATAGTGGATAGCAGAAAATGGTGTTTTGTTCAAATTCCCGCTATTAATACTCTAACTATATCCGCTATTTGACAACACTTTGTACTAAATAGCCTATCGTGAAATAGTAGCAGTTTGTTCAAATTCTACTACACGATGGCGCCGCTATTCGTCAACACTGTTCAAGACTGAATTGTTGAATTTTGTCACTAAACCTAGACGATTGAAAATAAACTCTTGCAAGTAGAATTTGACTACAAAAAAGTATTGCTATAATTGAAAAACTAATTAAAAAAACAGAGATGAGCGAAGCAATTGAAACCGAAAAGCACGAAATGAAAGAAAGTTGAAAAAAAGTGATTACATACATGAGGGGAACACTTGTGGAGATCTCTGGCCAGAAGCTATCGACCAGATTGTTGAGGTTGGAGAGAGCGTGAATCTTGAGGGAGATATGGGACTCGTTAAGCATCGCCAACATACCACCGGCTGAGCTGACCAACGTCGTAGCCATGATTGAAATCTAGGGTTAGGGTACGAAACGAAGAAGAGATTCAGCGATTGATTGAGAGAGAAAGAGAGAGAGATCTCGATGAAGAAGATGATTGAGTAGGGTTGGGGTTTGGTATTGAGAGAGAGATTCAGCGATTGATTGAGAGAGATCAAATTCGCGATTTCAATTTCAATGGTGGTACCAATATCAAAGGGTGAGTTAATTAATACTGACTGTGTATTTGCTGCTTTCAATATATGTATATATATCGTATATCGTATATCGTATACCGTATATTCTTTTCTTTTTCAACAAGCTATCATAGATTTTTTTTTGGTACAAAGTAATCATAGATTTTTACTATCTCCCAATCTCGCATGCTTAATATTTCCTTCGTCCGACAATAAATGACTTATTTGATAATATGTAATTTTGATTTAATATATTTTGACAACATTTTTCTACTAATATACAAAAATAACTAATATCATATTTTTAAAATATTAAATTTTCATTTTTTTTTAATATAAAATTAATAATATTAAAGATACAAAATGTGCATTGGTGGTGGCAATAAGTTGTAGTTTTTATTTTAAAAACATTATATCTCTCATTTAATGGAAATGACTGTCATTTTGATAATAATGAATGTGTTTTATGTTTGACAGTTTTTTTTTTTTTTTTTACAAAATGTTTCACAACTTCTGATAAGCATATATTTGTAAAATGTTTAAAAAATTATAACAATTATTGATTATGGCCTCATTTGAATTGGCTTATTTTGAGCTTATGTAGGTTTATCTACTCCCATAAGCATTTTTAAAGGTGTTTAGATAAATAAATAAAAATAGCTTATCATAGTTTCATAAGCTGCTTATGTCATATTTTAATAAGCCTAAATTTTCAACTTACCCTCCAGCTTAACAAGGAGCTTATGAATTTATGTAACCTCCTTCGATTCTCTCTAGATTCACTTTTTCAAAACATATATTTTTATTTGATTTTTTTGTTTTTAGAAAAAAAACATATATTTTAATTATAATGTTAGTTATCTTTGGTTGTGCATGAGTGACAAAATTGTTATATACTTATCTTATTAAAGTAACACACGTAACTAAAATTTTTTTTTTAAGGATGATTTTTATTATTTTTTTGTTACGTAACAAAATGAAACTGAATAAAAAAAACAAACTTAACTTGTCTCTTTTTTTAGTAACAAACTATACATTAATATCTATATATATGGTAAGTTTACAATCATAGTTTCTCAAGTTTCTATTTATATTATTATACTTTTTTTTTTAAGAAAGCTTATCATATATTATTATACTTGTGTATAATGATGTTTAGACTATTTATTTACACCTCGAATGTTAATTTTGTCTTATATGAATATTAATATTTTTTAAAGACGAATATTGATTATACTATATATATAATTATAATTAATATATTATAATATTATTTTTACATCTTGATTAATTTTATCAAAAACTTGATAATTGTGGTTCGATTCTTTGATTTTTTTGTTAAATTAAAAATATTTAAAATTTTGATAATTGCTTATGTAATGTCACATCCAAACACTTCAATTTATGTAAGTACTTTTTAGTGTACATATCCAAACATAAATAGCTTATCAAGTATAAGAGCTTATGATGTAAGCTCTAATGTTATAAGCCCTGATGCTATAAGCATCTATATAAGCTGTTTATCTAAACGGGGCCTATGTTGATTTTGATTCTTATAATAAGAATTGAAGAGAGTATTTTTATTTTTTTTATCTGCAAACCACTTACTTAATTTTTATTTTTTAAAATATACTTACTTTTTCCAATTCAATTTTGCATCTATTGTGTGCTTTTTGTCGACAGTATAATGAGATAATTTCACATCTCTTTACGAAGTGTCATTGGTCAGAGCAATTATGATCTGCTTTCTTTTTAAGTGTGGTGCTCAATTCGCATACTTTCAGGTACGTATTCATCTAAAAGTGTCATTGAATAATCAATGTATCTTGCCTATAATTATGATCGGATACATTAGATATTTAATGAATCTAAAAATTTGTTTTTTACTTGTAAATGTGACTGGAGTATAATGCATTAAAAATAAAAAATATTTTGAGTGGATAGATGTTGATGTGGATCTATTGTATCATGATGTATGTTTTAACCGTTTTTTGTGTCACTTGTGCCATTGTAATACTTTGCTAAAAAACAGGTCTTGCTAAGAAACTAAATGTATAAATTTAAGGGTTAAATATGTGTTTAGTCCCTACATTTTGCGCTCCTTTGATAAATAGTCCCTACATTTAAGTAAAAGTTTTTAAAATTCTCACATTTTATATTCATTATCAAATTTAGTCCTTGCCGTCAATTCTTTGTCCACTCACCAAACGGACTACTGATCTGGATTTTTTTTTTTTTTTACCTTTAAATATGTTTTTAGTCCCTGTAAAATTGAGACCTTCTAAGTTTAGTCCTTACTTAATTTTAATAGTTTTTTTTGTCCCTATGAAAAATTTCTCCACTCAATATTTGTCCTTAGTCAATCCAATTTGTTTAATTTATGCTTAAAATTATCGAAAAAATTTGATTTTTACAATTGATAATATCATTGTGATCACACCCAATTATTGATTTATCTATCGATAGCTACTCAACAAAATCTAAAACGAATTTATACACAAGCTAAGCTAGCAAGGGAAGCCATATGGTTGATTATTTTCCATTTAATTATCTTCCTCTTCATAACAGAAGTGAAATATTAAATTTTCTTCCTCTTCATATGAAAGCAACTTCACTCTGCCTACATAGTAATGTATGAAAATAACAGAAGTGATACACGTTGATATTTCCGTAAAAGAATGAACAAGTAAGACTACAAACCTTCATAATCATTAGCAAAATAAACATATTCATTAGTATTATATAAAATGCAATTGGCATTCCAATTGTACATCATAATGAACCTGCAATTGGTACTCCAATTGTCTATGTTGGAAATGTCTATCCAACCAAAAACAAAATAAAAGAAGGCTAGAAGTTGTAGTAGTTGGACCTAGGTTAAGCTTCATCACATATTTAACAAAAAAAGATGAAGCATTACATGTCAAATGCTTCATTACACACACTTAGTTCAACATAAATAGGCATCAAGCATCAAAAAAGTATTACTAATATAAGTTATAATTTCATGCTTCAATTTCCTTCCTCTTCTCCTAGATTTGATTGTGTATATGTATGTTCTAGTTCCTGAAAAATCTTTTAAGATAAATATTCATACTCTTTTCTTGTGTATATGTATGTTCCATTCGATTTAGATTTTGTTCAGTAGATAAATCAAAAATTATGTGTGCGATCACAATGATATTATCAATTGTAGAAATAAATTTTTTGCGATAATTTTAAGCATAAATTAAACAAATTGGATTGACTAAGGACTAATATTGAGTGCAGAAATTTTTCGTAGGGACTGAAAAAAACTATTAAAATTAAGGACTAAACTTAGAATGTCTCAATTTTATAGGGACTAAAAACATATTTGAAGGTAAAAAAAAATAAGTTGTTAGATCAGCAGTCTGTTTGGTGATTGGACAGGAAATTGAAGGCAGGGACTAAATTTGGTAAGGAATATAAAATGTGAGGATTTTAAAAACATTACTTAAATGTATGGACTATTTATCAAATGAGCGCAAAATGTTGGGACTAAAAACATATTTAACCCTAAATTTAATTTTAAATTATATTTTAAGATCTTTGTCTTATGTTCTTACACGCAAGTTAACATTTCTAAAAAAAAAATATTTGTCATTTAACGAAAAATTAAGAGAAATTTTGTAGGCATCATATAGACGAAGTGGAAGATCATCATGCAACTAATATATGGAGTAAATTATCGTAGCTCATATAGTGAAATATAAACCGCTTTGGCATTTAATTTTCGACGATTTCTGTTGTGGTCTTATTTTTGTTCTATTAAATTTTCCTATAAGTTTATTAGTTATTCGGTTAACTTATGTTTGCTTTATAAACATTACATGAAATGGCTAACTATGATTCTTACACTATATAATAGTACAGTTTATTTATGAAACAAAATTATATCAGTACTGTAATTCTTATTTACGTGCAAATGTTTTGTTTTTCTTAAAATTACCATAACTGCGGTTCAAACTACTATCAAATGCACACAAAAAAAAAAAAAAAAAAACCTTAATTACAACTTTGGCCCTCTAAGTATTACGATGTTGTGATTTTGGCTCCCTATTGAAAATAAGGGTCTTGTTAACCATTGTCCTGCCTCCGAGGCACTCGTTAAGCAACTAAAAGTAGAAAGAAAAATTAAAATTTACATTGAAAAGAACACTTTTTAAACATTCAAAAAGCAGAATGCACAATTTCTAAGACAAAATTTCCTTTTATAATTCCTTAACCACTGGTTAACATTTCCCTAAAAACAATAGCAACACAGTCCGTTAAGTTTACTCCCTTTTGCATTTTTGACCCCTCAATCCAATTTTGACCCACTTAACACAGACGTGACACCTCACTTACGTGAGTGGGATGCCATGTGGGTAATTTTTTAATTAAAAATAAATAAATAAAGTCAAGAGTGTACTTATTGAATTAAAAAAAATTAAAAAAGAAAAGAAAAGAAAAGAAATGGAGAATGGAAAGAGAGACCGAAGAAAGAGTTTCATGAAGGATAGACCATCAGATTTTCCTGAACTACTCCTATCCACCGCAGTCGACGACGCATCAGTCGGAGCACCAGATGGAACGGAGTAGGCGCATCCGCCGGTGAAGGAGCTGAAGCAGGTGTTTGTGAAGGAAGGAGCACCAGCAAACATCGGCGTCGGTGATGATAAGGGTCACCATTTTCTCACAAAGCCACAAATTATCATCACTGAAATCGCTACCAATAATTTGTCTCAAAAGGGAAATCAATAAAGCAATGTAGCCAATCCAAGAGACTCGAATCATTTCGTCAGTGACCCAGATAAGTTGATGTTTCACGGACCCAAGATGTTTTAGGTATAGTTGGTGGACGATATTGAGGAGGAGGTTGAGGAAGGTGGTGTAACCGTTGGCGATGATAGTGTGTAAGTGTTTGGTATGGCGTGAAGGATAGCGTGGTTGAGTTGAATGTATTCGTCAGGATTTGGAATGGTTAAGGAGAAGGGTGGTTTCAAGGAAGGTTCAAGAGATTGGAGGGATTGTTTGAGAGAGATTTCAATTTGATTTCAAGGAACACGGTAGTGTTTATTACATAGATAGGCATACAGGTTTTTGGGTAGCACAAAGAACAGGGTAGTGCCTTTTCCATTTTCCATTTATTTTTTTAATTCAATAAATACGGATTTGGCTTTTTTTTAATTAAAAAAATATCAATGTGGCATCCCACTCACTTAATTAAGTCAAAATTGGATTAAGGGGGTAAACTTAAGAGTCTTGGTTGTTATTGTTTTTTATAGAGGCCAAAATAGCAACATTGTCATACGAGGGTCAAAAATGTAATTAAGTCAAATAAATTATGTAAAGATGAAAATGTCGTTACATAAAAAAATCAGCCATTCAACATACATTACTGCAGTTGTTCTTAAAGTGACATTTTAAATTTTGTGGTAGCCAAAAATACGACATTTTAGAAAACGTCATTTTGGTTTATACTGGCGGTTCAAACTGCCATAATTTGTAAAATTTAGCCGCGGTAATAAGCAGTTTTTTATAGTGGCAAATTAAAAATAACACTATGATTTTATTATATAAGAGTTTATACAAAATATAAACTTAAGTAGGTTTACAGTGAACACAAATATAACTGACGAGAAAGCTTAATAAAAACACAACAAAGTTAACAGCAATAAATCATTATTACAAGTATGTATGTACAGTTGGCAGAGATTGTTGGACTTTCTGTTCATACATGTTGTAACTTAGTTTAAAGTTTAGAGTTTTACTATAACTGGATTATATGGAACAACGTTATATAATATTTTTGGTTATCTATGGTATTACATAAGGGTATATCCTCCCAAATTTAAATTTTCATTATTATTAAAAATCAAAATATGCGTACTAATGTTGTGTACGTACACACATGCATACATATATATAAAGTCAAGTAACTAATTTTTGAGCTTACATTAGTACTATTATTACTGTTATTATTTTCAAAATCAACAAATCATGGAGACACTTGTTATCCACGTTCTTAATAATTTTCAAAACACCAATCACCTCCGCTCAATCTCACATGATTTGAAGGTAAATTGCCACAATTTCTATCGAAGATGACTTGGAAAATATTAGGCTCGACAAAGAAAAAAAATATATGTAGTTTGAGTATCTACATAGTCATGTAATGAGTGTGACATGACTTGACAAGTAAGACATTGAACATACATACATCAGTTAAAGGATGGCATGTGCCTTTTTTGGTATGTTAGGTTTCGTTAATTTTATGCACCGTAGATTAAAAATTGTCTATTCGCATGGAAAGGTTTATTTAGATTATGTGATCATGTCAGACCTATAGTATATTGAGGTATGACTGTAATAAAAATGTTTAATTCATCCATCAAATTGATAAAATAAAACCCTTAGAGGTGAAAAAAGAAAAAAGGTGACATGATCCTTAACTAACCTTCGACAAAAAACAAAAAAAAACTCATTACAAATATTATTATGTGTGGTTCCCTTTAAGTGTAAAAATAAAACTTAACACTTATTACAAACCATTGATTTGTAAAATATCCAAAGTAAATGGAGGAGTTAACACGTCACATCCAATTTCTCTCTCTCTTTGCTAAAAAAAAAAAAAATCACTTCCCTTTCTCTTTCGTTGCATAGTCTTGTCTCCTTAACAAAACCAATTTCTCTCTGACAAAACTTTTTTTTTTCATTGGGGGTTCCTCTTTCTCGTCCATCGTTAACAGATGCAATGTGATCGTCTTCCTTCTCGAACCTTTTGTGGGGGATTCTTTATTTTTTTCCTCACATTCAATATCCAATTTTATGATACTCATAATAATTATCTAAAACACAAAAATAATGGGAAAACTTGGATTAAGTTATGGAGGTTCGTTGGATTTTGTTTTTGGCTTGGTGTTTTCTATTTTAGTTATCTCAATAAGGTGTGAAGATGTCGAGGTTATGAATATTTTGAAGAAAACCATAAATGCTCCTGTTACTTTTCAATGGACAGATCCTGATGTATGTAAATGGAAACACGTTAATTGTGATTCAAGAAAACATGTCATTGCAATTCAAATAGGGAACCAAAATCTTCAAGGCTTTCTCCCGAAGGAACTTGTGATGTTAACAACATTACAAAAGTTCGAGTGTCAAAGAAACGGCCTCACCGGTCCATTCCCTTACCTCTCAAAATCACTACAGAGGCTTCTAATCCACGACAACAAATTTAGCTCTCTTCCTAACAATTTCTTCACGGGAATGAGCAATTTGCAAGAAGTAGAAATCGACAACAACCCTTTGCCTCCATGGCAAATTTCTAATTCTCTTAAAGACTGTGTTGCACTCCAAACTTTCAGTGCTGAAAGTGTTAGCATTGTTGGGACTATTCCAGATTTTTTTGGCAGAGATGGTCCCTTCCCTGGATTAGTTTTTTTGGCACTGTCTGGTAATTCATTAGAAGGTGTTTTGCCTGCAAGTCTTTCTGGAAGTTCAATAGAGAACCTTTTGGTCAATGGACAAAATAGCAACAATAAACTCAATGGTACCCTTATTGTGTTACAAAACATGACATCTTTGAAACAAATATGGGTTAACGATAATTCATTTACAGGTCCTATACCCGATTTATCACAGCTTAACCAACTATCTGATGTGAATTTAAGGGATAACCAGTTGACTGGTGTTGTTCCACCTTCTTTAATGAACCTACCAAGCCTGCAAGTGGTAAATTTAACAAACAATCGTCTCCAAGGTCCACCTCCCAAGTTTAGAGACGGTGTTGGAGTGGATAATATTATCGGTGGGGGTAGAAATGAATTTTGCACAAATGTTCCAGGGCAACCATGTAGTCCTCTTGTGAATATTTTGCTATCAGTTGTTGAACCTTTGGGTTATCCTCTTAAGTTTGCTGAAAGTTGGCAGGGTAATGATCCTTGTGCCAATAAATGGATAGGTATAGTTTGTTCTGGTGGAAATATTTCAATTATCAATTTTCAGAACATGGGACTAAGTGGAACTATTTCTCCAAATTTCGCTAGTCTTTCTTCTTTAACAAAGCTACTTATTGCAAACAATGATATTACAGGTGCCATACCTAATCAACTTACTAGTATGCCTCTTCTACAAGAATTAGATGTTTCTAATAATAATTTGTATGGTCGCGTGCCATCGTTTCCAAAAGGTGTGGTTCTTAAAATTGGTGGGAATCCTGATATTGGGAAGGATAAACCCATCACTCCATCTGCAAGTAGCCATGGGTTTGGAAAAGACAACGACAAAGACGAAGACAAAAACAAAAACAGTGTTGACGGCGTCAATGTTGGAATTGTGTTAGGGGTTGTCTTTGTACTTGGAATTGGGGTGATAATATTATTTATGTTTTGGAAAAGGTCAAGGAATCATACGAAGAAAGGTAAAAAACCTGATGCAATAACAATACATTCTAGTTATAAAGGTGGTGAAAATGTTGTGAAGGCGAGTGTTGTTGTTAGTGGTGGAGGAAATGATGCCTTAAGTCCCACTTGTAATGCTTACGAAGTTAGCAACATGGTGATTTCGATTCAAGTTTTGAGACAAGTTACAAATAACTTTAGTGAGGAAAAGATAGTCGGGAAAGGTGGTTTTGGTATTGTGTACAAAGGGGAGTTGCACGATGGCACACAAATTGCAGTGAAAAGGATGCAATTAGGAATGATGGGCGAAGGATCAAATGAATTCACGTCTGAGATTGAAGTGCTTACAAAGGTTCGACACAAACATTTGGTTTCACTCTTAGGGTATTGTTTGGATGAGAATGAGAAACTTTTGGTTTATGAGTACATGACTAGAGGTGCTTTAAGCAAACACTTGTTTGATTGGAAAGAGGAAGGGATAAAACCGTTAGAATGGAAGACACGACTTAGTATTGCTTTAGATGTTGCTAGAGGTATTGAATATCTTCATGGGTTAACCCAACAAATTTTTATCCACAGGGATATCAAACCATCTAACATTTTGCTTGGAGAAGACATGCGAGCAAAAGTATCTGACTTTGGATTGGTTCGGCTTGCTCCTGAAGGAAAAGCTTCATTTCAAACCAGACTTGCCGGAACTTTTGGATATATGGCACCAGAGTATGCATGTAAGCATATATGCTTATCTTTTAAACTACTTTTACATGCGACTAGTTATAGTCATATTGAAAAACGTTGTTATTTATTATATCGTTGATTTAAGTGATACTCCCTCCGGTCCTATATATAAGAAACAATTTACTTTTTTGATTCATTGAATAGTTGATGTATTTGGTCTATTTCTAGGCTATGTACATCAATTATTGAATGAATCTAAAAAGTTAACTTTTTCTTATAAATAGGACCGGACCGGAGGTAGTATTATTTACTTTTTAGTTTATGATAATATTATTTTAGTGCAAACATTCATTATGAAGATAAGTTACATAAATCTTATTTATTTTGACATTACACTGTACATAAATTACTTTTGTGAATTATATCAGAACAAATTGATTGACCAATAAACTCGAGGCTCGTTTCTCCGATGATCATCACGATGATTAGATGTTGACATTGTATCATGCATTTATTTTTTGATCATTTTTTGCCAATGTTTAAAGGGCACTAACCAACGCTGTAATGAATAATTATGCAGCAACGGGAAGACTAACAACCAAGGCCGATGTATATAGTTTTGGTGTGGTTCTTATGGAGATCATAACAGGAAGGAAAGCACTTGATGGTAGCCAACCAGAAGAGAATATCCACCTTGTTACATGGTTTTGTAGGATGTTACTAAATAAGGATTCATTTCAATCAATGATTGATAGGACAATTGAGGTTGATGAAGAAACATATGCAAGCATAAACACAGTTGCTGAGTTGGCCGGACATTGTAGTGCAAGGGAGCCTTATCAGCGTCCTGACATGAGTCATGTTGTGAACGTGTTATCATCCCTTGTTGAAGTGTGGAAGCCTACAAAACAGGATGTTGATGACATATACGGGATTAACTTTGATATGACATTGCCGGAAGCTCTTAAAAGATGGCAGGCTTTTGAAGGAAGTAGCACCCTCGATTTAACCCTTTCTCCTTCGACAATGAATACGAGTGGAGGCAGCACACAGACTTATCAATCTTCAAACGCGTCTTCACATGCACAAATGTAACACACACACACACACACACATTGCCCGCACTACTACAGTGCCACACATGTCTTCTATATCCTTTCGTTTTCCTAATTTCTTCCTTCTCCGCCCTACCTGTGTATGTTTATGTCTCAATTCTTTCAATTAAAAACTACGGACGTTGTTTTTTCATTCAATTAAAATTTCCAAGCGTGACGAATTGTCTATCCATTCCAATTAGAAATTGCGGGCGTCCGTTTTTTTTCAATTGAAATCACTGTGTATAAATACTTTCATCTAATGCACTCACCTCAATTTATGCACTCACCTCAATTTTCAATTGATTCAGGTCTAAAGGCTCGTAAATGTTTTCATGAGAATCATAGATCTTCGCTTGTTATTATATTTAGTGAAAATAGCTATGTTGTGTGAGAATGATGAAAACACGTTCATCCTTTCATCTTCTCCAATCCACGTCTCTATACCATTTGGCTTCGTGATTTCATAGCAACACCTCCCCATTAAAAAAAATACTCTCTGTAATTTTTTTAAACGGAAAATAAATTTTGCGTTTTCTTTCCTTCCAATGAAAATAGCTATGCAATTGCATTTTTTTTTGCGGTGGCCGAGGTTTGAACTCCGGACCTTGCATATATTATGCATTGTCTCTGCCAGTTGAGTTAGGCGCACAAGGAATTAAGACTCCCAAATGAATTTAACTTAATTTTATTTTGGGTCCTCTACCTTTGCCATTTTAAAGAAATCGGGGCCCCATTTCAAATTCGAATACTTTATCCCCGTATTGTAACATTAATTACAAAATTACACCAGTCCCTATTTTGGCATCCAAAACCTCATAATGTGGCAATTTTTTTAAAGTGGTGGCCTAAAAATGATGATTTGGCAAAATCGAAGTAGAAATAAAATTAAATGAAATTAAAAAAATGATTAAATGTTTAAAATATAAATAAAAAATGATAGTTGAAAATATTAAAAAAAATAGAACACTAAAAATTACGTTCTTCATCTTTCTTCTTTGTTCGTCGGCTACCCAATTTCTCTTTGCACATAAGCGCACCACCTACCCTGTTTGTTTTTCTCTGTGTTTTTCTTCCACTTGAAAAACATCTCACTTTGTGACAATTGAGCACCACCAACCTATTCATCATTTCATTCTCTTGGTTAGTCAGGGTGTTTTTTATGTTTGGAAAAATCGATAACATCAAAATTAGGGGGTGGTGACGTTTTTATTGTTTTTTTAGACGTTTAAATTTCAAAATGTGCCTCAATTTGGATTATTAAGCTGTGTAAGCAAAATACAGTAATATGGGTATATGTCACAACTTTGGGAAGAAACAAAACGATGAAACGATCGAGCTTTGTTAAGATGAACCCAAAAAAAGAAGGAAAGTAGTAAGAACGTAGTTGTTGTTCATGAAGGGAGAGGAGTATTATCTACACCGGACAAGTGAATATACGAATAGATTGTGCAACCGATTTAATTGATACTCATCTCCCTGCTTTCAAAAGACGTCTTCTCAACCAGTTTTGAATTATTTGCAAAATACAATCTCAAATTTATGTGAAAATGACATTCTTTCTTCAATTTTAAAAACGAATAAGTTAATTTATTTTTTGAAGAGAAGTTAATTGTAGCATTATGTGATGATCTAGTACTTTTTTTTATTTGAAGAAATTATGACCTATCTTGTTGTTCTTTTAATTTAAAAAAAAAATGTTAAGTACATATCACAATATAAATTTAATCCTAAAAAACATGATACCATCATCTATAAGAAAAAAAAAAATGATATAACAATTCAATCATATACATTTCATCTAATCTAGCAAAAGCTTGTAAAAAAAAATTAAAATTTAATCTAGTAAAAAAAAAGATTTTTATTTCATAGTTGCGTAATTTATTTATTTTAAAATTCAGTGATACCGCAATCGAAAATGCAGAAGAATATCCTGAAACCCTAAATCCATCAAATTCCGGTTTGATATAATAACAAGGGAATGCAACTCTCTTCTTCTTCTTAAACCCTTTCTTCCCGAATTCACCTTCAATAATTATTTTCTAGGGTTTGCGATCATGTCCGTGCCACCGGTGCAGTGTGTATTCATAACAGAAGACTGTGTTCGCGAATGGAAGAGTTCCAACAACGCTTCTTTCAAACTCTCCCAACCCGTTCCATTGCTCAGATTCCTCTATGAACTCTCTTGGACTATGGTGCGTTCTTTTTCCATTAATTAATCACCGATTCATCAATTCAATTCAATGCTCTTATTATTGTTTTCAATTATTGATTGTTGTTAGGTTCGAGGTGAATTACCGTTTCCCAAGTGTAAATTAGCGTTAGATTCTGTTGTATTTTCGGATAAAGCTTCTCCTCACAAAATTGCATCAAATTTTGCGGATATAGTTAGCCAGATGGCTCAAGATGTGAGTTACTCATGCTTTTGAATTTTGAGATTATTATTGATAAGCTCGTTTTTTTCAGCTTTTACTCTTTATTTTCCCTATTTTTCTTTTGTTTTGAATTGTTGTAATAAAATTTTGTTAGTTAGTAAAGGATTGATGATAGTTATTACTTACCATAGGTGGTTTGTAGAAACTCGGCTTAGGTGGTTTGCACATGTATGTAGAGAGAAGACTTGTAGATTTTGTTGTAAGAGAATAAATCAGATTGCGAGTAGTCAAATCAATAGAAGCAGAGAAGACATAAAAAAATTATAAGAGAAACAATTAGGAAGGATAGGGACATGGAGCTTGTTTGGATTGGCTTATTTGAGCTTATCTACTGGGATAAATTATGTGAGACTGTTTTGGAGAACTTAGAACAACAACTTATGGCAATTTTCATAAGTTTTTCAACTCATTTTCATAAATTATCCAATATAGCTTACAAAATCATGCGATGGGATATTGAATATAGCTTACTATGTTTTTTTGAAATTCCATATTCTTAAACACCGGAACACACACACGCACAGAGGCCTATAATCATGCGATGGGATATTGAATGTTTTTGTAACTTTGAGTGTTTACGTTTTATTAACTATATTGTTTATACTAAGTCCACCGAATTTATTTACTTGCTCATTTCCTCTGTTACAGCTTACATTGTCAGGAGAGTTTCGTTCTCGCCTCATTAAACTGGTCAGTATTTGATTTTGTGATTTATTCAATACAAATGTTTTTGTGTAGATATTCATCTTTTGTATAAAATTTATGGTTTTTATTCATAAGTTTTTCTACAATTTGTTTTTTTGCTTAAAAGTTTTAATTTTACAGGCAAGATGGCTTGTAGAATCTGAATTGGTTCCAGTTAGGCTACTTCAAGAACGTTGTGAGGTCAGCTTTTCTGGTCTCCTTCATTTTCAAATTATAAACATTACAGCTCATTATTTGTCTTCCAGTTAGTTTGTTGAGCAATATTACAAAGGCTTGAGCTTTTATGCATTAGTAGGTTTCATCCATTTATAGAATTTTATTGGTATATTATGCATTTGCAGGAAGAATTTTTGGGGGAGGCTGAATTTATCAAAATTAAGGCTCAGGAGTTAAAGGGAAAAGAGGTGAGCACATAATCTATAAATGTGTGCCACAATGTAACGGGCTTCTGCTTCTTTCTTTTTCTCTTACTCTAAATTACTCACAGGTGTTGTGTTAAGAGGAAATAAATTGAGTTTTGTCCTGAGTAAAATGTGGGGTTGCTACCTGCGAACCTCCACCAAAAGAAATGCCCATACACCTGTGTAGACACGCACATGCAATGGAAGAAACTATATGACAACGAACTTACAATTATATGTCACACACATCTCTATTAATCTTAAGCTTTTTTCATACTCGGTCTTTGTTGCTTTTGAGTTGGAATTTTTTTTATAAGACAATGATCCTACAAATACAAAGTTATAATTATACGTCACACATCATTATTGATCTTAAAATTTATTCATACCCGGTCTTTGTTGCTTATGTTATGTTATGTTATGGAAACAATTATATGACAAGGACCTTACAAAGTCGCAGTTTTCTTGAAAAGGACAGTCACAATTTTTTTGAAAATGGCAAAGTCGCAGTTATATGTCACAAACATCGATATTGATCTTAAACTTCATTCTTACTCGTAGTTGGTTAATGTTAGTTAGCATTGTTCGTCAGTAAATAACAAAATCCGTTTCTGCTTTACAAGTTAGTTGCAAAGTGTAACTAATTGAATTCAATCAGTTAAGTTACACTGACCTTATAAATACCCAAAACCTCTTGTATTCAGAGTCAACTTTTCAGAATCAAATATTTAGAATTTAGATTCTTCACTCTTTGCTTTGTCTTTGACTCTATGTCTGCTTGAATGGGAATTTCATTATTGTATGTATTTGATTCATTTGTGCTGTTGACTTCAGGTCAGAGTTAATACACGACTTCTTTACCAGCAAACGAAATTCAACCTTCTCAGAGAAGAAAGTGAGGGCTATGCCAAACTGGTATGATCAGAATTTCTTTTCTCCCTGACTTTTTTTTACTTTCTAGGATGTTTTCTACGCATTATTATTACATTTTTATTGTTGCATTTGCACCCAGAGAGGTTTTGACTGAACACAGTGCATATAAGAGAAATTGTATCTTCCTTTTTTGAGTTCAATTAATTAGGAAGTGTTTCAGATCTTAAGAAAAGTAAAACAGTGTTGTAGGTTACTGTCGATATTATCATGGTACTAAACGATACTCTTCTACTATGGCAGTTAATTGGTTTCAGGTTTTACATGGTCTGAGACACACATGTTTGGAAGTTCCGAACCAAAATGGAACCTATTTTTCAAAACCTGACCTATCTTGGTTTTGAAATAGCTTGAGTATATGGCATAATTGCTTCTTGACATTTTTCCAATACTCTGTAGAGAGTCGGATCTTGTGGATCATGATAAGGAACAAGCAAATACTCCCTCCGTCCCATAATAACTGAGCTATTTGCAAAAAAAAGTGTCCCAAAATAATTAAGCCATTTCACTTTTCAATACATCATTAATTACTATTTTTCCCTTTATAACTCTAATTAATACTACTTTCACCATTCCCAATTCAATATATTCCACTTTACATTTATGATAGTGGAGAATGCACCAATACTTAACAAGTGCACTTAAAACTATTTTTCTCTCTCCTTCATTTATACATTTGTCTTAATACGTGTGAAATGAACTTTTGGGATAGTTAATCCGGGACGGAGGGAGTAACCTTTATGAACTCAAGAGTATTCAAGAAAACTATGTTTGACTGAAAGAGCAGATAATTTATTTTGACTTAGAGTAATCATGCACGGAAGACAAATATAGATATTAGAAACTCTGTTTAAATGGCAGGATGACATCCAATTAATCAAGCATTAGGATGGGTCCATCTATCGTTGTACCTCGGTCCAGTGAAAATACACTGATGTGGAAATAATATAAGAGCATTAAGGAGTGAAGTTATGTTTCTATGTAAGGGACTTAAAATTATAAATCTTGTTTTCTATTTTGGGGGTTAGTTATGAAACTCTTTTGTAGATTTAGGAATAATCGCATCATGGTTAATAGATATCACATTAGATCATATCCTTAAATTTTTATTGGGCCTTTTCAATCAACAATATGGTTCTTTTTGGTGTTCTAATTCTTACATATTGCGTGAATTGAATACAACATCATGTCAGTCTTTAATATTTGTTTAAGTTGGAGATTTTGGCTGAGTTGTAAGAATTAGAATTCATACACAGTCATAATACTTTCTTTTCCTGTGCCTTATGCTTTCCACATAAGATTAAATTTAGGATAATTGTATAGGTCACTCTTCTTTGTCGGGACTCTGAAGCGCCAACTCAAAAAGGATCTACATCAACAATTGGCATTATTAAGGTCTTAATGGTTCTAAGTATTATGACATTCTGATTTTCTGTTTTTGTTTTATAATAATAATGATCATAATTCTGGTTTAGCTTACTTTTGCAGTCATTGATTGGCCATTTTGATTTGGATCCAAACCGTGTTTTTGATATTGTAAGTTGGAACTCTTCAAGCGTCTTTTTTCCCCATAAATTCAGGTCCTATCTGCATTATCATTTCTTGTTATATCTGGTTACTGACGGATGTTTCTTATCAGGTACTTGAGTGTTTTGAACTTCAGCCTGATAATGACGTGTTTATAGAGCTGATTCCTATTTTTCCCAAGGTAGTAAAAATCGAAGCCTAGGCCATTCTTATATTTAATTTGAAATTTTTAATTGGCAGTTTTTTATATCATAAATTTTTCTGTTCTATGCAGTCTCATGCTTCACAGATTCTTGGATTTAAATTTCAATATTATCAGCGCATGGAAGTCAGCAATCCTGTACCATATGGGCTTTATAGACTTGCAGCTCTGCTGGTGAAGCAAGATTTTATTGATCTTGATAGCATGTAAGATGTTGTGCCCATGTGCTGCTCAAGAATCATATTTACCTTTCTTACGTAATATATAGTCATAGTTCTGAACAATTCAATACTGAATCAATTTTTTGCTCTATGGGTGATACAAAGTGATGGTTGCATTGAAGGATATTTACACACACCATTTTTGCTTGTAAATATTAATACTTATTGTGTGAGTCACGTTTTAAACATTCTAGAAGAAATTGGTGATGTATAGAAGAATGATTGCACCATATAATCATGCCAAAAACGAAGTAGTCTGTATGCATGTTCTGATAATTACCGTGTAAATGCAACTGGCATGTAGACTGGAAGTGCTTTGTGCAATTTATGAGATACTTTTTAACTATAATTTTGATTGCAGTTACGCTCATTTACTCCCCAAGGACGTAGAAGCATTTGAGCATTATAGCACTTTCTCTTCCAAGCGCCTTGATGAGGTATTCATGCTCTGGAAGTTAATTTATTTATTTACTTATTGCTGTTGGTTTATTTTATTCTGCATAACGACAGTGGTGGTGGATAAGGCTTTATTGTTAAAAAAGATATTCTTCATAACGATAGTGGTGGATAAGGCTTTATTGTTAAAATGAAAAAAAAGGAATCTAGCCATAAAATCATAAATTTTGCCAAAGAGAAAAAGAGTGATTAGAGTTAACATGTCTTTAAATTGCAAGAAAACAGTCCAATCTCTTCCTTTCAGAACTAAAAAAAGAGATCCATTTTCCTTGAGTCATATTAATATATGGCTGTAAGTTCCTGAACTTTTACAATCACTAACATTCTGAGGGCCTTCTGACTATGACTTTCTTAGCCATGATGCTTGCTTTGACGGTTCCTTGTTGATGACCTATGTGAGGCCAGCCAAGTGTTTGGGCTCATTCATGCCTTGCATTATTAATCTTTCCTTAGTTTGTTGGTGACTTGTTTCTGAATGTTGCAAAACAATCTGGGTTGGGTATTTTGGAATATGTAAACTCCCAGTTCTTAATTCTCCTTATATTTGACCTATTTGTGTTGGTGTTGATCTTGTGTAATATTAACATAATGTTTTATTCTACCCTGTCCTCCAGTGCTTTCATATTTCGTTTTGGTGCTTGTCTGGTATCAAGAAGATTAACAATCTTAATTACAGGCTAATAAAATTGGAAAAATCAACCTAGCTGCTACTGGAAAAGATCTAATGGACGAGGAGAAAACGGGGGATGTCACCATTGATCTCTTTGCCGCCTTAGCCATGGAAACTGATGCAGTTGACGAGCGGAAATCCGAGCTTCAAAACAATCAAACTTTGGGCTTGCTTATTGGCTTCCTTTCTGTAGATGACTGGTATGCTGATTTGTAAACCTACTTCTAGCATGTGACTATGAAAACAGTTATTATTATGCCACTTTTGTGGTTCTTATATGATATATCAACTTTAATTTTTGCTATGTCACATGTTTTTACTTAAAAATACCATACTTTTATTTATCATCTATCTTACAATTCATAACAAAATTATATTAAGAATTTAGAAATAGGTCTTTCAATCCACAATTTGAATCTCAATTCGATAAAACCATGTTATTGAGATAAAATGTGGATCTTAAGGTTTATGATTTTTATTCTTAAGATTTGGTTCCTCTCAAGTTCTACTAAATTGATTGATGGCTTACCACGATTCTTCTTTTTGTAGAATGTATTTGCTGTGTTTGTAGAATTCCTTCTAATGCATATATGTATATTTTCATGGGTTCATTTCCTTTTGTTTTAACAGGTATCATGCACATGTACTGTTTGAACGCCTCTCAGCACTCAATCCAGTGGAACATATCCAAATATGTGATAGTTTGTTTAGGTAAGGCTTGTGTATGATATCTCTCTGTTTGCAGACACCAGCTTTGAGAACTTATATTTGGGTGCATTTTGGGCATGCATGTCTGTTGAATATATTTTTGATGTGTTTTTCTTTTGGAGATAAGTATATGATAATATTGATGAGGATGTGTACTTATCAGTAGCAGAGTTTGTAGTAATATAAGAGAAATAAAGAGGGTGGGTAATAAGACATCCTCCAAAAACAAAAGCTATGTTTTTCTTAGACTAACTACCATGCCAATAAAATAGAGTTAGACTGTACCGAAAACTGTATGAAATCCAGGACACAAAGAACCCCCACAAAAAACCAGGCTCTGATACCGACTTTGTCACCACCCAATTTGGATCATGACCGGCTACGAAGTTGGACTTAGTGCCAGACTAGGGTGGTAGTCTGTGCGCCGGTCATGATTCGAAAACATTGGTGACTGGGGTGGCAAGGCCTCTGGACTACTTGGTCATTGAGATGGAAGTGATGGTATTGAAATCCAATGCCATTGCATATTAGAAACTGTAATGGCATTAAAAGCTATAAAAGCTATTTTATCCTGAAGCAAAGCCAGAGGAGTTATGTGACATCAGTATCCTTTTTCTTCTTTGTTTAACCTATTATACACTAAAAAATAGAAAATAGGTGAAATTGTGGAACACATGGGAAGATATTATAGTAGAGTGATAAAAAAGAGTGATGATGGCCAAACATAGGATATAAGGCTGTGAGAGGGGGGACAGACTGAGTTGAGCAATAAAAAATGGAGGTACGGGAGGCGGAGGGGGATGGCTGTTTGGAATGAATAGCATTGGGTATATTACTTTATTGTTTATAAAAAAAGGAAAACCATTGAACACAATTTTAAGAAACGGGTCACATGAAGCTACCCATTTTTGGAAGGCAACCTGAGAATAAACAGAGCCGAACTATCCCCACTTGTTTCTTGAATTATTTGATCTGTGGGCCTTTGCCGGTACACACACACACACACACACACACACACATATATATATAATTCATTTGGCGATACAGCACAGTAGCTACACTGCTCTAAAATGTTCCACTACATACCAACCAAATAGACATAACTGCTCCAACTGCATGCCTCCACAAACTTTGCCCCAATCTTTCGTTCCAAAATCTTTTGAAATAGACTGCGAGAAGCACTTCCAAATTGGAGGTGCACATCCAACATTCAGTTATGCCTGTATGTTTGTACTTTGTAGCATGTGCGTGCATTTAAGAGCATATATTTTTGGGCCAATTAATTTTGAATTTTGTTATGGTCAACTATTTGTTTGAGTGATTGTTTTTAGCCATAGCTTTAAATAATACCGAGATCTTTATGCAGGCTTATTGAGAAGTCAATTTCTTCCCCGTATGATGTTATTCGTCAAGCACATCTTCAAAACTCTGGATTGTCCACTGGAGGCAGCACTGATGCTATGGATGTTGATAACCCTTCAGGACACAATTCTTTCATAGATCTTCCAAAGGAACTTTTTCAGATGCTTGGTTGTACTGGACCTTTTCTCTACCGAGATACTATGCTGTTACAGAAGGTGCATCAAGTTGTTTTAATATTCCCGGTGATTTGTCTCCTTTGTATATTTTACGCTGATCATGATTTTCCTTCCTGCCTTATTCTCCCTCAAACATGTGTAGGTTTGCAGGGTGTTGAGAGGTTATTACCTTTCTGCTCTTGAGCTTGTAAGTCAGGGCGGTGCCTTGAATCCTCAATTTCATGTTGGAAATCCTAACCTACATTTGAAGGAAGCAAGGCTAAGAGTGGAGGATGCTTTAGGAGCTTGTCTACTACCTTCTCTACAGCTGGTTCCTGCTAATCCAGCTGTTGGCCAGGAAATTTGGGAACTAATGAGTCTTCTTCCTTATGAGGTTTTCCTTTGCATTTGTTGTTTATCTTTTTACCTGATATATTGTTATCCGTTATGTACAAGATTGGTTGATGAGTGTTACCTATCTAGGCACGATATCATTTATATGGTGAATGGGAAAAAGATGACGATCGCTATCCTATGCTGTTGGCTACGAGACAAACAGCCAAGGTTCGATGATCTACATACGAGTGGACTATCTGTGCTTAATGTCACATCTGATTCTTCATTATGTTTATTCTCTTTGCTTTATTTTTATGCACAGTTGGACACTAGACGTATTTTGAAACGGCTGGCAAAGGAAAATTTGAAGCAGCTGGGTCGGATGGTTGCAAAATTAGCTCATGCCAACCCTATGACTGTCCTTCGAACAATTGTTCACCAGGTGCTGATCTACTAGAGCTTTTATTCTGCAAAGTCTAGGGGCTTGGCCTATATGATGCTGTGCACTGTTTTGTTAATTTTTTCATATTGTTTGATATGTAGATTGAGGCATACAGAGACATGATAACTCCTGTAGTGGATGCGTTTAAGTATTTAACTCAGGTTTGTATTTTTGTCTTCCTTTCGCTATCTTGTTCACTGTATCCACTATAGACATCGTAATATCTGAACTCACAATAAGCGATAAAAGACGTGCGACCTAAGATCTTATTTATTTTTCAATCCTTTGAGTCACCTCCGCCGTATTCAAATCAGGAAAAGAATGTGCAATAAAGGAGGATATGAAGAAACTTGAATTATGCTTACACAACCACCTATGGATGAAAGGAAGCCTTCTAATTAGTTTGAAGCATTGCACAACCATTTTTCTTTTCATATATGCTGTGGCACTTTTCCATTTGTTATTTCTTTTATACGTTAACCGTGTTCTGCTTTTGGAAGTTGTTTTCAATATTGGTAGATTGATTTTGATTTGGAGCCTTACTCTTTTGTCATAACAGCTTGAATATGATATATTGGAATACGTTGTGATTGAGCGATTGGCACTTGGAGGACGTGATAAGTTGAAGGATGACGGGCTTAACTTGTCAGACTGGCTTCAATCTCTAGCTTCTTTCTGGGGCCACCTGTATGTATAGTTGTTTCCTTTGTTCTTCTACTATATTTAGTTTTCTTGACACGTTATCCTGTGCATTTGGTTAAGTTATAGGAAGCAACTACAATCCTTTTGAAATTTAGTATCGGGATATGTGAATGAATATTATTGGGTTTTCTTCTTTGATTAAAGCATAATGGGAACAGTTTTTCTTTTATATGTTGTTCGGATGATATTTGACTTTTATAGCTATTTCTTGCAAATTCTTATTTTTTATGGAATCATGTCATGTGTATCTTTGATAATAACATTCCCTAGTCATTTTTGTACATGTACGGCATCCTATAGAATTTAGATATGTCCGGAGTACCTTGTATCCAATTCCAGGTTGCAGATCAACCTTAGCAAATTCAGGATTGCTGGGTATAGCAGCATTTTGTATCCCTGACCGGCAATTCACATCAATTCAAACCACTCTGCTTGCCAGTTGGTGGGCATGCACAGACAGCTGTATGATGTGCAGTTACTGTTATTTGGGGACAGATATTGTGGAACAGATATTTATTGGTCGAAAGGGGTGGGCATTTCTTTGCTATCTTTTCAAAGTTCAAAGTTCAAACTTCCATTAGTCCATTGTCCTTGTAATTTCTTAAGGACTATTTATACAGTTAATATTGCCACTTAAGGTACAAGTGACTTGTCAGCTGCAATAGGACTCTACCAGGATAGATGGAGAATTATCTGATTTAAATGAAGTTATTCGTTAAGTTGGTTATTAATGTCTCTTCGATAGCTGGGCAGCTCAGTTCTGTTACCAAATACAATTAGTTACTGGAGATAAAAGAATGAGTGCTTACAAAGTGGAATAATATCAGTTGGAAGTCATCTGTGTTGTATGCATGATATCTGTGATTCTCAATGATCTATGTTGGAAGTCTCTAATAGAGATATAAGAATGGAGTGATTTTAATGTGAAGAATGATTTGTATTGTATGCATGATAGCCGTGTTTTCTCTGTCATTTCTAATGTCCATAATTAAATGACAGTTTAACGGCTATTATGGGATACTTACATTCAGGAGGGGGACAGATCCATATACCATGCGTTAAACATTTTGTCTTTGCATAATTGGTCATGGGTTTCAAAAAATTTGGGACCAAATTCCTATGCTTTTGGCCTTGTAGAGAAGGAAGAACCTGGACTGTTTAATTTGGGCTATTACTTTATGATGATTAGTCATTGCGGAATCCCAACTGTTCAACATGAATGCTTTGTTCTTGGCATGGAGCTGATAATTTGTAGGTTGGATCCATCTGATGAAACTTATGTTGGTAGTAGCATTCTTGCAAGTGGAATACTCCATTAGTTATTACTTTCACCCTGTGATGCTAATGGAGACCGCGAAATATGAAAGAAACCATTAACTCTCTGTAGCTGTTAATCTGCAAATGGACATAATGGAGGAGCAGTACTGTTAGATAATAGTACGTTCCGTCTTCAAATACAAGGAACTCAGAAAATACAAAATTCATTTGACTTAACAGTAGTTTACCTGGTTGACCTACAATAGTTCACCACAACAGGATAATTCATGATTGTGTTGTCTGTATAGCACATCGAGATTGAGTTCCCTTGTTCTGATAAATGGATAGCATAACATATTTTTGTAATATCTGGTCTTGCGTGGGTATACATACTTCGGTAATGAAGATTGATTTGCTTGCCGCTGCATTATGTTTGCTGAGCATACTTGTAAATCCTAAACAACTATGGGGGCCATTATTCCGCTAGAAATTTGTTTTTGCTTTGGAGGGATAGGGCCTTGGAAGTTGGAACAGTTTGGTTTGGTTTTCTTCTCTCTCGCCCTCTTTTCCTCTGAAGCATTCTCTTGATTTATATAGTATTCAGTGCTTAATAATATAAAATAGAGTTGGAGTGTGGTTATAATCTGTATTAGCTTTCTAAATTCCGGCTTGTGAACTGAAGTATATGTTTAATGGTTAGGTGCATCTTTAGAGGGCCGTAGTTATATTATTAATAAGCTACTTTTAACATACATACGTGATTCTAAAAATACACGATATGAAAAAATATCTGCTTGATAAAGTTATGGCATAATGTTGTGTAAAAATAGGAAATTGGAGGAAGGTATGATCTATCTTTCATGATTTAGTAAACAAAAATAAATAATTTTTTTAGATAAAGAATATCAGTTTTTACTTTTTAGTATGTATGCTTATTTGAGTTATTTATTAAAGAGAAACCATGTACTTAGACAAAGTCGTTAACTGTGAAATGTAAGAGATCAGTATTAAATGACTGGAAAATATTAATTATAAATGAATTCAAGCAGCAGTCACTCAATAAGAAATAATTTTGGAAACAATGGGTAATGGAGCATGAAAAAGAAATTTAACAAATAGCATGCGAAATAAAGACAAATAATTTGGTCGAAATCATTGACCCTCAAGTTTTATGTGCAAGTAGGACCTGGTATGCAGCATGTCTTAACAGAATGTGCCACTGGTTATATTGTTGAGAAAATTAATCATCTGCGGAGTACCCGATTTCATATTCTTTGGGCAGAGTTGTTGGGATGTGTGGCAGTTATTATATATGAATTTTTCTTTTTAAATCTATTCTATATCAAGAAAGGGGGAGCCTTGGCGCAACGGTAAAGTTGTTGTCACGTGACTGAAAGTTCACGGGTTCAAGTCCTGGAAACAACCTCTTGTGTAAAAGACAGGGTAAGGCTGTGTACAATACACCAAAAATGTTGGGACCCCGTCCCAGACCCTGCGTATGCGGGAGCTTTAGTGCACTGTGCTGCCCTGTTTTTTAATCTATTATATATCAAGTTAAGAGGGTCTTCAGTAAACCTGTTTCTAGTTGATGAAACCATGCTTGCAATTTCTTGCCGGTTTTGTTGTAAGATTCAGTGTCCATTTTTTATTTATTTAGGTCAATGTCCGTGCATTTTGTTATAAATAGTTTGAGTTGGTTGATCTCGACTCCATCATTGCCTGTTTTTGTTCAGAATTGTGTATAACGTTTTTTGTATGTTATTTCAAGAGCATGATATTCTTTGAACATTTTCATGAGTTTGTGTATATTATTTCAATAGCGTGATATTCTTTGAACATTTCCATGATTACAAAACGTCTTTTTATGATAGATGTAAGAAGTACCCATCAATGGAATTGCGGGGCCTTTTCCAGTATCTTGTGAACCAGTTAAAAAGGGGACAAGGAATTGAGCTTGTTCTATTGCAGGTTCTTTTTCTTTGTTGATTTTTTAATGAAGAATACTATTGTGTGAGATATGACTCATGAAATACCAAATACTGTTCGTTATTGAATATTTTTGCTGGTTTTTTAGGAGCTCATCCAACAAATGGCAAATGTTCAGTACACAGAGAACTTGACGGAGGAGCAGCTGGACGCTATGGCAGGGAGTGAGACTCTGAAATATCAAGCAACTTCTTTTGGGATGACCCGAAATAATAAGGTACAAAATGTAAATCTTAAAAGGTTTAGGAAAGCAAGAGATTAATGAAATGACACTCGACAGATTGAAATTCTAATCTAGGTGAAAGGGAGACAATTTTGTCGGTACTGTTTTAATTTACACTGGCCCAGTTTTTTTGTACTTGTCTAACTAATGAACACTTGTTTGCATTTGGTTTTTGAAAATTAAGTGAAGGCATACAATGAACATCTTTTTGTTAGTTGCATAATTGATTGAGCTTAAAATGGACCGATGTGAACTGTGATTAAGTAGCGATTTCATGGTTGATCTTTTTTCATAACTTCACTGAATACTGAATAGAAAGCAGAGAGGATGCCTCCTGTTTGAATTGTGTTTGGTGTTTATATTTTTTCAACCTCTAGTTAATGATATATCTTGCTTTGAAGTTCAACTGCAGAGCAGTTATACCCAATTTTATGTGGATTGACTTTGTAAGTTACTAAGATATCTAATAATTATGCAGGCATTGATAAAGTCAACTAGCAGACTTAGAGATGCATTACTTCCGAAAGATGAACCGAAGTTGGCAACCCCCCTCTTGCTTCTTCTTGCTCAACATCGTTCTCTGTAAGCTCTTAAACTTAAAAATGTTAGAGCTGATGATCAATATTTTATTCTGAAACCCACTTGGGTTGGCCTAGTGGCATTGGCTTGGGACTTGGGAGTGTGCTCCTCCTCAAGGTCTCAGGTTTGATTCCCTCTAGTGTCAATTTGGGTGGGCTAATTTAGCTTCTTCAAAAAAAAAAAAAAATTATTCTGAAATTTGATGTTTTTGCAGGGTTCTCGTCAATGCAGATGCACCCTACATCAAGATGGTCAGCGAACAGTTTGATAGATGCCATGGAACTCTCCTTCAATATGTGGATTTTCTAGGCAGTGCAGTCACACCAGGATCAAATTATGCTATTCTTATTCCCTCTCTTGATGACTTGATCCATCTTTACCACTTGGACCCTGAGGTTTTTGTTTCCCTTCTGTCTTTACGTTTCTGATAAACTTCATTACCTCATGTCATCATCTATATTTCTGTTCTGGTTTTCCCTCGAGTTTCAGCTTTTACGGCATATGGTTCTTTTACCCGAACCTGCCTTTAATTCCTTTTTTCTGGTCAGGTTGCTTTCTTGATATATCGCCCTGTTATGAGACTTTTCAAGTCTCAGAAGACTCCCGATGTTTGCTGGCCCATGGAAGATAAATATTCTGCAAGTGATTCATCCACAAACTTTGAGCCTGACCCTACAGATTATTCTGGTAGTATGGTTCTAGATATTGGCTCCAACAAAAATCCCATTAGGTTATAATTCTAAACTTTTACCCTGTATTTTTTTATAACTTTCATGTGGCATTGTCATGTTGAACTCTCCAGTATGCAAGATGGATTTAGATGCCATTCTGTGTGAATGTATAAGGAATTTAGGCAATCACAAGTATATTACTGCCTCAGTTTGTATTCTAAGATTTTAGAACCTTCTGCTGAGCTCTAGAAGCTTCAACTGTTAGTTTCAGTTCTGCCCGCGTGGCTAAAGGTAGTTCTATTCTATTCAACTGGCACCGGCAGTTACTAGGGTGAAGGTTAACTCAATTGTGAGTGTAGGTAAAACTGCCCTATATAAGGGATTGTAACCTGAACTTTCCGGTCAATAATTCAATATAATCAATAGTTAATGAGATATTCAAGGTTTATTTCTGCTATTTTGGGGATTGGTATTTACTATTTTATTATTGCATGCAGTTGGTCAGATCTTCTTGATACTGTTAAAACCATGTTGCCTCCAAAAACATGGAATAGCCTATCTCCCGATCTTTATGCAACATTTTGGGGTCTTACATTATATGACCTGCACGTTCCAAAAAACCGTTATGAGTCAGAAATAGCCAAGCTGCATGCTAATCTTAAATCTTTGGAGGAGCTTTCTGACAATTCAAGCTCAGCAATCACCAAGAGGAAGAAAGAAAAGGAAAGAATTCAAGAATCTCTTGATCGTCTGAGTAGTGAACTGCATAAACATGAAGAGAACGTCGTATCTGTCAGCAGGCGGCTTTTTCATGAGAAAGACAAATGGTTAAGTTCCTGTCCTGATACCTTGAAGATTAACATGGAGTTTCTTCAGCGTTGTATATTTCCACGCTGTACTTTCAGTATGCCAGATGCTGTCTATTGTGCTATGTTTGTACACAAACTTCATTCCCTTGGAACCCCTTTTTTTAACACAGTCAACCACATTGATGTTCTTATTTGCAAAACCCTTCAACCAATGATATGCTGCTGCACTGAATATGAGGTTGGCAGGCTTGGCAGGTTTCTCTATGAGACTTTGAAGATTGCTTACCATTGGAAGGTAACAATTTGTGTACTTTTTATAATTTTATTTTCACAAATTTTTTATAGCTTTTCAGGGCTTGTTCAATTATTCTAATATTTACGTTCATCTTTGTTTCTTCCTTTTATTATCTCCAGAGTGATGAATCTATTTATGAACGTGAGTGTGGAAACATGCCGGGATTTGCTGTTTATTATAGAAATCCTAACGGCCAGCGAGTTACATATGGACAGTTCATTAAGGCAAGTTCATCTGTTTGCTAGTTTACAGCTGCTCGTAATTGTTTCCTTGCCTCTGTTGTCCAGATTTTTCTCAATTATTTTTGTGGGGCTTGCCTTGTTCTTTCCACCTTTACATAAGATAATGCTGTATACGAACCAATTTCATATTCTTTATTTATTGCCGACAGGTACACTGGAAATGGAGTCAAAGAATCACACGGTTACTAATTCAGTGTCTAGAATCTAGCGAGTACATGGAGATTAGAAATGCTCTTATAATGTTGACTAAAATTTCTAGTGTTTTTCCTGTTACACGGAAGAGTGGGATAAACCTTGAAAAGCGGGTAAGTTATCCCTAAATTAAACTTGGTTGTTTTGAATACTGATGCATTTTTTATTTATAATATTTCATCTTCCATGTAGGTAGCTAAGATTAAAAGTGATGAAAGAGAGGATCTTAAGGTGTTGGCAACTGGTGTAGCAGCAGCACTGGCTGCTAGGAAGGTATGATGTTATCTTATTTCAAGCTTATTTGTTGTCTGTTTTAGTACACTAATCTCTTTCAATATGCAGCCATCCTGGGTTACCGATGAAGAATTTGGTATGGGTTATCTTGAATTGAAGCCTGCACCATCTATGACTAAATCTGCAGCGGGAAATTCTGCCGCTGTACAAAGTGGGATAGGTCTTCAATTTTCTCAAACTGAATCTGCCAGTGGGAAACATCTGGACTCCGGAAACACAGTCAAAGACCAGACAGTAAAAACAAAAACTGCAGATGGGAAGTCAGAGAGAACTGAAAGCCTTACAGCGACAAAATCTGATTCTGGCCACGGAAAACTCAAGGGTAGCTCAATGGTGAATGGAGTGGATGCACAATCATCTCTAGCCTCACCTGCTGGACAATCTGGGGCATTAAAATCTGTGGAAAATCAAAAGCAAGTGGAAGAATCCATAAGTAGGGCACCGGATGAACACATTACAAGAAATGTTGAGGTAGCATTTAATCATTTTGTTATTTTTGAGCTAGCATTTTCCATTTGTATGATGGGCTTGTCTGTAATCCATTGTGTGTCACTTGTCACATTGTTGACTAGCTGCTAATTGCCTCAGCTTTCCTCTTTAGTAGTGGGAAAGGAGACTGGGTGAATACATGTTATCTGGAGGAAGAAGTTCCACTACCAGCTGTATTGATAATAGAAGAGTTGAATAACTTATTCTGTAATTTACAGTTTCTAATAATCATTAAAAACTAATAAATTTATAACTTAGACCCAAGTTTGTGTTCTCAAAAGAATTTGGCAAAACATCTCAAGCAATTCCTAAATCCAATTGTTTCAAGTAATTATAGTATGTTTCATTGTGTGTAGTATCACAATGCCAATTTCAATGGTACATTAATTTACAAAAACCTATTCCCTTGGTGCAGCTGTGCGCATTGCTAAACTGATATTTTTTTTGTAATTGTTGTTTCATTCATACTGGTGGACACCTTCCTGGCAAGGATGACACTAATTCTAGTGCATACTTGCTTTGGAGTGTTTATTCTCTCCCTGCTAAAATTCCTGTTTTTCTCCTGTTTTCCATTTTATTCCTTTTATGTTTATCCATAATGATTTGGTTCTCCTGTTTTCAGTCAAGACCCTCTGTGAAACAACGTTCAGTGGCTACTGGTTCACTTTTGAAGCCATCAAAACAAGATCCTTTGAAAGAAGATGGTAGATCTGGAAAAACTGTTACCAGAACTTCTGGTTCCTCAAGCAGTGACAAGGATCTTCAGACCCATGCATCAGATGGAAGACACACAGGAACAAACATTTCTTCTTCATTTAGTGCTAATGGTAACAGTGTTTCAGGTTCTGCAAAAGGTTTGGCTCAAGCGGCAACAACTGCATTTGATGGTTCTGGTAACGAATCAAAGGCAGAGGTTGGAGCTGCCAAATTTTCTATGGTGAAGGATGATGTAAATGAGTTTGCTGACTTCACAAGAGGATCCTCTTCTCGTGTAGTTCATTCTCCTAGGCATGAAAACACAGCTACCTCAAAGTCTAGCGATAAAATTCAGAAGCGAGCTGGTTCTGTTGATGAGCTAGACAGACTAGGTAAACGACGGAAAGGGGATATAGATCTAAGAGATTTAGAAGGTGAAGTTCGATTTTCTGAAAGAGAAAAGCTGATGGATCCTCGATTGGCTGATGACAAAGTGGGACCAGATGAACTTGGTGTATACAGAACAGGTGATAAAACATTGGAAAGGCCTAAAGAAAAAGGCACTGATAGATATGAAAGGGAACACAGGGAAAGATTGGATCGTCTGGACAAGTCTCGTGGTGATGACTTTGTTGTAGAAAAACCCAGGGACAGGTCGATAGAAAGATATGGAAGAGAACGGTCTGTGGAGAGAGTGCAAGAAAGGGGTAGTGAGAGGAGTTTCAATAGACTCCCTGACAAGGCTAAGGATGATAGAAGTAAGGATGATAGAAATAAATTACGATACAATGATGCAACAATAGAAAAATCTCATGCTGAGGGCCGCTTCCATGGACAAAGCTTGCCTCCGCCACCCCCTTTACCTCCTAATATGGTTCCTCAATCTCTTGGGGCTGGTAGGCGTGATGAAGATGCTGATAGGAGGTATGGAGCTACAAGGCATTCTCAAAGACTTTCTCCAAGGCATGAAGAAAAAGAACTGAGACGGTCTGAAGAGACTGTGATTTTGCAGGATGATCCCAAACGTAGAAAAGAAGATGATTTTCGTGATCGGAAGCGTGAAGAAATGAAGGTATGAACCAATATTGTGCATGTTAAGATCCAAATTCTAAGAGTGCATACCAATTCTCTCAATTTACTGGATGTGTTACTAGGATATGTACAGTATAGTGAAAGGACGTAATTCCTATGGATTAGTGTAAACGTTTTACTAGTGGATATGTGCTTAAAAAATCATTAGTCATAATGGATTTTTTAGAGGCTCAATATGTCCCTTTGTCTATTCACTGAACTAGTTTTTTTTTTTTTTTAATTTCTTAGTACTTAAAGACTAAAATACAGTATGCTTATTTCTTTGTACTACTTATTAAACATGGATTAACATGAAAAATTGTGATAAGTGTCTTCGGTGACCAAAATTTGATACCAAGTAAAAGAGTGGCAGGCATTTACTGAACATGGGTTTCTATGTTAAAATGCAACAAATGTGGGAAATACTTTAGTATAATGTTATAGTTTAAGACATTATAGGGGTTCTATGGTTAGAGTTTCAACTGGAGTTATTTGTTGTACAGGTTGAGCTAAGGTTGCTTCCTGGTTTTGATTAACTCTGATTTATACTGGTATACTTTGACATACATATGCATTGTCTTATAGAACTTAGGTTTGGTTTTTGTTGGTTTTGAACAGTTGTGTTTCACAACACTCAATTTTTGTTTTTTAAGGTTTGCTTCTCAACAATCATTAACATCTTCTGGTGTTCTAATAGAATGGACATTTGATACAGCTGTTGTTCTTTTCTGCAGGTGGAAGAGAGGGAAAGAGAGAAAGCAAGCATTCTAAAAGAAGAGGATTTAAACGCTGCATCCAAGAGGCGTAAACTTAAGAGGGAGCATCTACCAACTATGGAGCCTGGGGAGTACTCACCAGTTGCACCTCCTCTCTCCGGTATTGGTATGTCACAAGCGTATGATGGAAGAGACAGAAAGGGGCCAATGATTCAGCATGCCAGTTACATAGATGAACCGAGTCTTAGGATTCATGGTAAAGAGGTAGCCAGCAAGCTGAATCGTCGTGAATCAGATCCGTATCCTCAATTGTGAAATACTTATGTTGATATGCATGCATGCTTTATTCACAAGTCCACTTCTTATCTAGATACTTTTTTATTTTTCTCTCCGTTACATCATGCATGGGAAAAAGCTGTGATTGGCGTACTTGATAAATGAATTGCTTAAAGATGAATGACGTGCTATGATACTGTGTCTGGATTGCATGCATTTTCTTCACCAAAAGGATAGTTAAGTTTTATTTTTTGGTGATTATAAAGAGAGTTAATTTAAATTCCTTGAACAGATGTGTTACCAAAGTTTAAACACATGTTTTTTTATTGGATTTAATTGATGTGAAGTTTCCATTAATAATGATGCCCTGCTGTGTCCTTAATTGATTATTGTTAGCTTGTATGACCGTGAATGGGATGATGAGAAGAGACAAAGAGCTGATCAAAAGAGAAGGCATCGGAAGTAAATTATGAAGGGCTGATTCAGAAGTAAAACTTTTTAGAAGGTTGTTCATTTCATGGAGTTGCTAGGGTCACATCACTGTTACCTGCTACCTTGTACCAAACTACTTTAAATTGTTTAATTTTTTTTTTTTCCCCACTATAGTGGGTGCAAAGAAAATATGCATTGAGATCTACACTTGTATATAGTGTTGTATATTTTGGGTAGCCAGGGGTCAAATGTACTGTTTGAGAATGTGATTAATTCGTGGAACGCTCATTTACAGGATTAGTCCTACATAGGAACACCAATTTTTGTAAACTTAGTGTAATTGTTCAGCTGTTCTTACATGAAAAGTTGGAAGTCTATGTCTTCCGGTATGAATGCCCAAATCTTTGAATTATTATATCTCAGAATAACGAAACCAAGTTTCAGAAGAATGGGTTAAATAACTTTTGTCCTTAAAATTTTCTAATTTCATATTTTCGTCCACATAAAAAGCATATTTGCCTCTGAAAATTTTCTGCACACAATTTTAGTTTTTGCAAGTTAATATGTATTTTTAAATGATTTTTTTTACAGATATGTTTATAACAATATAACTTTTAAAATTTTATTTTTAATTCATCTCAAGTTAAAAACATGTCATTTTGTTTGATGGAGATGGAAAATGAAATTTGTTAATTTTATAGGGGTGAAAAATTTATTTAATGCTTTATTAATTAATATAATAAAATTGACATAGATAAAATTAATGAAAGAGCTGATCTAGAAAAATGATGATTAAGACATAGATTGATGAAAAAATGTTGGTTATCACATGTATTTTTTTAATGTATGAACTTGTAGGATATCCTAAGTCATCAAGATAACTTGATTGGTCCTCTAAAAAATATATCTTGAGTCGTCAAAAATCTAATTGGTGTGAGTTAGAAAAAGAAATATAACCTTCCTCTAAAAAAATTGTAGATCCTTCAAAAAAAAAAATATAATTTTCCTCTAAGAAAAAACATTTTAATTTTATTTTAATGAAATAAATAAATCAGTTTTATAAATATTTGGAGTTGGAGGGGCATTTTAGTATTTTGCAAAAACCCTATCGGAGGTCCTATATAAACTGAAAACAGAGGTATTCTCTGAAACCCTAGAAATCAAAACCTGTGTGCTTCAGCTGCTGGTGTTGGTTACGGCGGAGAGAGAAAGAAGCTCAGCAAAATGGAACAGGTGCAATGCTTTGGCCGGAAGAAGAACGCCGTTGCAGTTACCCACTGCAAGAGAGGTCGCGGTCTCATCAAGATTAATGGCTGTCCAATCGAACTGGTGGAGCCTGAGATTCTTCGTTTCAAGGCATACGAACCAATCCTCCTTCTCGGCAGACACCGTTTCGCCGGAGTTGATATGAGGATCCGTGTGAAGGGTGGAGGTCACACTTCTCAGATCTATGCCATTCGTCAGAGTATTGCCAAGGCTTTGGTTGCTTACTATCAGAAATATGTTGATGAACAAAGTAAGAAGGAGATTAAGGATATTCTTGTTCGTTATGATCGTACTCTTCTTGTTGCTGATCCTAGACGCTGTGAGCCTAAGAAGTTTGGTGGTCGTGGTGCTCGTGCTAGGTTCCAGAAATCTTATCGTTAGATTTTTTTTTATCTTTTCTTTCTGTTATTGGATTTGATATTTTCATGTTATTCGGTACTCTTGCTATGCACTTGTTTCAATTCAGTTTTGGTGGATTTTCAGTGGAATTATAAAAGATTTTGGTTAATTCAATTTGTGTGCTTTTTAATTTATATTTATATATACATTTTGATTTGAATATGCTTCTGTGTTATATGTTTGTATTGGTTGTTCTGCAATTGCCACCAAGTTTCGAATGTTAACAGTAACTATAAGTTGGGATACTTGCTACCGTAGTTGTTACAGTTTCGGATTGAATGGAGTGAGTATTTGGTTTGAATTATTTTAGTCTATAGGTGTAAGGTTGTTACCCTAGTATGTTAAAGAAGTAGCAAATTAGGTGTGGCGTTAAACTATGTTAACGACTGCTATTTGCATTGTTTTCTGCCTGGTCTTGATTAAACCTTATCAATTTTATTTAGCGGGAACTGCAAACCCTTTAACCCTCTTTGTCCACAACATTGATGCCACTTTTGTCTCTGTTCTCTAGAACCAAGTTTGTTCCTGGTCCAATTGTCTGTATAGATAGCACTTTTTTAATTCAGTTTTGGTGGATTTTCAATGGAATTATAAAGGATTTTAGTTATTTCGATTTGTGTGATTTGCGTGGTTTTGGTAGACTCATGAATCATGAGAGAAGGAAGCATATTTCAGCATTGTTAAGAGGACACGATGTAAATTGTTATCTTAAATGTCATGGAAACGACATATCTTAAAATGTATTAGTTGCCTACAACTTTTATTTGAAATTCTTGTATGTTTGAATGCAACTTGCCCATGTACATGGTAGTGATGTATATAATAGAATGCGTTGCTTCTGAAATTAAAGTAAGGATGTATATGAAAATTTTAAATAGAACTAAGGATTAGTACTACGAGGTTAAAGAGGGAATTGCAGGGCAGTTATATAGTTTATCTACCTTGTATGTGATTGTGTCTTTCAACGTCGTGAGACTACTAATGCAGAATTTTATTTTGTTTTGAGACTGTTAATGCAAATTTTTGTCATAATTTGCAATATATTCATACTTATCCTCCCAGGTTAGAGAGGGAATTGCAGTAATAGAATGTTCGTTGTGACTTGTGAGACTGTTGATGCAGAATTTTGTTGTGAGACTGCTCATGCAAAATTTTGTCATGGTAGAACGACAAATTGAGTTGATGTTGCAACTAGTAGGTGTGGATGACCTTGTGATGCCCATACTTTGCCATTTGTAGTTTAGAGTTAAACAACAACAAATATAGGGAAGTTGATATTCATGAATATATGAAGGATTTTGTATTAACTATAGTGTTTCAAACACGAGGTAGTGTCAGAAAAAATTGTAATTTGTTACAGTATATTTGTTGTTCTCGGCCATTTTTCAAGGCATAATGTTTTGCAATTTGACTGATTCAAAATTGATTTAAGTTCAACGAGTTTTTAGAGGATGGGGTGGGTTAGATTAATTATGACTATGCGTAAAGACTAACCAAATATTATTTCACCTAAAGATTGAATTCACATGAGACTTAATTCAACACTGGATGAGATTAAATGGTCATAGCTTAAGCATTTGATAATTGTGATTGCAAATTTGTTACAGTATATTTGTTGTTCTCGGCCATTTTTCACGGCATAATGTTTTGGAATCTCAAATTATTTAGGCTTGATCATTTGGTCCCTTAATTTAATTCTTTTTTACGAATTGGTCCTCTAACTATTAAATGTTTTAAAATGGTCCTTTAGCTTTGTTTTAGTCATCAATTTGATCCTATTTTATTAATTTTAAACCCCTTAAAAAGAAGACCGTTGGATAAATGAGGTCTATCGGATCTAACAGTGTATAACCGACACATAATTTATATTTCTCTCTTCCTCTTCTTCATCTTCTCCATATACATTAAATAATTGCTTTTCCAATTAATCTGTTATTTCAATTCTGAAAATTCTTGTTCGTATCGGTAGAAATTGTTGTTCATTGTGTAACTTGCTTCAGATCCGTTGATACTGTGCAGTAGACGGGTTTAGAATTTGTATCTCGTGATGATTTTTATACGTGTGATTTATTGATGTTTGCGAGGTTTTGATTTTATTTTGGGATCATTTTTTGTGTGTTAAGTGTTCAAGTAGGTGAATTGTGGATATGTAGAGTATCACTGAGCCTAAAAGATTAAATAGAGGCAGCTAGCTAGGAAGAAATATCATGAATCAAACCCAGTAAATTGGATTTTTTTAATTTTGATTTTTCTGATTTTAGTGTTTTATATCAATGTGGAGAGAAATTAAATTTGGTTAAAACTTTATATGTTGGGTTGAAGACAAGATAATTTGCAGATTTGGTTTGCTTTCTATATATATTGAGACCTTGGAAGATTAACAGTAATGAATGTTTATAGTGGAGGTCCATCAGATTCATGATTGCAGATTTGGTTTGCTATGTATATAGTAGATTGCTGGTTTTAATTCATGAATGTTGATATGGTTAGATGAAGATGAGGAAGAAGAGGAAGAAAATAATATAAATTATGTGTTGGTGATACACTGTTAGATATGATGGACCTCCTTATCCAACAGTCTTCATTTTAAGGGTTTTAAAATTAATAAAATATGATCAAATTGATGACTAAAACAAAGATAAATGACCATGTTGAAATTCGAAAAAAAGAATTAAGTTAAGGGATCAAATGATCAATTAAGCCAATTATTTATATGTTTTGAAACAATATAGAGAACAAGTGATCAAAACCAGGATAATATCATTAACACGTTGACAAAAGAGAGTTGAATATGAATAGATTTATATATCGGCTCAAACTTAAAAGAGAAGGACTTTTCTATCTCGTGTAAACTTGCATATGTTAAAAAATTAACAATTTATATTGAAACCTGTATATTTTATTTTTGTAAGGTAAACTTATGTATTTTTATATTAATTATATAATATTCTTTTTTTTTTACATAAAAGAAATGATAAAGCCATCATAAACTCACACAAACAAGGTAGAGGTACGGAGTTCAAACCCTGATCAAGACGTCCGGCCTAACAATTATATAATATTCTAGTAAATAGTTGCGGCCAGACAAACCCACGCCAAGAATAAAAAACAATAGTAAAAAATATATAATAATTTTAAACGAACGTTATATTTAATCAATTTTTTTTAAAGAGAAATAAATGTATCTTAAAAGTACCCTAACAAAATTATTTTAATCAATCAACTACTAATTAATATAATATACCTGCAAGGTTACTAATTTTCCCTGTTCCAAATCTAATTAAACTTTAATTCATGCCCATTTTAGTAATTAACAAACCATTAATAATTTGTTACATAGTAGATTTTTCCTTCTTTATTACGGTTATAATAGTAGAAGTTTTTCTTTCTTTATTTTTTCCTGTTTTTTCAAATTATACGGTTACATAATAGCAGTTCTCAACAACCTTCCATTATAAATCTATAAACCTGTAATGCTTCAACACAGTTCCATTTGTTTCCCCTGATAATTCTCTCTTCCTGTTATTCTTATAAACAAAGGTATGTTCTATCCTCACTTCCCATTCCTTCTCTTAAGATTTCTATGGTTTCAAGTGTTATTGTTCTTAAACTGATTTGTTTCATCAAATTAGACATTTATTTTTGTAAATCATATACTATGTTCATTTCCTAAATGACTGTGATTGGAGAAAAATTGGATTAATATCTTTTTGGATTCAATTTGAAGTAAAATTGGAGAATGGCTTTGAATCGATTTAGAGTTTTACTCATTTCATTCATTACCTATAGTCACTGATTTTATAGTTGAAACAAAACTTTCGGTTCCATATGCACTACATTTGTATGATTAGATTTACTTTTATAAACTGTTTGTTCTTCTTATAAATTTGCATCTCTTTTGTTCTTATAATCATTCTACACACTTTAACATAAATTTTAATTTTCATTCTTAGGGCTGAACAATGTCTAGGGACTTTGAGTTCATTAAAGATTTGACCAAGGGCAAATCTACCTGGAAAATTGCTGTAAGAATCATAGACAAATGGAGATCAACATATTGAACTCATTATGCAGGATTCTAAGGTCTATTAGATACACTTTAAGATTATTTCATGTCTTAATTCTTATGTTCAATTACATTGAATATAATTTTCATGTCATCGTAGGGGGATCGTATTCAAGCTCTTACCCGTAGTGATGATCTAAACCACTGGAAAGCTTCTCATTGATTAACAGCATCCACAGGTTGACAAGTTTATGAATGGATAAGAATAATAATCTTATTATAAGTCTTTAATTATGTATGTTTTTCAGTCTTATCAATTTTACTAATCATAATTTTTTTGGTTGTCAATGCCACACAGATTTGACCAAATTAAAAAGTCTCAAGTCGCAACACTTGACTTCAGTCAAGTTTCAAGTTCATCCCAATGGAAATATTAAGATTAATGAATATAATTTCCATTGTTAGGACACGTACTGGGGAACACCTACAGAATTCGATTCAAACAAATATGGGTGGTATTATGAGGGGTGCAGTAAGTGAAACAAGACGAAAGGAATGAGTTATACATACATGTGGATGTGGAGAAAAATCTCGACAAGATGTTGCATGAGGAACTTGCTTTCCGCGTTAAGTATCAATCTCACTATCATCAATGTTTTGTCTTCAAAATATCTAAGGACCCTATTGTTATCCAGAACAATTCAAATATGAGGTATGTGTCAATCTGTATACATGCTAAAACTGACGTGCACATTTCTTACCTTATATTTGCAAGAAACAATAAAATCAGATAAAATTATTAAGTTAAAGTATTGAAATAACTATTTAAATAAAGAATCAAATTTGAAAAGAATCCTCACAAGAAACCACCAAATTCAAAATTTATCTAAAAGTCCAATTTTATTTTATTTATTTTTTTTAAAATTGATTACCGTTAAAAATCCAACAGTTTTTTCAACAACTTCCCAAAAATTCCTCAAAGCGACTTAAATCAAGGATTGAAACACCATCACATTCTGTACAACTACAACCAGATGTATCCAACAGCGAAGGACCTCTTAACATTATCGAGGAGAAGGGCATACAAAACAAATGTCAAAGAAAACCTCGGGGTAGACCAAAAAAAAATTGTGGTCTCCCAAACTTAGCCATGAATCTTATGCAAAACAAATCTACAAATAATCAAGATGTTTGACCAACGCCGGTGCTCAACATGAACACTACTTATAGACAAGCACTACGCCAAAATGATTCTAGGATTGATGAAGGTAATATTAAAACTTACAACTCAAATCATACTATGGTTGTTGATATAATCCATCTCATAATTTTTTGTATGTCATTGAATCAAAGTAATTTTTAAATTCTAACTTAACTGTGAGATATGTCTAATATTCCACATCATAAACATTTTTTAACGATACTATTTTAAGTATATATTATTGAAATTGATTTTACCATTTTTTTTAATAGCCATGGAGAATGAACAACAGCTTCCCAAAAATTCCTCAAAGCAACTTAAATCAAGGATTGAAACACCATCACCTTCTGCACAAGAGCGAACAGATGTATCCAACACCGAAGGACCTCTTAACATTATCGAGGAGAAGGGCATACAAAACAAATGTCAAAGAAAACCTCGGGGTAGACCAAAAAAAAATTGTGGTCTCCCAAACTTAGCCATGAATCTTATGCAAAACAAATCTACAAATAATCAAGATGTTTGACCAACGCCGGTGCTCAACATGAACACTACTTATAGACAAGCACTACGCCAAAATGATTCTAGGATTGATGAAGGTAATATTAAAACTTACAACTCAAATCATACTATGGTTGTTGATATAATCCATCTCATAATTTTTTGTATGTCATTGAATCAAAGTAATTTTTAAATTCTAACTTAACTGTGAGATATGTCTAATATTCCACATCATAAACATTTTTTAACGATACTATTTTAAGTATATATTATTGAAATTGATTTTACCATTTTTTTTAATAGCCATGGAGAATGAACAACAGCTTCCCAAAAATTCCTCAAAGCAACTTAAATCAAGGATTGAAACACCATCACCTTCTGCACAAGAGCGAACAGATGTATCCAACACCGAAGGACCTCTTAACATTATCGAGAAGAAGGGCATACAAAACAAGTGTCAAAGAAAACCTCGGGGCAGACCAAAAAAAGATTGTGGTCTTCCAAACTTAGCCATGAATATTATGCAAAATACATCTATAAATAATCCAGATGTTCGACCAACGCCGGTGCTCAACATGAACACTACATATAGGCAAGCACTGCGCCAAAATGATTCTAGGACTGATGAAGCACTGCATATAGTTTTAAGTTTGAAATGATTACTTATTGCTGGCTGAAAAGGATAATTTATCTGTCACCTTCTCCTTTGTTATTCATAGTCTATTGTTGTTGTCCTTTTTATTCACCATAGCTTCTTATTTTCTTGCCTTTTTACAGCTAACAGTGGCGACTATGGTTCCGCCGATTCCCACCGCCGACGACAAGAAGGTTGATCAGAAAGTCGATCACTCTAACCTTCCTTGTCCCATTCCCTTCGAAGAACTTCATCGCGAAGCTATGAGTCTGTTCTCTTTTGAACTTATTTGATTCTAATTCCTCTTCATTTTCTATGATTTTACTGTACAATCTCAATTAATTTCTTTGTTTTCAGTGTCTTTGAAGCCTGAACTTTTTGAAGGCATGCGTTTTGATTTCACCAAAATTCTTAACCAGAAATTCTCTCTTAATCACAGGTACCTTACTTTCTCTTTCAGATTTTTCATTCTTGAACTTGAATCTTTGTTTGTAGGGTTTTATTTATTTGTAATTCAGTGTTTCGATGGGACCTACTGAGATTCCTTCTCAGTCTGCGGAGGTTATTAAAATTCCAACTGCTAACTATGAATTCGGCGCTAACTTCATCGATCATCCTAAGGTATACCTTCCTGATACGACCCAATTCGAGTAGGGATTACACTCCAGAATTTAGAGGGAGAAACTATAGAAAAGAGAAAGAAAATTCATTATATTTTTCATTGATTTTCATAATAAGGAATACAATGTTTATATAGACTTGTGCATACACATAGTAAGCTAACTACAACGGCTACGCAATAGCATTGCTTAGTAACTAACTAATAGAATATGCCTAAAAGATCCTTTCTAGATTAAGATGAGTCATACTACCTTCTAGAACTAGGGGAGTCACCACATTTATATTCCTTATTCTAGATATCCTATCATTACCAACCCCTTCAAGATCAACCTTGTCCTCAAGGTTGTACAATTTGCTCATGAAACCAATTTTTTTCCAGGATCCCATACCTTGAATGGTGACCAACTAGCTGATGCAGAGGTACTAAGATATCCACCGGGATCCCACTGTTGTTCTCTTCCACTCCTAAAAAACAATACAAATTGCGTTTGCACCATTTTAATCAACTCTGCCTTGGTGTCACCGTTGATTTTCTCAACATTCCCCAAATTTTTTTGTTGCTGCCCAATATTAAAATGACAAGAAATGGAAAGTTTTCTGAAATAATTTTGGCCAATGGCCTCAAAACTGATTTGACAGTCAACAACTCCAACCATGGCGCATACAATGTTGTGAAGCCAAGCCTTCAAAAGTTCAGTGGCATTGTTAGCAAAAGAAGCTTGTAACAAATCCCAATTTTCCATTCCATAATTCTCAGTTGACAACACAGCTAAATGGATTTCATAGCTGTCAATTTTAGTAACAACCAATGCATTGCCAAGACAATGTCCAACATCAATTGTGTGAATTGCATCAGCAAGATCTTTATGGTTATATGCAAAGCCTTGCAATCCCCCAAAAGCAAGATAAATAAGTCTTTCAAATTTCCAACTCTTTTCATGAGACCAGTAGCATACAAGTGGTGCATGCTTTATGTGATTACAAATCAACTTATCTAAACCAATGTACTCAACCATAAAATATTGCTTAGAATCAAGTGCAGCTATATGATCTCTAATGTTATCACTCTTGGGCCAAACACCAAATTCAATAGCACCATCACTAATATCTTCCAAAAGAACAAGAACACTAGACAATCCAGGTTGCCTTGAATAGACTTCTAAGAGAAAAGTATTGCATACACTAATCATATCATTACCAACCCCTCTAAAGGTGATCTTGTCCTCAAGATCAAAGTATAGCAATATATATGTCAACACATACTCAACAGTAGCATTTCTACTCATGACAGCCATTAAATCAAGTCCTAAATTCACAAATTTCTCATAGAAAATTAGCACAATGTTACCACACCATAGCTTATCCGGGAAAGACAACAATTCTTCACAAATACTATTATTTCCACACATCAAAGATTGAAAAGGAGCAAGTGAGTGACTTTTACAGGAAAACTCAACAAAACTTTTAGAGATTCTCCCATAAGTAATCAAAGCAAAATAAGTTCTCTTGGGAATTCCAAACCAAACTGTAATCATCCAGCAAGGAAAAGCAATGGAAAATTTGGCTTCGTTGTGAATCAATCCCCATTTAAATTTTAGAACCCAACAATTAAGAACATATAAAAATGTGGCAGTAATTGGGTTAAAAACCAAGGAGAATAACATACTCTGATTCTGGAAGTGATAAAACACATTGTGAAATATTGCATAGTCGAATAACAAGTAGATAGATGCAGTACTCATAATCCTCATGAATAATGGTCACAATCTTCACTTTAGCACACTCAAACTCACGCTTGCATTTAAAGGTTGGAAAAACCTCAGGATAATTGTCACACCAAACTACTGATCGTGTCTCTAAACCTTTGTAAATCTTCCACCAAATTGAATAATGAAACGATTTTCTACCATAAGATTTATGGAAAAACCTGAACTGAACCCAATCAACACTCACTTCGTTGAGTTCAATGTGATGGCTGTAATGCGGCGGTTTTGCTGGCGGACGATGTGGCAGATTGAACATGGGCGGGAGCTCTTTCTTCTCAACATAAGCACTTGAGTTCCGCAGTTTGAGTCGTATCGCCGGAATGTCGCTTTTGTCTGGCGGTTTCGGTGGGGGGATCGCTTTCAATGATAGTTTGACAGGGTAGTCAAGATCCCCATGCTTAGTCATCAACGAAAACCCCTTCATCTCTGTTGAAGACTTTCGAATGGTGGAGATGGAAAGATACAACGTGCTTTGGGGATTCGAATATCCTCCTTCCTCAATTAACGACTGTGCTTTGGTAGTCAGTTGAAGATTCAACGTTGGAGGGTCAAAATAGGGAAGAGAAAAGGAGATATGTATTGGGAATTTTGTGTCGGCTGTGGCTAAACTTTGATCTGGTGGTTTTGGTGGTAAAGACGGTGTCGGAGGTGTGAGTGGCAACAGAGCTATAAGCGGATCTGGTGGTTTTGGTGGTAGGGACGACGCCGGAGGTAAAACAGAGAATGGCGATGTTGGTGGATGAGTTAGGAGCAGTTCCAGTGCTTGCGGGGGTGATATTTGTGACCTAAAAAAATCGTACAGCGGTTTGGTACGTGGAGCTGGCTGCGGTTGTAAGAAACATGAATAATGGTTGGTGGCGTCGTCGGGAAGAAAAACGAAGGAATTTGAATCAACGTCAAAATCTGAATCCCTGTCGGAATCTGTAGCAGCACAAGGGTCCGGCGGTTTCGGCAGCGGCGAAGGTGGACTGAGAGATCGATTGCAGAATTTGTTGTTTTCCATCACGATGTTGACACTTCTTTGCTGTATTTGACCAATGGAGGTTGTGATTTCCAGTTGTACAAGAGGCACTTCTAATTTTAGAGGAAAATCCAGATCATGTTCTCCGGCATCGGTAGTGACGGAATCAACCAAATCGGAAGTGATGGGAGGCTTCTCAACAAGCTTGGAGCATGGTGAGGGGTTTAGATTGTTCGCACCTGCGATGTCAGTTACGAGCTTCACTGCCGACTGTGATAATTCACAAGCTTCCTCTGTTTCCTCCTCTAACACCGGTAAGAGATGACGCCATTCATGCTTGAAACGCCACAAAAGAGCAGTGGTAAAAGTGTCCCAATTGGATCGTGAGTGACGGTGAGACCACCATAGCCACCATTTGAGAGCTTCACCGCGCATGGCCAGTGCAGCCACCATCATCTTTGCCATCTCGGATTTTCCGGTTGCCCTGAAATAACTTTCAGTAGAGAGGATCCACCAGTAGGCATCTTCATCTCCGTCGAATAGAGAAAGCTCCATCTTAGCGGGAATGAGATCGAGAATGAAAGCACCAAATGATACGACCCAATTCGAGTAGGGATCACACTCCAGAATTTAGAGGGAGAAACTATAGAAAAGAGAAAAAAAATTCATTATATTTTTCATTGATTTTCATAATAAGGCATACAATGTTTATATAGACTTGTGCATACACATAGTAAGCTAACTACAACGGCTACACAATAGCATTGCTTAGTAACTAACTAATAGAATATGTCTAAAAATCCTTTCTAGATTAAGATGAGTCAAACTACCTTCTAGAACTAGGGGAGTCACCACATTTATATTCCTTATTCTAGATATCCTATCACTTCCTTTTCATCTTTTTTTAAGTTTTTAGTTTTAATCTACGAAGCACAGCCCTGACACTGATACAAATAATACTTTAAGAAAATGGCATAATTGATATGTACTCCCTCCGTCTCACAATTATTGTCTCTCTAGCATTTTTTCTTTTTCTCAAAATAATTGTCACTTTACAATACCAATGCAGCATATTAGTTTTTTCCACTATTATACCCTCATTTATTGAATTTCATCCAACTTAACTACTCCACTAACTACAATTAATAAGGGTGTTTTAGTAAATGCTACTAATTTTACCATTGAAATCAACACAATTAATCATTTCCTCAAACCTTAAACGACTAATATTGTGAGACGGAGGGAGTAATTATATGTGTCCTTGACATTGACGTCAGTCACTAAAAATGACTTTGAGATCAGTGACACCAAATACATCTCAATCAGAAATGTCAGCAGTACATAGGATTCTGACATGTATACCAGTAATATTTTAAGAAAATGACTTTATGGAACTAATTTCTTTGGCGTCGAAGACTGACACTCCTCAGACACCTCACAAGCCTTCAACCATAAGTGTTGATGTTGTGGAGGTTTTAATACTATAATAATGCATTCTTTGACCATGTTGATGTTTTGCAGCTGTTGCTTTTGGGGAGAGCTATGACTGATGGAAGGGTAACTGCAAGAGTCAAGTATGATGTGTTTGACAATCTCACTTTGAAAGCCAATGCTCAGGTGGGTGTATATGCTTGTTTCAATTCTGAGCAATATAGCTTATGATTTTCTGCTGTTTGCCTGTTTCTACTTCCTTGATTAGTTACCAATGTATCTTTTAGATTTTATTTGATAGTGTTATGAGAGTATGGTACTGTTTTCTTGTGTCTAGTTTTAAGTTTGAAATGATATTACTTATTGCTGGCTGAAAAGGATAATTTATCTGCCATGGAATGATCACTCAATTTATTTGCAGAGTATTTGTTTTATGACATCAACTTACCCCTTCCCCTTTGTTATTTGTAGTCTTTTGTTGTTGTCCTTTTTATTCACCATAACTTCATATTTTCTTGCCTTTTTACAGCTAACAAGTGAGCCACATATGTCGCAAGGGATGATCAACTTTGATTACAAGGTCAACTATTTTTCCTTTTCTGATTATTTCATTTGTTGCCCTCATCTTCTAGTTGACATATATTGTTTTTGTAGTTTCTTAGTGGAGCATTATCTGATTATGCATGCATATTGTCATCATGTACTTTCATGTACTTTCCCTGTTTTATAGTTCAATATTGTATTTTTCAGGGAAAGGATTACAGAACACAGTTTCAAATGGGGAATGGAGCCTTGCTAGGGGCAAGTTATATTCAGGTAATGGATCTGCATGCAGTGTGCCACATTTCTTTTTTCTTCTTCTTTAATGATTGTAGGGGCGAAAAATTTATTTAACGCTTTATTAATTATTATAACATAATTTACATCCACAATTGTTTGGACAGTACTTTTGTGACATTGGCCAACCAGTGTACCATGCGTCATCCTTTATTTAAAAAAATAGTAACAAAAAACAAAAAGTCACTGTAAAAGAGTGAAGAAAACCATTTACCTTGTGACAATGTAGTTGATCAATGTCACATAATGTCACTCAATTTCAAGTAGTTTGAGCTCATTTAATAATGATTTACCCATTTTCCTTTTTTGTTTTATTTTGTTTTGAAGAGGTCCCTTTTCCTTTTATTTAATCAAGTATAATATTTCACTATAAAGTTTCATCAACACACTACCAGCTTCTAAAATTTGTAGCAAAATAGAAGAAATGTCAACAATCGTTTTATTTATTCTTTTTTTTTAGTAACATTTTAATCATTCTATGTTCACAATGAATTTTCTGAGACGTTTGCTTATAATTTCTTCCTGTGGTAAAATTCCACACTTAGAAATATCAAAACAAAATTCCGCACTTAGAATTTGATACCCAAAGAACTAGGTGAAACAACAAATGAAATAATAAAAAAAAACAAAGAAATTCAAAGAATACAATAAAAGGTGAAATCCATTATAGACCCCAGGGATACAAAGGATTGTGATCAAATCTCCCATTGTAACTGGATTCATAACTTTGCTGAGAGAAAGGATTATAAGCAGCAGATTTGTATGTTGAAATTTTCCACATGCCATCAAAGCTGTGATCATTGTCCATTAATCCTTGTTGACAGCCATTAGAATTGATCAAGTCACTATGAATCTGATCGTAACTATGGCAAAAACTAACAGAAGATTCCAACACTGTCTCCCAACTAACATCATCATATTCTCCTTCTAGATCAATCAAAGGCTTCTCCACTTCAATACCTTTCATCATTTGTTGTTGTCTTCCATCTTCTTCGGTAAAAACAGAACTAGATTCCTGGTCAGACAACGATGATGAACACGACTCTGTCAACTGCCACATACCACTCAAAAAACTTTCCAAAGCTTTGATTTGTATATGTGGAATTGGTTCTAACAAAGGATATTCATAGTAACCACACAACCCTTTTGCTTTACACCATTCATAGAACTCACAAAGCTTATTTGTTTGCACGGATGCTTTCTTGTATATATTAAAAGCAGCTATGCTGTTCCTATAAGACATTTCAAAAAGATTCTCCATTACAGCAACAATTTCTCTTCTGAACATTGTGTAACAAATGAAACTGTCGCGAATTATGTGTTTCATTGCAGACTGAACAATGAAACTTTTTGTTGCAACTCCTATAGGATAACAATCTATCACCCTATCAATAATACTCTGCAATTGTGGCAAAATTTCAAGTGTCTCACCCATTTCTTTCATCTTCTCTTGAAAAGTTACATTTTTTTCTTCCAAGTGTTGTTGGTTTTCAAGTTTCGTGTTATCCAAGGCAACACAGTTAAGAGCTTCATCAAGTAAGTGTGCATAAGAAGTTACAAATTTGGTGTAGGAAATGGAACATGTTGATGAAGAAGTAGCATCCTTGAAATGACAAGGGTAGAGAGAGATCAAACCATTGGAACGGGTCCATAATAGTTCGGTCCACAAAGGAGAGTTTCCTTGAACGGAACGAAGTAAACGGTGGAGAAGAATCAATGACTTGAGTGCTACCCTCCAACTGCGAGTAGTTCCGAATCGACGAGTGAAGCTGATTGTGAAAGAATGACATGAAGATGGAGATAATGAGAAGAGTTTCAAGAGGTGTTGTATGTATTTTTCATGAACTGGTAAATCATCAGGGGATGTTGCTTTTATGATGATGAGATTCATATCAGAAAAACCTGCAGCTGAAGCAATCTTTGCATAGCTTATACAACTTTGCTCTTTGAGGGAAGTGCAAACCTTTTGGAACCTCCTCTTCATGATTCTTAGTTTCTTTTTTTCCCTCTTGATGAGAAATTAAGAGGGAGAGAACAAGATTTAGCGAGTCTTGTTTGTATGAGAAACTATAACCTTAATAATGAAGCAGGTGGTGAATTGTTTATTGTAATTTGTCACTATATATACATGCCAAAGTAGTAAATGATGTTTTTTTAGTCTTTGGTTTTGTCGAGGCTACAACTACTATGAAAAAAGTTTGTAATTCAAATAAGCTGCAAAAAAACTATTGCATATTGAAAGAGACAGATCTTAAAGGAAAAACTAGAGAGCCTGCAAAACCCTGTAGCCTTAAGGTGTGGGTTTAATAATGTTGGAATTTTGTGGATCCTAATGGAAAAATGTGCAGTAAAAAAAATGAATTAGATTGTAGAAGACAAATTTTTGGTCTCTTAGCCAGCATATGGTTATTGTTATTGATGCATAGTGTAACTAAGGAAAATTCACCAGCTGACAGCTGTTAGTAATTAACTAAACTATTGACTTTACTGCATATTAAACTAAATCGAATGTTCCATTAACAACATAAACGTTACCAAGCTGTTTGTAAGAACATGTATACTTGTTTGCATAATTAGATAGATAAGCTCGTGTTTGGATATCGTGTTACCAAGATTATAAAAAAAAAAATTAGATTGTTACCAAACACATGTTGAAGAAAACTCTTCACTTGATGTTCATCTTCCAACACCTCTCTAAAAAGCATAATTAGAATCATTTAAACGCCCTCTAGCGTTGCAAGACAATCACCACAAAGAACCAAATCTTTAGCACTGGTTGTTGGTTCTGCGGAATAAAGAAGACAAAATTATGAAATAAAATATAGCATCAAAATAAGTATATGCCTCAAGTAACAAATACAAATGTTGTACCAAACGTATGTCATCAGACTAATTTCCTTCAATATGTGGCTTTTCTTTCTGTTCATTACATTCAAAACAAATACTCCTTTTTATATTCGTAATGGACTTTTGTCAATTGTTTTTCTTCTTTCATTTATTCACTTAGTCATCTATTAGATCCACCTTTGCCATTTCATGTATTTTCAAACTCAGATGAAGAACAACTAATTAATATCATTTGTCATTCACTAGAGGTTGAATAACTCAACTGATTTAAATTAAAGAAAATAGTTATTTGTCCTGGGTTTAAACTCAGACGAAGAAAAAAAAACTAAAACAACAACTAATTAATAACATTTTTCATTCAAAAAGAGTCTATTCTAATACTCTTACCAAATACACTTTTATACTCATCCCTTAATACATGGCACTCACATATGATTGCATCCCTAACAACAATATACAATTTTATTCATCAATGCATTTCTATTTGGACCGTCATAATATTCCTGGAGGCCCCAGGAACCTTGAGAAGGATCCTTAGACCTCACCAAAGGGCTAGACACCCTCCAAAGGGACCTTAGAGGTCCAATGCGCATCCTCATAAGGACGCCCGCCTTCAACTACTTCTAGAAGCGGCCTAAAAATACTAAGTTACCCCTTGTTGTTTATCAACTAAGCAACCCGCAAAGCAAAGCCCGTGATATGGCTATAAATAGAACCCTTGGAAGCAATCTCAAGGCATCTGATAATCAGTGTAAACCCTGAAAATACAGAGAAAACCCAAGTTTTCCTTACTGTACTTTTTTGACAAGTACACTATTAGATAAATGCCTTCATATATATATATATATATATATATATATATATATATATATATATATGTGTGTGTGTGTGTGTGTGTGATGTATCAAATGAAATAAATAGATATAAAGAGAGATGGAATGAATAAACTTCAAGCATTAGATTTAAATAAGTGGCTCAGATTAAAAGTTCTATTTTACCTAGTTAGTCACATACTATTCTAACTTGTTGAGCTTCATCTTCCCTACTTTAAAAAAATAACACTTTCAACTTCTCTATCTACGCTGCTTGCTTTGATTTTCTTCAGATAGATCTCAATCCTAACCAACAAGAATTGAATGATATACGTATCACAATCTAAATACTCTACGCTGTTTCTCAATGAATATAAAAACAAAGACATTATTTGTTGGATGGCTCAAACACAAAGTCAAATGTACCTAGACCCACATCTCAATCGTGTCCAGTGGTACCGAGGTTGGATGATCAACTTTGATTACAACTTACAAGGTCAGTTATTTTCCTTTTATGATTATTTCATTCGTTGCCCTCATCTTCTAGTTGGCATATATTGTTTTTGTAGTTTCTTAGTGAGCATTATCTGATTATGCATGCATATTGTCATCATGTACTTTCCTTGTTTTATTTCAACAATAAATACTTTTTGCCCGGTCAAGGGATATGAAGTATTGGTCACATATAGGGTTGGGAATAGACCAGGCCGGCCTATAGGGGTCTACAGCTTGGCCTGTTTTAGCCTGGACTGTTTAGTAGATAGGTCTAGGCTTCGGCTTTTTAGAAAGTCTGTTTAGTTAAATAGGCAAAGTTTAGGCTTCAAAAAAAGACTGTTAAGCCTAATAGGCCGGCCTATTAATACTTATTTATTAAAAAATATTTTTTTTATATTAAAATAATTGCATATATTAAAAATATAAACATCTTTTTCTCTATCTATTAGTCCCTTAATAGGCTTTGTTGTTATAGGCTTTTATGTAGGCTTTAATCTAATTGAAATTTATTTGTAGTGAAATAGGCTTTTAAATAGGCTTTTAAGTAGGCTTTAAGACATGTTTAACCTATTTAGTAGGCCAAATGAACTATTTGATGGCCTTAATGTGAAGTAGGCCTGTAAGTAGGCTTTCAGGTCAGTCCAGGCTTTTAAATAGGCCAGGCTCAGGCTTGTGATTTATTTCGTAGGCCAGGCTCAGGCCTATCAAAGCCTGGCCTGGCCTGGCCTATTCCCACCCCTAGTCACATATAAGCTGATAATTCTTCATATATCTTCGTATATCTTGTGGCAGTTATTTGATACAATTGAAAGTAACAAATATTTGTACATATAATTTTAATCAAACTCTAAATTTTATATAAAATATTTTTCACAATTTACGTGCGTTAACGAAATAAAAAGAGCGAAAAAAATGTGCGCACGAGTGCTCAATATTTTTTTTGGGCTTATGCCCAAGTAAGTATTACTAATTTATAAAAGGGGTTAAAATGGTCTACAGTCATAGCTCAACCAGCAAAAAATGACAATTGTTAAATCAAATGTGTCTAGGGTTCGAACCTGGTTCTCTTTGTTTGTGTGTGACTTTATATGATTATTTAAAACGGTTGGTCATCTCCCTAGTCAAAATCTCACAATCAATTCAAAGTACACTTACCTCGGACAAACATGTTTTGTGTCGGTATGTTGAAAGGGTGTGAAACTAACGAAGAGAAATGAAGGCTCTTGCAATTGTTGTTGCGGATTTGGGTGATACAATTGATAATGTGAGTTATGTGTAAGTGAATCCCTTAAAGGATGCAATGACTAATGAGGTTTTTGAGATGAAATGTCCAACCAAAAGTGATGGTCATCTTATAAGGGTTTTGATTAGATTATACGACAAAGGTGTTGAGGTTTACTTCAATAGGGATGATGAAATCCAAACCTTTGATAGGGTCTGCACCTTCTTGGTCGGTTCATTTGTTGGTCGAGTTGAAGAGTTCATTCATGCACAGGTATGTGATTAGCATCATCTTGTGTTTTCCTTAATAAATCAAAGGTAGTTAAGTTGAATATGGTGAAAGGACCAATTTCAATTCCAGAAGTTCATATTTAGAGTTAAATGACTGACTTGGATGAGATTACCTCTGATATGAGGCGATCTATATGTTAATAAAAATCTTGTGTTTTTCTATTCATTGATATGTTGCAGATGATTGTTAGTTTATTTGGTGTTGAGATCATATAAACTATTGGGTTGCTTAAAAAAGATTTTTCTCTTCATATCATTCAATTCCATTGTTGAGATCATCTAAGCTATTTGGTTTTGTCTATTCACCGTACTTGAAATTGAAGACACACCCTCGTAATATATATAAGAAATTGAACCATTCATGCAAGGATGAACCCATAAGTCTTAAGTAGTGAAGGCAGTTGTACTTGCAAAAGGTACAATAGGTGATTCTAGGGTTCAGAATTGTATATTAGGGTTTAGACTGATTATTGGATATCTGAGAATGATCTCTAGAGTGGTATTTATAGCCTGCTGTGGGTTTGGATTACTGTTGCTTGGGCTCCAAGCAACAGGGGTACTTTGGTATTTTTAGGCGGCTTCCAGAAGCTTCCGAGGTTAAGATGGGCGATATCCTTTAGAAGGTCACGTCCACACCCAATAACCTTTCTGAACGACCCCTGGCCCTTCCGGAGAGCGTTTAAGTCCTTCTAGAAGGCTTCCGAGCCTTGAGGAATATTATGACAGTCCACAGCCCCCCAAGCACAAGTCTTGGTACAAGGCGTGGTGCTTTTTATCTTATGAGGTCTTTTGGATACACCACCCTCTTGGGCGGGGTATTTCTGATTCTGACACTTTTTCCATCTAACGGTCCACATTTCATGACCTTTACTCTACCGGTGTCGTGTCGTCATCTCACGCGATTTTCCACATGTGTCTTCGATCAGCTAAATTTATGCGTCTTCCCGAGGAATTGTTGTCTCGTTTTTTCCCTTTTTAAAGAGGCGTAAAACCTATTCCACTTCATTTCACATTTCGTCGCTTCCGATCCATCCTCTTGCTTACTTTCCGCCTTTGATCGTTCGCGCATCTTCGGGTATTCTTCTCGTTCTTTTTCTTTTCTTTTTTGTATATCCATGGTAGTGATAGGGAGTGTGATGAGAAAGGGAGAGAATTACCCCCCTCGAATCCTTTAGATAGACAGAGGTTGAGATTAGAGTGTTTAAAACATGCCACTCGAAAAGGTGGTTTAATCGATTGGGAGGCGTATGACTCTAGTTATTTTGGTCATATGACTTTCTCCGACATATCTAGCGAGAGTGACTGTAGTGAATCTGATGATAGTGACTGTATTTTGCTATATTCAACCTCAGGGGATAATTTTGGAGATTCACTACAGCCACTCTGATTATAATAGATTAAAATATATATTATGCAGTTCAAATTGAACTTATATACTTGATATATTGAGAAGTAGTGTTCTATCAGTTTTATTCACCCAATCAAATATATTCGTTGGCGTTTCTGGTGCAATAATGGGCTTATTAAGAGGAATGATCTATGAGCTCATTGCTTCAGGTTAATATTATTATGTTATTTATATTTATTTATGCCACAAAATATTCGGTGAATAAGTATATATATGATTACAAATTTGTTGTTATGTTTTGCAGTTTGCTAAGTTATTGGTTTTTACAATCTCCATAATGTTCAATCTATCAATTGGAATGGTTCCAGTTTTCAATTTAACAATTGGAATTGTTCCAATAGTGAACAACTTTGGTCTCATTGGAGGACTTATACCGGGGTTTCTTCTTGGCTTTGTCTTACTGTGCAAGAAAGATCCTTTTGTCCTTCCTGACCAAAAACTCCATAAGCGGTGCCTTCCTATCATCTGTTTCATCCTCCTAAGCACCGGGTAACTTCTATTGCCTCCTTTTTGTTGTTGCATTGCATTGTTTGTTATACTTAGGTCATGAAAGTTTGCTTATTTACAGATTGATAGGTGGACTGGTGTCCTTACTAAAGGGAGTGAACATGAATGATCACTGCTCCTAATGCCACTATTTAATTTGTATCCTTACTACAAAAAGGAGCTGCAGTAAACATGGACTCTCTTGTGATGTGAGTATGCACCTTCACTGATACATAAAAGTTGTAATGTAATGTTTCAAGGGTGGCATTTAACTTGGGAAAGGAGACTTCTTTCCCACCATAGGAAAATCTTTTTTTTACCATTAAATTGAGTAGTACCACCATTGTTATTATAGTCTATCCACACTATATTTTCTTCACATCATCTCTAACCTTAACAACAACACACTCTCTCTCCTTTGAAAATCAAAACAAAACAACATGAAAATCCAAAAAATCTTCATAATCATAAATCTTCATCTTCATCTTCTTCTCTCCTTTTTTTTTTAGGGAATCATCTTCTTCCCTCTTCTTCTTCTTCATTTTCATCATAATCTTCATACACATTCATCTATCTTCATCTTAAAAACCAGAAAATTTTCAATTCAATTCATCAATCAACAACAAAAGAAACAAAATTCTTAAAAAGATTAAAAACATAAAAACAGATTGAACCCCAACATCAAAAAGTGAAAAAGTATCACTTCGACCTTCTTAAACCCAAATTCCTTCTCTACCCAGCAACAAATTCTAAGAAACAATCAAGATCAAAAGCAAAAACCACACAACACAGGAACAAAAATACCCTTTTGCGTTTCTTCCACATTGAATTCATCAAATAACAAAACAAACAAAACCCATTGGAAAAATAAACAACTTGATTATAAACTAAGAATAAATAATGAAAGAAAACAAAAGGGTTTAAACTTTGAAGGTGCTAGAAAAATGAAAAAATTGAAAGTCATTGCTAGATCGTAACACTAAACAAAATCACAGTTTCAATCAAAGCTTGGAAAAATCCAAAAATCACCGTCGTGAGGAACAATTATGATCCAACAAAATGGTGGAATTTTGAAGACCCCACCAACAATTCTGATTCACTATGCAAGTGGATGAGAGAGGCATGTGAGAGAAAGTGATTGGGGAAGATAGTAAGATAAAAATCTAGTGTTGAGAGACTATTGTAATAGTGTGTTCTTTGTATGATCCAATGATTAAAAAAGACTTTCCCATGATGGGAAAGAAGTCTCCTTTCCCAAGTTAAATGCCACCTGTGCCAGGTATTCCATATCGGAAACCAACTTAGAGTTAGATGCTTGACCAATGGGAAAAAAATGCCATTTCTCCTATGACAAACGGTAACCATTATGAGCTAAATGAAGAGATATGTTTCAAACTCCGTGGTTTATAATAGATATGATCAAAATAAGGTACGTGAATAGTGAACATTGTAAAATTGCGACATGATAAACTAGTTGTTATCATATAAGCATGTTATTAAATATGTAATGTTTTTTAAAAATTAAGTGTTGAACTATCTTATAAATATGAAATATCATTGAAAAATATGTTCTAGTAATATTTATTTGTAGCATAAATGATAATTAAGACTTATAAAAAAAAATGTTTCCTTAAAAAAACAGACTTATAAAAAAAATGTTGGTATCAAACGTGTCTTTTTTTAACTAATGAACTTGTAGGATATAAACTATCACTATAAATTTATTACGCATATATTAAACACATCCTAAATCATCAAGATAACTTGATTGGTCCTCTAAAAAAATATATCTTGAGTCGTCAAAAATCTAATTGGTGTGAGTTAGAAAAAGAAATATAACCTTCCTCTAAAAAAATTGTAGATCCTTCAAAAAAAAAAATATAATTTTCCTCTAAGAAAAAACATTTTAATTTTATTTTAATGAAATAAATAAATCAGTTTTATAAATATTTGGAGTTGGAGGGGCATTTTAGTATTTTGCAAAAACCCTATCGGAGGTCCTATATAAACTGAAAACAGAGGTATTCTCTGAAACCCTAGAAATCAAAACCTGTGTGCTTCAGCTGCTGGTGTTGGTTACGGCGGAGAGAGAAAGAAGCTCAGCAAAATGGAACAGGTGCAATGCTTTGGCCGGAAGAAGAACGCCGTTGCAGTTACCCACTGCAAGAGAGGTCGCGGTCTCATCAAGATTAATGGCTGTCCAATCGAACTGGTGGAGCCTGAGATTCTTCGTTTCAAGGCATACGAACCAATCCTCCTTCTCGGCAGACACCGTTTCGCCGGAGTTGATATGAGGATCCGTGTGAAGGGTGGAGGTCACACTTCTCAGATCTATGCCATTCGTCAGAGTATTGCCAAGGCTTTGGTTGCTTACTATCAGAAATATGTTGATGAACAAAGTAAGAAGGAGATTAAGGATATTCTTGTTCGTTATGATCGTACTCTTCTTGTTGCTGATCCTAGACGCTGTGAGCCTAAGAAGTTTGGTGGTCGTGGTGCTCGTGCTAGGTTCCAGAAATCTTATCGTTAGATTTTTTTTTATCTTTTCTTTCTGTTATTGGATTTGATATTTTCATGTTATTCGGTACTCTTGCTATGCACTTGTTTCAATTCAGTTTTGGTGGATTTTCAGTGGAATTATAAAAGATTTTGGTTAATTCAATTTGTGTGCTTTTTAATTTATATTTATATATACATTTTGATTTGAATATGCTTCTGTGTTATATGTTTGTATTGGTTGTTCTGCAATTGCCACCAAGTTTCGAATGTTAACAGTAACTATAAGTTGGGATACTTGCTACCGTAGTTGTTACAGTTTCGGATTGAATGGAGTGAGTATTTGGTTTGAATTATTTTAGTCTATAGGTGTAAGGTTGTTACCCTAGTATGTTAAAGAAGTAGCAAATTAGGTGTGGCGTTAAACTATGTTTGGTGGATTTTCAGTGGAATTATAAAAGATTTTAGTTAATTTGATCTGTGCGGATGTTTTTACTTTATATTTATATATTTACATTTTGATTTGAATATGTTTCTGTGTTAAATGTTTGAATTGGTTGTTCTGTTTGGATTCGATTTGTGTGGTTCGAAGGTTGTTAGTAACTTAGTATCACCATGTATGATCTGAATGCAATTGTGAAGTTTCGAATGTTATTAACTTTAACTATAAGTTGTTGTGGTGCTCGCTACCGTATTTGTTATAGTATCGGTTTGAATGGATTGATTGTTTGGTTTGGAGGATGTTAGTGAACTAGGGTTGGCATTAAGCTATGTTTCTTTCTGACATTTGCTTTTATTTTTCCTGATATATGCTAAGTTAAATCATGACTAATACTAGTGTAGGTTGTTTTTGGTCTTACACCATTGTTGCATCTTTTGAATTGAGAATTTTTATATAGCTTGGTGTAACGAATCACTAGGGCATTGTTGCTTCTATTGTGTCTTGAATAAGTTTTATCGATTTTATATGGTGGGAACTACATACCCTTTACCCTCTTAGTCCAACATCGATGCCACTTTTGTCTCCGGTCCAGTTGTTGGTTTTACGTAGGTAACTTTTTTTGCTTTGTTTTATATGGAAAAAGAATTATAATGTTGTTAAAATTAACTTGTCATCGTCTTTGTGTGAATGCTGATTGATGGCAAGGTGGTAAGGTAAGGAGCGTCTTTGTTGCGTCAATGCTGATTGATGGGCATAAGGTGTTTTGTAATAAGGTGTTTGAGTGCTGTTATTTTCTGTGGATTTGGATCATTTCCCTGGATTTAAGAGAGATATTATCAAATTCTATCAAAATTCTATCAAATTCTACTTCATTGTCGATCGTTTGTGTTAGAGAATCCAAATTGACATTGTTGTATGATATGGGTGTTTAAGCATAATCTGAAAAATCCACAGTGCTGGATTTGCAAGTTGCATGATTTGCTGAATCCGGTTTTTTTGCCCCATCTTGAATACCTGCCTACAATTAAATTCAAAACTTAACAGTGCATGGACACATTTCTTAACTATTTTTCATGATTTGCAAGTTGCATGATTTGCTGAATCCCGTTTTTAATTACGTTAGTATTGCCTATTAGAGCTTTTTTTGCCCCGTCTTGAAACTTAACAGTGCATGGACACATTTCTTCAACTACGACCCTTTAATACTAGGTGGATACAATACAGGGACATAAGTATCTCTGTTAACACTAGAAAAGTTTGTGCATATATTTCTTCATTAGGAACAAGACCCTTAAAAATATAAAGAAAACTACAAATATTGCATTGGAAATTGAAGTCTTTATTTTTTTTAAAGAATAATTTCTTCATAACCCTTAAAAATATCAAGAAAAGGACAACTATTGTATTGAAAAGAGCATATTTTTCAATTTTAAAAAATGATACTACCTCCGTCCCTAATTATAAGATTCTTTTGAGAATTTTTTTTGTCTCTTTTTATAAGACCCATTTTCTATTTCCAACTACATTAATTATTTCTTTACATACATGTCCTTATTTATTATACATCTTTTTCTTCAATCAGCAATAAATAGAATGTTGAAAACATAAGCCAACCCTCTTTCTTAAAGGATAAAATTGTAAAAACAATAGTAATTATAAACATATTTAATATAAATATCCACTAATTAGGGACGGAGGTAGTACACAAATAAGAAACCAATAGTGAATTATTAAAAATATTCCAAATAAATGAAGGGAGGCACATTTCATTAAAAAAAAATGAATTATTAAAAATATTCTCTCTTTGGTTAAAGTTTTCTATTAAGAAACCAATAGTGATGTATATATAATAGAATGTGTTGCTTCAGAAATTAAAGTAAGAATGTATATGAAATTTTTAAACAGAACTCGTTGATTCTGGATCATTTATACTTATCCTCCCAAGTTAAAGAGGGAATTGCAGGGCATGAATATAGTTTATCTACCTTGTATGTGATTGTGTCTTTTGACGTTGTGAGACTACTAATACATAATTTTATTTTGCTGTGGGATTGTTAATGAAATTTTTTGTCATAAGTTTGCAGTATATTCATACTTATCCTCCTAGGTCATAGAGGGAATTGCAATAATATAATGTTCGTTGTGAGACTGCTAATGCAAAATTTTGTCATTATAGAACGACAAATTGAGTCGATGTTGCACCTTTGTGCAACTAGTAGGTGTGGAAGACCTTTTTCAATTTCGCTAATTCAAAATTGGTTTAGGTTCAGTGACTTTTTAGATGATGAGGTGGGTTGAGATTAGTTATGACTACGCGTTCTCGGTTATGCATCCCAATTTATGTGGGTGAGTGTTGCAAGATGACTGTGGAGGTTTCATTTCTCCATATTCTTATAACTTAAGTTGCTGTTATATTTTCCTCCACAAGTTTTTATGATTTTGCCATGTCCTCAACATGGCTGGATCTATGAGCTTTTGAAAAGTGACATAAGCGCCAGACTCTAAGGGTTTGGATGAAGAGTTTGGAAAGGGTGTGTGTGAACGAATGATTTATGAGGGGAGAACTTAATTTTCTTTTTCAAATTACGAACAATGTACTACCTCCGTCCTTAATTATAAGGTCCTTTTAAAAAAATAACGGAAATTAAGATAGTGAATATTTGTATTAAATATGTTTGTAATTACTATTGTTTTTACAATTTTATCTTTTAAGAAAGAGAGTTGGCTTATGTTTTCAACATTCTATTTATTGTTGATTGAAGAAAAAAATGTATAATAAATAGGGCATGTATGTAAAGAAATAATTAATGTAGTTGGAAATAGAAAAGGGGTCTTATAAAAAGAGAGAAAAAAAATTCTCAAAAGAATCATATAATTAGGGACGAATGTAGTAATTTTTATTTTAAAATCAATTAAGTGCATCATCAATATATCCTCCAAAACCTTTCCCTGATATTTTCAATTTTCTTTCGAAAAAACGTTGATGTGTCACCTAACTTGCTGATGCGTTAATAAAATTTAGAGTAAATTACACTTCCCTCCCCTCAAATATACTTGAATCACACTCATCTCTCCTCTTATGTTAAAATATACACTCCCCTCTCCTCTTATTCAAAACATATTAGAAAATATTTCACTAATCTCCCTTGAGAGAAGCTTTAATTACATTCACCTCCTCTCTTAAGTTAAAATCTACGCTTTAGTCCCTCAATTTTTTTTTCTTCTAATAAACTAGCAAAAAAATAATCTACCACATTTCAAAGAAAAATAGCATGCGGGTTCATTTTAATATAATCAAATTTTGAATACATATCTTTCTCTATTTTTTATTTACAATTTCATTAACATATAGTTTTAAACCCTTTTATAAAATATGAAACAACCCATAATAAAATTAAAATATGTGAAAAAGTACTAAAATCGATTAAGTAGGGTTATTTAACAGTGAATTTTATACTCTAAATTATAAAATTAATAACACAAAATTTAAATTTAATTGTCATTGACATTTAGATTATAAATAAACGAATTTATATTTTTTAAATGGTGATTCAAAATTAATATATGTTATAAAAATATTTATTTATGTTAAAATAGATTAAAGTGTAGTCCATATTTAATTATTAAGGGAGGGGGTTGTAATTCAAACATCTTATAGGGGAGGGAAGTATTAATTTTATTTTTCAAGGGAGGGGAATGTATATTTTAACATAAGAGGGAAAGAAAGTGTAATTCAAACATCTCTGAAAGAAAGGGAGTGTAATTTACTCTAAAATTTAAAGAAAAATATCTTCCGATTTAAGAAAAGCCTTGTGCATCTTCACCCCTCTTTAAAAAAAAATATGGTTTTTCTTCCCTAGATCAAGAACCCTAAAATTAAAATTCAACTTTGATGGCATGATATGTTGAATCCTTACAACTTTCTAATTGGTTGGAAACAAAGACATATTTAAACTCGTTTAATATATATGTCATGATAGAAGAACTTGTGAAAGTTTCATAAACATGATCCAATAGTTTGATATTAAAGTTGAACCAAATGTTCTATAGTTTTCATTTTGTTGGTTTAATCTTATGATAACTTGTAAAGAAGGGGTCTGACTAATTTAGGGTTTAATCAAAGGTAGTAAACACGACACTCAATTAGTTCAACACAGGTGGAATGTTATCAACACCTAAATTTAATGCTCATAGTTTAAGCATCTAATAACTTTTTTTTTTTGTTGAAAGAAAGCATCTAATAACTATGATTGCAAATGTACAAAAGTCCTGTATTTTTTGTTTGAAAGGAAAAAAAGTAACATTTGAAGGGAATCAAATCTTGTTCAAACTTAGAAGAGAAGTTTTGGAATATCAAATTACGGAGAACATACGTGATTATTAAAACCAGAATAATATCATGAATACATGGACTCCAACCTCTATCAATAACTGACAAAAGAGAGTTGAATATGAATAAATTAATATACATGGCCAAAAAAGAAGGACTTTCTTTATTATTATTATTTTTTTAAAAGGAAGAGGGACTTTCTATAATGTGCAAACTTACACATTAACACAATTTAAAATAGCAAGTTTATATTGAAACTTATGTATTTTTTTTTTGGAATGGAACTTGTGTATTTTATATTAATTATATATATTTTAATAAATAATTATTATTTTCAATTAGACAAAGCTACACCGGTAAGAAGAAATAATAGTAAAAACCCTCTTAAATAGATTATCATAAGTGGCCATATATTTTAAATAATAGTAAAAAATATATAATAATTTTAATCGATGGTTATATTTCACTACCAAAACAAACGATGGTTATATGTCATCAATTTTTGTTAAAGAGAAATATATTTATCTTAAAGTACTCTTATTTTTATTTTTGTTTTGAAAGTGACTTGGTAAAGAAGTCAATAGTAACCGGGTTGCGGTGATCGTGGTAGTAAAAAACCGTATCCATCATGAACGGGTCGGGTAGAAGTGTGTAACGATTGAAGTAAAGCGTGTGAGCTAAAGAGTGATGCAAAAGAAAAAGAGGTAGCTAGGGTTTTAGCAGTCACAACCCACCCAGAGTAGTAGAATACTTTGGGAACGAACGAACGAAACAAGGGTTTTAGAAAATCAATTCCGAATCTCTCTCTTTCTCTGATCTCTAACAATGGCGACTATGGTTCCACCGATTCCCACCGCCGACGACAAGAAGGTCGATCAGAAAGTTGATTACTCTAACCTTTCTTGTCCCATTGCCTTCGAAGAACTTCATCGCGAAGCTATGAGTCTGTTCTCTTTTTCACTTAATTGATTCTAATTCTTCTTCATTTTCTACGATTATACTGAACAATCTCAATCAATTTCTTTGTTTTTTGTTTTCAGTGTCTTTGAAGCCTGAGCTTTTTGAGGGTTTGCGTTTTGATTTCACCAAAATGCTTAATCAGAAATTCTCTCTTAATCACAGGTACCTTATCTTCTGTTTCAGATTTTTAATTTTTTATTCTTGAACTTGAATCTTTGTTTATAGGATTTTATTTATTTATTTAATTTATTTGTAAATCAGTGTTTCGATGGGACCTACTGAGATTCCTTCTCAGTCTGCGGAGGTTATTAAAATTCCAACTGCTAACTATGAATTTGGCGCTAACTTCATTGATCATCCTAAGGTATACCTTCCTTTTCATCTTTTTTACTCTTTTATTTTAATCTATGAAGCACAGACAAGACACATTGCTATGTAATTACATGTGTCGTTGACATGTGTCAGTCACTAAAAATGACATTGACAGTGTCAGTCACTGTCACTGTCACTAGACACATCTTCAATCAGAAATGTCCGTGGTACAGTTGTCAGAAATGTCGGTGGTACAGTGGTTTCTGACATGTATACTAGTAATATTTTATTTTAAGAAAATGACATAATTGAACTAATCACTTTTGTCATTGTTGTGTCGGTGTTGGAAACTGACACACGTCGGACACCAGACACACTTTCAATTCGAAGTGTCAATTTTATGGAGGTTTTAACACTATAATAATGCATTATTTGACCATGGTGATGTTTTGCAGCTGTTGCTTTTGGGAAGAGCTATGACTGATGGAAGAGTAACTGCAAGAGTCAAGTATGATGTGTTTGACAATCTCACTTTGAAAGCTAATGCTCAGGTGTGTGTATATGCTTGTTTCAATTCTGAGCAATATAGCTTATGATTTTCTGCTGTTTGCCTGTTATTCACTTCCTTGATTAGTTACCCATGTATCTTTTAGATTTTATGTGATAGTGTTATGAGAGTATGGTAATGTTTTCTTGTGTCTAGTTTTAAGTTTGAAATGATTACTTATTGCTGGCTGAAAAGGATAATTTATCTGCCATGGAATGATCACTCAATTTATTTGCAGAGTATTTGGTTTATGACATCAACTTACCCCCTCCCCTTTTCTTATTCGTAGTCTTTTGTTGTCCTTTTTATTCACCATAGCTTTATATTTTCTTGCCTTTTTACAGCTAACAAGTGAGCCACATATGTCGCAAGGGATGATCAACTTTGATTACAAGGTCAACTATTTTTCCTTTTCTGATTATTTCTTTTGTTGCCCTCATCTTCTAGTTGGCATATATTGTTTTTGTAGTTTCTTAGTGGAGCATTATCTGATTATGCATGCATATTGTCATCATTTACTTTCCCTGTTTTATAGTTCAATATTGTAATTTTCAGGGAAAGGATTATAGGACACAGTTTCAAATGGGGAATGGAGCCTTGCTAGGGGCAAGTTATATTCAGGTAATGGATCTGCATGTAGTGTGCCACATTTCTTGTTTGTTCTTCTTTAAGGGCCTGTTTTATATGAAAATCTGGATATGATTAACAAAGAAAGTCATTAAGGTTAATTAAAATGTCTATGATTATTTTAATTAGTATTAGGAGTATTATGATTTTTTTATTTGAAGATGGATATTTCTACTCAGGGATGGTAAGGTACAGGTACGGGTGCGTGTTCTATTTTAAAAATACTTCAGGTGAGTGTACGGCGATAAAATGCACGAGAATTTTTTTTTCCCGACTAAAGAGAGTTTTTTTTTATTTTATTTTTTATTTTTTATCTTTTTGAGTAATCAGAGCTTTTTTTTTATAATACATATTAGAGAGCTAAACTTTTCTATTCACAACAAAACATCACATTAATAGATTGTAAAGTAAAAAATTGTGTTTTCTTACAACATAGAAACCCAAATAATCAAATATTATTATATCAAGGGGGAACCTTGGTGCAACGGTAAAGTTGTTGTCGCGTGATTGTAAGGTCATGAGTTCAAGTTCTGGAAACAATCTCCTGTGTAAAAAACAGGGTAAGGCTGCGTACAATACACCAAAATGGTGGGACCCCTTCTTGGACCCTACGGATGCGGGAGCATTAGTGCACCGGGGTGCCCCTTTTATATTAATATATGAGAAAGCCACAAGTGTCGGGTATATACATGGTACAAGTACATCACCATTTAACAAGTGCTCATGCTTCAGATATATAGATATGTGGAAGATAGAAAATTTTCAGTGCTATGCATATATGAGTTATGCTAGCAACACTCTTTTGAATGCCCTCTCTAATAGTCACTCTCTTTTATTTCATCCAATAAAAGAGTGAGTGTTGCTAGCATTCCTCATGTGTGTGTGTGTGTGTGTGTGTGTGTGTATAATATATGGAAGATAGAAAATTTTCAATAATTGAAATAATTTAAGCTCTCTAGACATATAATTGCCTGTTATTAATATTTTTTAACTGAATAGTAGTTTGGCCAATATTTTAGGTCAGGTGATGGTCAATCTGTCATTGTTGAATGATATATATACATATATTATTACTCCAAAGGTTTGGTCTAAGGGTAAGAAAACAGGTCTTGGATCCGGAAGTTATGGGTTCGAGCCTCGCTAGTGCCTTTGGAGAGAAGTTAATATTAATCCCTTTGTAAGTGCTCCAAGTCCTATGGTCTTACCTGCCTTGGACTGGGGTGCCATCCCCTCACCCTAAATTTTTGTAACAAAAAAAAGTTTGAATTATATATGTAAATTTATGGACTTGTCTGTGTGGCCGTCAGCTTAATTTTTTCAGGTTGAAATATTTAATTTCATTTAGACCCTATGGATGCTATTTGCTTCTTTGAAAATTGTTTTACTTCGTTGTTAGTTTTTATTTTATTAATATTAATAACTGATGGTAGTATTGAAGATCATTGGAACATTATTCTTTCTGTTTCTTAGTTTTTGAGATACATTCCTGTTATGGGCAATTTTTCATGTTATCCAGGGTTTGATGCATAATGTTGTGTTGATATTTTAATTGGATAATATCTATATCAGGTCTGTTTTGGATTATCGTTATTCTAAATAGTTCATGGGCTTTACTGTGTTTTCCCTTAATCCTGAACACGTCAATCGATCCAATCTGCTGCATGGTGTGGTACAATTTATGGGCTTGTGAATTAATCTATTTTATTACTGAATATTGACTTTTGTTTTCCAGAGTGTGACAAATCATTTATCGTTGGGTGGAGAGGTATTTTGGGCTGGTCAGCATCGGAAGTCTGGTGTAGGTTATGCTGCTCGCTACAACACTGATAAAATGGTACAATGACTTGAGACTTGTTCCTACATGCACAATCAGCAGCTTACCTGCTTCCCTTTGCTTATATATCTAATTTCAGATATTTTGCATCTGTTTATTTATCTAGAATTTGTAGTAGTCTATTCTGATGTTTGTAAGCATATTATGCCCAATATTATTGTACTGCTTTACCAGCCAATTTCAAGTTTTTTGTTTTTCCAATATTCCTGGAGTAAAACAACGATGTACATCATAGATATTAAATACCACGCGGGTATGGTATGCTTTTACTTATCCAATCGTAAACCATTGGTTATGCTACAAAGGGTTACCTATAGTGCCGTCATGTTGCGGAGGGGCCCGTGGCTGCTGCCGTACTTGCCTGTGGCCACGGATTGTGGGAATACAGGCATGATAATGCACCCTTATCTATTCCTCCATTGACCCAACCTCCATGTTCCACCCAGTAAGTGGGAGATGGTGAAGAAGAAACAGTCTGTTTCACATACCCTTCATTGCTGTAACTATTAGTATATGTATAGACATGAATATGAAGTAATAAGGCATCTTTTTTAGAAATATATGAAATGAATATAAATATTAAATATAAATATGAATGTAACTATTACCATTGTAGTATAATGAAAATATGAACATAGAAATATAAAATACTCCCTCTGTTCCTTTTTAGCTGTCGTTTTTGGGTTATTTACACATACCAAGAATACTTAAAATGAATTTTGTTACATTTGATGAAATTATTTGTTTTTTCCTATAATACTCTTGACTATTTATGATCTCATTTCACTTATTTCTCGTTGGAATAAATACTCAAGGGTATCATTTATGCTAGCACTGTTGGGCTGATAACATTGATGCTATATATTGTATTCTCTGTTCAATGTTTCCTTTTTCTTTTTTATCTATTCATTTTATTCGTGTTGTATGGCTTCTAAAATTCATCAAATTGCTCATCTGCATCCAGGTTGCCACAGGACAAGTTGCCAGCACTGGAATGGTTCTTTTAAGCTATGTTCAAAAGGTTTCTGAAAAGGTGAGTACATCATCACATTGTAGATTTGTGCTTTCAGTAGTCCTTTTTATTTCACACACGAAATGTTCCTTGCAGGTTTCTCTAGCTGCTGATCTGATGTGTAACTACTTGTCAAGAGACGTCACTGCTAGCTTTGGTTATGACTACATCCTCAGACAGGTAGTTTTTTCTTTTATGAATTTAGCCATGGAAACTAGTACGACATGAATGTGAATGTGTGGTGATGTTTACATTAGACATAATTGAGCCTTGAACAGGATTATTGGCTCAACAGTTAGAGTTGCTGTCATGTGACACGAATGACACATTAAATTTGCCCTAATTGAGTATGAAACTCTACATTGTTCTCATCTTATATGGGTGCATCAGAGGGAAACTTGCTGCAATTGAAAGTGTGGAGCTAATATTGACTTTGTATCATTCTCTACATTGCATTGGATCTAGATGCATTTTCAAGTTTCAGGACTCCCTTGCTGTTCACCTCAATCTAATGAGCGTAATAATATTATCATCAAGGGAGCGTTTGTTTCTTGGTTGAGAAATTTATACCCAGTATAAGAGTATCAGTTAGTTAGAATGCTCTCAGTTTCTCTGTAGTCTTACACCCAGGAATAATGTTCCCAGGAATTAAGAAGTGGAATCTTAATCCCAGATACTTTTCAAAAAAAGCGTTGGTTAATATTTACTATCCTAGGATTATTTGTAAACATGGGTAGTTACTAGGTGGTTACGTAAGTTTATCCCCACGTTCATGGGAATTAATTTATTCTTGGGATTGTTTTATACCTGGGAATTAATTTCCTAACTTTGTAACAAACATATTCCTGGGAATGATTTTTAAAACCAGGAAACAAACCCCACCCCCGCCCAGGCTTGCAGAGTTGAGAAAATTTGCATGCTTTTGTTTTGGCACTGCATCCTCCAATGATTTGGATGCCGAAAATACTCTAGAAAACACATCATGGATGTAGTGCACTGAATGTGTAAATAGAATTTCTCTCATTCAAGATTATCCCTAGTTTGTGTCCAACTTCCCACCTTTTTAGCATAAAATGTATATCTCACAGGTTGTATTTCCTTGGGTTGGTAATTTTTACTGTAGAGCTACAGAGTTACATTTTCAAAAATATCTTTTCATTCCTTTCATATTTTCTTCAGAGCAACATTTTTGGCTGTCTTCTCTATTTGATAAGAAATAGAGCAGTAGCTACTGTCTAGAACTTTCAATTTCTTTAACTGCATTGTGTTTTTTGAAAGTTTGCACCATATGTTTTCTAAAAACGTTTTCAATTTTGATTTGATACTGGATTCTCTAATATTAATTTTTTTTCATTGAAAGCCAGAGCACTGGACCCTAATTTTTCGAATTTCAATGGATACACATCCGGACAGAATAATTTAATTTGTTTCCTTTACTAGAACCAAGGAATGGTGCTTTGTCTTTCCTTGGCTGATTTCGGTGACGCCAGATTTTTGCATGCCTATTTTCTGAATTTTAATGCATAATATAGTATTCTGCAATATCAATTTACAGCGGAAGAAAAGCATATTAAGTGCAGTTATTAGAATTTGCAGAAAAGTATAAGTAAGACTTTCCCTTTAATTAAAAAAGAACCCTTTGAAAGCTTACTTGGATCACCTTGATATTAATAATAATGCTGTGTTACGGACATGAGAGGTCACATTGATTATTATGTTTCCGAATTTGGATTAGGGAGGTCATCCGGTGGCCATTTAAACTTTGCATACTGTGATGAAATTTAACCAATTTTATCCAGTTTAAGAGCCTTATCTGATTTCAACATTTGTGTTGATTATTTTATAGTGCCGCCTTAGGGGAAAGGTTGATTCCAATGGTGTTTGTGCTGCTTTTTTGGAGGAGAGGTTAAACATGGGTCTGAATTTCATTCTTTCTGCAGAGGTCAGAGCACTTTCCTTTTTAAAACTCTTTGTTGTTAGGGTGTGTGTGTTTGGAGTGCATGAAAATCTAGTCTGATGAGTATGTTCATATAAGTTTCTCAGATCATTCATCCTGCCTTGACATGATTTTCATATTTACTCATTGCAGCTTGATCACAAGAAAAAAGACTACAAATTTGGATTTGGTTTGACCGTTGGAGAATAAATTAGAGCTGGAGTCAGAGCTGTATTTCCATTTCCTTTAGCCAGACTAGCCTTGCAAGTTTTCTTGCTTCTTTTTACTTGTTGGGAATTTTTCTTTTTGAAAAGAAGAAAACAAAGGAGGAATATATCATTTGTGTCGGCAAACATCATTTGTTATCCACAAGTTGACCCAACAATACTTCAAATTTATTTGGAACTCTTGCCCTGTTTTCCCTTGAGGGGGAAGGATGTAGAGTGATAGTAGCAGATCAATGCATATTTTGCGATTCAATTTCAACATGCTCATAATGCTCGTTATGCTAATATAAATCGATTTCTTACTTTTAATGATCTATGAAACTCGGCAGCAAGAATGACTTCTTGAAGTCCTTGAATAATTTGGTGATTTGTTCAAGATTTGGTGGGTTTTCACACATTCTTGTAAGACTTCTTGGAGGACTTTACTATGTAAGAATTAATCAAGTTAATAAAGGTTTTAGAAACAGCTTGTCTTTTGTTTTTCTTACTCCCCTCTAATAGGCTGATTTTGCAAGTGCTCTAATCTAAAACTCGCAACCAATAATATTTAGGCTGATTGAGAAAGAGAAAAAAAACCAGTTGTACTAATTAGTACTACTTTTTTAGGAAGTACTCGTATTTGTTTATTACTTCTGATTATTAAAGTTGTTCTAGCAATTTTTGTCTCTTTAACATTTCACAGCGAAGCGTTAAGAGTATTTTATAATGATCTTGATTTTTTATTAGTATCTTAATTTCAATTTTGTAATTAGGGAAAATCACTTTGACCTCTTGTGTTATTGAAAATTAAACTTGCACCTCTATACTTTTAACGAACACAGTTATCCATGGTTGGACCAGCAAATAATTATTTTCAAACTCACAAATTGGCCCATCGATTTATAGGAAGTTTGGTTTCCCGTTCTGGTTCTCAAACTCACGTCAAGGGAAGCACTTTTGTAATTTTTGACAGTTAACGTGAAAGCTACAACTTGTAGCTTCTATAATGTCCGCGTCTAGTACCTGCACAACCAAACACATACTTAATCGTTGTTACTTCTATCTATTTAACAATTTAGATAATATACTGCCAACTACATAAAAAATCTTGCCTTGACAAGAATGACTATTACTCACAAGGCTGTAGAGTATTTAAGTATGACAAAATAGTTATTTTAGTATGCAACTGTGACCTCACCTCTCCTGCAACAACAGTGACCTCAACAAGCTTCTCCAACCTGACCTATTACATAGATTCATCAACCTCACCTCCCTCACCAAGCTTCTCCTCCAAACCTCTCTTTTCCCATTGCACTTCAACATCACTCATTCTTTCCCTCCGACACAACACCTTTCCCAGAAATAGGTTGCAATTTTGCAAACCTTCCACCGAAAGAAGATTTCAACCTTAACCTCTCTTATTTGTTCCAACAATGATAATAGTGATCTGGTCCTCATTGCCTATCCCTTCCCCTATATGCAGCAACTTGATTTGAACGACTGTCGTTACATATTTGAAGAAGGTATTTCTCATGTTTTAAGGACATGTTCTAACATAACACATTTTAACTTAAACAACTGTTCAAGAATGAAGCTGCGTGAAATAAAACACTCATTGTGATCTCAAAGAGTTGTTGTGGGCTTTTGTAACTGGTATTGAGCTATTGTTATAATGTCACAACGAAGGGAGTGAAACATGTTGTAGAAAATTGTACACAACTAAGAGAGATCAACATGAGTTGTCGCTATAAAGTAGCTACTAGTAGCATTATCTCAGCGGTACCATCAAGACCATCATTGAGAGAGATAACTGGTACATGTCGTTATCATTTTAGTGACAGAGAGAGGGAACTCTTGTCGCGTCACAAATGCCTTGTTCACTAGTATTTTGAAACTTCTATATTGAAGTTTGAGTTTTGAAATCAAGGATGTTATTTGTTAAGATTTTCTCTGAGATACTACTTTTTTGAATGCCAGTTTACAAATGTGTATTTTCTCATTAGTGCATGTCTGATAATCACCTAAGTATTTGTGCAAGATATTTTATATAATGCATAAAATCCAGCTAGTGGAAAAATCATCCAATTTTTCCTCTCCTAGGTTCTCTGTATTCCTCTCCATCTACACCATTGTTTTCCAATAATCCATCAACAAGTAATGTAATTGTTCACTTTACTTAGTCCATACCCATGCGAGAGTCTGTTTTTCAATTGTTTGATCTATCAAGCTAATTGCTTTGTGTTTTGGTTTGATTAATGTCTGTTTCTGATTTTCATATATTGAAAGATTGAAGGAATGGTAAGTCTAATGCCTTCACTAAGTTATATATATAATGTCAGATATAGCAAAAGAAGTAGTTCCACATCAACACTATCCTTTACCATATTTAGATTGTGATATCTTTCAGGGTGGGTATGGCCTTTCACCAATGTATGATCTGATCATGAGATTAATGTTCTCTCAGAACGCTAAGATGAGCATGGAGATTGTGGTGTATGGGGGAGTAGCCGAGTAGGTAGCTCATCTTTCCTTACTATATCAATGTTTCTCAGATCGAATGGTCATGGTTCGTCCAGGTTTCCCTCCTCAATCTTGGTGAGTTTTCTATGACAATATGCATTAATCAATCCAACCATGATCACAGAAAACAAGTCATGTGGTATGCCATTTCCTTTCTAAGGATCTCAACACTGAATAAGGTATTCTCATTTATTATTAATACCACAATCCATGCTTAATCAACTAAGCAAGTCCTTGATTTGTGGCAATATTGCATCATTATAAGAGGTAGAATGCAAGGAAGTATAGGGGCTGAAGGGTTAGACTTAGAACTAGAAGGCACATCTACTCCTTATTTGATGTCAATTTAATTCCCAACAAATCAAGAATTATTGCTATAGTTACTGCCTTGTTGGTTTTGGAAACTACTATATCTTAGGAGAGCCCATATTCCCTTTCTCAACATTCGGCGATAATCACTCAAGAGGTCAAATGGTACAAGGTAATCATTCTGCACATATCACTAATAATTCATATGTACCAAAAAAAAAAAAAACAGTGCATATATTTTGTTGGCATTGATGATGAATGGAATGAATTTTAATGGAGAAAATCATGAGCACATTAGGAGTTATTATTATTTCATTAAAATAGTACCATATATGGATCAACAAATTAATGCCTCTGAGAAATATCTGGAATTGTTTGGTGACCATTGAAACCCAACACATATTTGGCTTTGGGGATCATGTATTGTCCATCAATAAACCAAATATTAGGATCAGAAGAATCATATAAGTAATTTAATTTTCAAATCATTAAAAAATTTGGAAGAAATACTTGTTCTAAAATTATAGAGGTATACTTGTTCTAAGGGCATAAGAATAAAAAACTGTCGGTCAATGCTATACAACTTAGCAGTTGCTATAAAATAAAACTTATACTACAAAGTTAGCTTTCAAGTTCAATGCCTCATACTACAAATTCTTGATCAAATTATCACCCAAGTCAGAAAGTAATAAGATAATTAGTTAACAAAATTCCTGCCATTAAACCTACCTCACACATCAATCTTCAAAATCATCTGCACACAATCTGTTGCTATAGTGATAGCACTTGTGCTTACGAGCAGTGGCTGGACGACATTATCCTCCAAGATGTTTGTGTTAGCTTTTGCAAAGGCAGCAGAAGCAATAAGCTCAAGACAGAAAATTAAGGTTAAAAAATGGTGGAGAAGAAAGAAAAAAAAAAAATCAAAAAGTTAGAGAAGACAACAATGTTTTGTGAACAAAGTACTAAAAGCTAAGATACTTTGATACATTAAACTTAAGCATACACTACAAATATATAGAGTCAAGCCATAAGCTTGCTTGTAAGACTAAACATAAAATCTGCACTAAATCTACTCTAAACACTAGTCATCATTACCTAAGAACCATAGACATCATTACCTAGGACTCTTACTTACCAAATAAGCAACAACCTAACTATGACACTTAAACTTAAACAAGCAACACATTAATTATGACAGAAAATAACAACACAATTAATTTTTAAATCAGAAAAATATCAATCTCCAACACTCCTCCTTGATATTTTTCTTGAAAAAACTCCAAACATTGATCTCATCTTTCCAACCTTCATCTGATAAAACTTCACTGGCCAAATTTCTGTATCTGTTGCAGCGGAAACACATTGAGCTTTAGTTGATGATTGGGTGATCCCTTCTTGCTTCTTCGAATTCCAATCAGACAGAACATGACCAAATGAAAAAACACAATCAGATGCAGTCTTGACATCATCGCTTTCTGCATAATCTAGGAGGTATCCACTTTCATTTTGAATAAAACACAAGTCATAAACAGAGGCATCAACAACATTACAATCAACATCCTTTTCTATAATCTTTTTCTCCTCCTGCATGGTAACTTTACAACCCTCAAAATTAGCAGCTTCAGTATACCTTGCAGTCTCTAACATAGCAATATTGAATCTAGCATAATTGTCATCCAAAGTTCCTCTTTTCTGAGCTAAAAAATTTGAATCAACTCTATTTGGAAAAACACGCAAGGATGTCTTCTTCCACTCCACTGGAAAGCTTTTTCCTCTCATTTCAACAATCATTAATTTAGATCCATAAGGATCAAAAATTGTGCATTTCATATTCTTAAAGTGCAAAGAATAGTTTTTCTCCATCATCTGCCCAACACTCAAAAGACTTTGATTTATCTCAGGCACAAATAAAACATCTAAAATATATTTTATACCTAAAAGAGTTTCAACAGCCACAACTCCTTTGCCTTTGACCTTAACATGTTGTCCATTGCCAAAGACAACTTTGGAGTAAAAAGATTCATCAAGTTCTTTAAAAAAACTAACATTGTTAGTCATATGATTGGTGCATCCACTATCTATTAGCCATGTTTCTTTGCTACTACATGCTAAATAGCAAGAAGCCTTAAACAATTGCTCCTCATCTTCTTGGTGGTGCTCAACAACACGGGCTTGTTGTTCCTGCTGGTTTGTTTTGTTTTTGCAAACCTTCTCCACATGACCAAGTTGGTTACAAGCTCTACATTTAACTCCTGGCCTATACCAACAAAACTTGTCTAAATGAGTATCCTTTTTGCAATGTGGACACGGCGGAAACTTCTTTTCCCCAAAACTTTTAAAGCTTTGATTTTTGCCTTTGTTGCTGGCCAAAAAGGCACCTTCAACATTTTCTTCCATCCTTAAAGATCTTCTTTGTTCAGAAGCTTGCAAAGCATTAACAAGCTCTGGAACTGTGATTTCAGAAAAATTCTTATTTTCTTCAAGAGATGAAATTTTTGCTTCAAACATCTCTGGAAGACACACTAGTATTTTTTCCACAACTCTTTGATCACTGAGATCTTCTCCCAACAATCTGATTTGTGTAATAACTTTAGAAATTCTGTCAGAAAACTCTCTAACAGTTTCAGTTTCTTTCATTTTTAGTGCTTCAAACTCTCTTCTCAAGTTTAGCACTTTCATTTTCTTTGTTCTTTCACTTCCTTGGTACTCCTCCATCAGCTTGTTCCAAGCTTCTTTTGCAATTTCAAGATTCAAAATCTTGATAAAAATATCATCATGTAGAGCTGCATGTATTATGGCAAGAGCTCTACCTTCTTTTGCCACTTCATCACTATGATTTCTTATTTGAGCTAATGTTGGGTTGTTTGGGAGAGGTGGTGGGTTGTTGCCCTTTTCAACCACATCCCACAAACTTTGAGCTCTCAAATAAGTCTTCATTTTTACAGCCCACAAATCATAGTTTTCTCCTTAAAACACAGGAGGTGGAGGTAAAGAACCACTATTGGAAGCCATTTTTGGTGTTTAAAAGTTTTTTGTAAAGGTTTTTGTGAAGGTTTTCTTGCTGGTTTTCTCTCACCCTCAAAGTTCTATACTAGTTTTCTACCCTCACAGACCCGTTAAGATCAATGGGGCTCTTGATACCACTGTTAGCTTTTGCAAAGGCAGCAGAAGCAATAAGCTCAAGACATAAAATTAAGGTTAAAAAATGGTGGAGAAGAAAGAAAAAAAAAACCAAAAAGTTAGAGAAGACAATGATGTTTTGTGAAAAAAGTACTAAAAGCTAAGATACTTTGATACATTAAACTTAAGCATACACTACAAATATATAGAGTCAAGCCATAAGCTTGCTTGTAAGACTAAACATAAAATCTGCACTAAATCTACTCTAAACACTAGTCATCATCACCTAAGAACCATATACATCATTACCTAGGACTCTTACTTACCAAATAAGCAACAATCTAACTATGACACTTAAACTTAAACAAGCAACACATTAATTATGACAGAAAATAACAACACAATTAATTTTTAAATCAGAAAAATATCAATCTCCAACGGTTTGTAAATTGACCTTTCCTCACATCGATTCCAGCATTTATCTCACCTTGTGCATGACGATTCCTCAGCTCAGTAACAATCGCAATCGGATTCAAACCAGCATTCTCGGCCAAAGTATACGGAATGACTTCGAGTGCCTCAGCAAATGCTTGAATGCAGGAACCTTCCATCCCATGCAGCACCTTTGCCCAAGCACCCAACTGCCTCGACAACTCAATCTCGGGCGCTCCACCACCAGCAATCAAAAACCTCTTACCAACCAAACACCTAACAACACACAAAGCATCATGCAAACTCCTCTGCGCTTCATCAAGCACAAGCAAGTTGGATCCACGAACAAGCACAGTTGTGGTCTTTACCCATATCCTTAACACCTGAAATCTTACAATCTTCCCATCATCCCCAAGAGCAACCTCCTCCACAAGATCAGCATAACCCAACTTCTCTTTACAAAAATGCTCAATATTAGCCAATAGGCAAACAATTAAGTGTCTTGGTAATAATCTCAATCTCATTGCATTCAACATCCTTAATCACCAAAATGTTAGCTTTAGCAAGATAATGCAAAGACAAATCAGTAGCAGCATCACTCAAAATACTCTCCTCCTGAGTCAACAACACATTACATCCAGATGCTTTAATCTTATCAATCATACCCAACATATAACTTCTATCTTCCTTCAAAATCCTATCCATTTGAGAATAATCATCACTCACCACAGTACTCTGTTGAATATCAGTGTTTTTTGGAGGTGAAATCTGAAACTGAATCACAGCAATCTTAGCATTCTCCATTCTTGTAGGTCCACCAGCAGCATGACTAACCTTCTTATCAAAAACCAAACCCTTCTTCACAAGCTCAGTATCATCAACAGTTCCACCGAGCTTCTTAACCATCTTCACGTCACGGAGATCCACCATTTGCGGCCTAGCGGGGTCGATGACAGAGAGAACTGAATCAACTGCGATAGGAGCGAGGAGCGAGAATTGAAGTGTTAGTGGATTTCATGAGAGAGTCACGGTCGAAGAGTTCAACCGGAACTGCCATGGCGGTGAGGATGTCCAAGGCTTTGACGGATGCTTTGAGAAGTGAATCAGAGATAAGATACAAAATTGCAATATGGATTTGATAATTATATGATTTAAAGAACCAAAGCATAGAGACACTATGTAATGATCCTAAATAGCAAACTGTCATTGCAGTAAAGACAAGAAACGTGGGCAAGTATTGGATGAAAGAAGAGATTGAAAGAAGGCATGGAATATGTTAATGAAATTCTGATTCTCCTTCTCAGATAGTTCTTATTCTCCTTTCCCCTTTATCCTTCTTTAACTTCTATAACGTACGTAAGGATTATGTTGCTTAGTAACTGACTAATTGAAGAATTTCTTAATCAACTTACGAGAGACTTTATTCACAAAATGCAGGGTCCTAAACACATTCGCAGCTATCTTGTGTTCAACAACAGATGCGTAAAGCTCAGAGACTTCATCTCCATCAAAGTAAGTAAGCAATCTATAAATCGTCAAAATCAATAGAAATCCGAGAACCTCCTAAGAATTTTCAGTATTTTCTTTTATGTTAGCTTTCAACTCATGTGCTAGCTTCAAAGCTTCATCTCTTACACAATGCAGTGTTATATCCAAAACTATTTTCGCTAGATCCGATGATTCTCGCAAATAAACTAGAGTGTCAGATTTCTCACTTGTTCCATCAATTTCTCGCAAATTAATGAAGATGGCAGTAGGAGTTGAAAAATGTATATACTATGAAAGCATTATACTAACATTTACAAAGTCAATATAAAACTTTAACTAAACTGGAGCAGTGTTTAATAATTATAGCCAAAACTACAAATAGTTGCAATAATAGAACTGTTAAGTGCACCTCAATGTTTATCAGGATACTACACCTACACTATTGGCAATATACTTGAAAAATTGATTAGTATCAGTACCATACTTTCAGGATTAAACCTTAGTAATGGATAAAAATGCAAGAGTTTTTTGCATTTAAGAGATTCTTAAAATGTTCAAGAGTTCAGGGGTGAAAATATAATCCAAATTAATACTAGTGTCATTGAAGGAAGTTTAGTTGTGATATTAGAAGGCATACTGATGTGATGGCTATTGTTAGAAGCGCTATGAAGGTGGTTATGTGGAGGGAGAAAAGCTGTGGGGTCCATATTTAAGAGCAGAATTCAGGGGTTGAAATAAGGACACAAATGTTAACCCTTGGCTACTTGATGGCAGATATTTTAACAATGGATGAATGCAGAGGCAGGGAGGTAAAGCACGTGGAGCAGATTGTAACAACATTCATAGATTGGTTGGAAGAGTTAAGATCGGAAGGAATCATGAAACAAAATCACCAATACTCATGCGACACGTTGATGTGTTAGAATCTGTGTTGAGAGTTTGCTACAATAACTTGATCAAGAAGATAATGAAAATGAACATGAATGATGAAGAGTGCACATAAATTCCAAAGCGTGTGTGGGATACACTAACCTTTATGTTCAATTCACCCCTGCGAGTTATGCCAACCGGATGCAAGAGGGTAATACCGGCGAATCCCCTTTAGGATACATTGGAATCCTTGACGTGACTTGCACATTCATACCAAGCGTATCGATCAATGATAGTTTACAGAATGTAGTTGTCAATCTCTCTCGTGCACTAGGGAAATGAAAGAATGACTTAATATTATTTTCGGCTGAATTTTTTGACTCACAATAATGTAATGTTCTTTCTTTTTTCAGCCTCCAAAGAGTCTCTATTTATAGAAAAACTTTCGTCCTTTTGGCGAAGAGAATCAAATCTTTGAAAGAGTTTCGTCATGAATAGACACAATGATTACATTGCTTCAATATTTAAGCAATACATCCTTTCACTAAAAGTCTATTCAACCATTGCAACTTTTCAAATTTATATTTTGGGAATTCTTCTCACATGATGCACACTCTAGCTCCAATTAATGGGTGTACTTTAAACATTACCAACACTTTTTGATACGCCTGATCCTGATGCGACACTTCCTATGCAAGCTAGATTAGTTGTTACTCCATTGATGCAATTGGAAGGTACATGTGGCGGTTCAAGTCAGAGGGTTGAGGAAGAGAGCAATGAAGCACGAATTGCGTGACTTGTCATGGAAGCGAGGCTTAAAAATTCGAGTTCTGGTATGCTGCTTTTATAATCGAGGTTAAAGTGTGAATTTAAAGTGTAAAATGTTTTGGTTTATGTGTTTTTTTTTTTTTTTTTTTGCTTTAAAATTTAAAAACTAGATCAAATACCTCAATGGGTCATTTAAGTTTCACGTTTGTTTCAGACAAGTCCTTTAAGTTTTTAAGGTTTCAGATAGATTCTTTAAGTTTCGAGTTTGTTTCGGATAGATCCTTTTTGTCAACCTCCGTTAAACCAAAGTTGTTATGTCCGTTAAGGCAAAGCTGATATGTCCGTTAAGTGGGTGAGGTGGTTCTCTCTGACACTTGGTATCAATTTTTTTTCCAACCAGATCAAATTTGGTTTAATGGACAAATCAACTTTGGACCTTAGAAACTTAAAGGACCTATCCGAAATAAACTTGAAACTTAAAGGACCTGTCTGAAACCTTAGAAACTTAAAGGATCTATCTGAAACAAACATGAAACTTAAAGGACCTGGAGAGGTATTTGGCCTAAAAACTATGATCAAGGTTGATTTTATTGATTAGAACGTGATTCTTTTTTATATTTCTGAAGTTATTTGTAAGTCTTTTGATGTTATTTACTATTTAAATAAAAATGAACTCTTTTTAAGTTTATGGTGCTTAGGGCTCAATTCATAAAATTAAAACATGGTCTCCAAATTGTTTAGGACGACTCTATTACCGTTAACTTGCATATAAGCACGATCAATATCACACATACAACCTTGGTTGGATCCTCTCCGAACACTCCTAGGCCATAGCATACACCCAAATGTTAAATATTTATAATACGTCGAGATGACGAAGCCAATGTGATTAATGTACGGGAGGACCTAGTCCATACCTAGGAAGCTGAAGAGCAACTCAATACCAACGAGAATAGATTCAACCATCAAGGAGAATGAAACTCAACAAGACGTTCAACTTTTAGTCAAAATACTACCCTCATAAGAGAATTGCTGAATACACATTTAATAAGGCTGAGAAACACTAGTATTTTACGAAAATGTCCTTCGGCAATTAACTGCCGAAGTTTGAAAAAACGGCTGCAGTTAACTACCGAGGAAAACTTCGGTAGTTAACTTTCGAGGAAACTTCAAACCTTAATTTTTTTTTTTTCACAAAAAAATTATATTGTCATTATGAATATTTATTTGATTATAATACTATTTAATTCATTGTGATTTTATGAGGAAACATAATCAACACTCTTTTAATGTTTTGGATTACATTAAAAAATTAAACAAGAAAGTTATGATTTTCTTTTTCTTTTTTAAAAAGAAGCAATAATAAAAGCACTTTAATTGTGTAATGAAATCAAAATTTCACTCAAAGAAATAATACTCGATTTTATCAATCAAGATTGTATATCTTTGCTAATTTAAATCATTAATTAAAAAACAATTAAATCACGCACAAATCACTGTTCCTAATTAAGAAACAATTATTATTATTATTATTATTATTGGTTGTAGCACTGTTCCCAGTAAACATTAACCATGTTTAAATCACTGTTCGTGGTTAAATAAAAACAATTAAGAAACAATTATTATTATTATCATTATTCGTTGTAGCACTGTTCCTAGTAAACAATTAAATCACGTACCAATAAAAATTTATTTTAATATTATTTATTAGGAAAATGCTCTTTTCCAAGTAAAAATTTATTATTATGGTTCATGTTTTTATTTGTATGTGATTTAATTGTTTTTTAATTAATGATTTAAATCAGTAAAGATATACAGCCTTGATTGATAAAATCGAGTATTATTTCTTTGAGTGAAATTTTGATTTCATTACACAATTAAAGTGCTTTTATTGTTGCTTCTTTTTAAATAAAAAAAAGAAAATCATAACTTTCTTGTTTAATTCTTTAATATAATCCAAAACATTAAAAGAGTGTTGATTATGTTTCCTCATAAAATCACAATGAATTAAATAGTATTAGAATCAATAAATATTAATAATGACAATATAAGTTTTTTGTAAAAAAAAAAATAAAAAAATTAAGGTTTGAAGTTTCCTCGGCAGTTAACTACCGTCGGTAGTTAACTGCAGCCGATTTTTTCAAACTTCGACAGTTAACTGCCGAAGGACATTTTCGTAAAGTACTAGTGTTTCTCAGCCTTATTGAATATGTATTCAGCAATTCTCCCCTCATAAATATGTTAGAAAGATTGATCGTTAATAGAGAACTGAAATTCAATATTGATCAATATACTACCCTTAATTTCATTGTTAAAATATAATAAGGGTAGTATGGCTGACCAATGATGAATACCTACCCCTTTATAGAAGAAAGAAAGGGCAGAGGCTATTGACTTTCCCTTTTTAAAATTATTCATATAGATTTGTCAAAATAAGTATTGGCTGATTATTGTTTAGGAGAAACACTTGAATATTTTTACTAATAAAACAATAATGTTTTTTTCTGGACCAATTTCCTTTAAAATTATTTGAATTAGGGGGATGTATTGGATTAGGATTCTATGGGATTTTAAAAGACTTTTTAATTATGAAAAAGTCTTGTGGTATTCAATCAAGACTTTTTGCAATTTAAAAAAAGTCTTGTGGTATTCAATCAAGACTCTTTGTCATTTTAAAAAAGTCTTGAGGTATTCAATCAAGACTTTTCATCATTTAAAAAAAGTCTTGTGGTATTCAAAATCATTCAAATTTTGAAGGATTGTTTAATAAATTGGATTTTGATGGATTTTGTGGGATTTTGTAGTGTAATTTTAACAAGAAAAAGTCTTTCATGAAAAGATGAGATTTCTTGAGATTGTTTTTATTTTAAAAGTTACTATCTTTTTCTTCTCATCTCTCTCTCTCCCCCTCCCCCTCCCTATTCTCTCTTCGTGTCTCTATCTCTCCATTCTCTCTCTCTCTCTCTCTCTCTCTCTCTCTCTCTCTCTCTCTCTCATCTCTCACCCCCCCTCTCTCCCTCTCTCTATCTCATAAAAAAATAAAAAATTGTATTGAGAATATTATGATAGAGAGTATGTCGTAATCAATGTTCCGCAAATCGAGTGTTAAATCTCAGAGATTATCGAGATTACATTTTTAGGTACAAAAATCGTGTTAACTCTGAGGTAAAATCGGTTTCTGGTAAAATTGGAAGGTTTAACGAGTTTGACTGAGTTAACACTCGGTAAACTCGTGTAACTCGAACGATTTGTAATGGCTGACACAATATATTTTTTTGAAAGATTTGTAAGTGCTAGCATAATTTTAAATATGTACAATTGAATTTTATGGGAATAACATTTTTAACAAATAAAAAATGTGTATTGAGAATAATGTGTTAGAGTGTTTTTTAGTCCCTTAAAATCTTATAAATTCCATAAAATTCTTAAAATTTGAAAATCAATAGTAAAAGAATTTTTTATTGGTTTTATTTTTCTTTATTCAAACGCTATAATTTATTTGTTCATTATTTTTATCATTCACGCTTGTAAGTTTGTTCTTTTTCCCCTAAAATTTATTGAATCTTTTGAAATTTTAAAATCACATGAAATCCTTTGAAATCCTTAAAAGTCTGTGTGATAAATCCTTTAAAATCTTGAGTGTATAAAGTCTTTTACATAAAAAGTCTTTTAAAATCTCACAGAATCAATACAATCTCACACAGTCTTTTAAAATCTTAAAGACTTTTTTTATTAAAATAGTCTTTTAAAATCCTAATCCAATACACCCTCCTTAGTTTCAATAATTAATTAAAAAAAACTAAATTTTAATACTGGAGAGTTTTTTTATTTTTATTATAATTTGATCAAGAATTGTTTTAAACATGAATCAAACTTGAATTCTTTCGAATGATTCGTTTTATAGACACTCGTTAACCACTTGGACTCATTCTCTTTTTTTAGAGATTTTTTTTATATCATTTCATTAATAAAACGGTTAAATATGTTTTTAGTCCCTATAAATATACCAACTTTTCGTTTTAGTCCCTCTAAATTTTTCCTTCAACTTTTAGTCCTTTAAAAATTTTCCATCTTCACTTTTGGTCCCTCTTTTAAAGTAAACTCATATGTAAAATTCATATTTTTAAATAAAATTTTGCAAAAAAATCATAATATTATAAGGATCTCTTCGAAAAAAATTTAGAATTTTTTAACAAAACATGAATTTAATATGAATTTTTATATTTTCGATGGTTAAAAATTCATATTAAATTTATGTTTTGTTAAAAAATTCTATTTTTTTTGGGAAAGATTTTTACAATATTCTACATATTTGTGCACAATTTCATTAAAAAAATATATACTAAAATTAACTTTAAAATATGGACCAAAAGTAGTGATTGAAAATTTTATAGGAACTAAATGAAAAATTGGTATATTTGTAGGGATAAAAAACATATTTAACCCTTAATAAAATATGTTTAATACATCTTGGTTGGTCAACCAAGATTTGGAAACTATCTCATAATATGACCATCTTTGCTAATTTATAGACACCTTCATTTACTTGTTTCTTATAAACTTGTCTGATCATTTGGTTATGTGTTTTACTACGTTAAAAAAACAAAGTGTTTATAAGATGATTTCAGAGAAATCAAAGAAAGATATTCTCATTTTCAATTTGAGTTGCGTATCAATCTTAAAATCAAAATTAAACTACAAAAATATTTAATATTTATTTTTTGAAGGGAAAAATTATTCAATATTTTTTTTTCAGATATCCTGAGTATCAAACCTAGAGGTTAGCTTTTTTTTTTTTTAGGGAGAAGGGTAGATTTTCAATCAAGTGATTTTCGGATAGAGAAGTGTTTAATCTCGCGACAAAGCTTATCAAGAATATTTCACGAATGTGGTAGCTACAAGCACCGACTTGTAATTAATACCAACCTTTCTCTTCAAAATGACCCATACTAGGGTCAAACAAACTCAACACCTATTGCATCTGCTAAGAGGACAGAAGTTATATTAGGAGGGGCTTCATTCAAAATAACAAGGCTACTATCACTAAGAGCACCTTCTTTAGCTAGAAAATCAACTACAACGTTACCCTCACGAAATGTATGTCGTAAACTAACCACCCAATCTCTACGAAGAAGGTGTTTAATAGCAATGATTAAATTTTCATATTTGTGATGAACATTCAAATCTTTTTAGACGAGGTCAACAACAGTAGTTGAATCAGAGAGTGACACAGCACATGCTATATCCCAACACAGCTACAAACCATATGGTATAAACCTAAAATCTCAACATGAAAAATGCAAGGTCTACTAATTTTTCCAAAGAAACCATGCAAAAAAGAACCTGATCCCAAATAAGACCACCAATTAAATTGTCTAAAATTTTAAATCCTCTAAAAATTTATAATTGATTATCTCATCTCCACAAATTCTAAGAAAATATATGTATCTCTCTTGGCCGCAGGCACAACATTTCATCATCCCCTTTGATGATCTCGTTACACGGTATGTAGTAGCTATTACACAAATTATACACACATTTCAAATATACAAACTTCTATAACTAAATTTAAATAAAAACTTGTAAACCCCAACGTACATGAACTATATACTCTTTTGAATAAACCATCAATCATTGGATTGTCACCATTTATCCAATTTGGTCACTGAATTATAAAAATATACTAAGCTGTCTCTCTAAACTATTATTAATCTATCAAAATAGTTCCTCGGTCATCATAATTGAATAATATAATATTAATTGAAGAACTAAATTGAAGGATTAATAATATGGTTTATGAATAACTTATTTAGACTTCCTATCTAAGAATAACTTAATATTTTTCCCATTGTGCCAATTATCTAGACTCCCTATCTTTCTTTTTTTTGAGAGATCTAGACTGCCTATCTTAAAGCCTCGTTATCCACTCAAATGATCAAGACTTAGATTGTCCATGCTTAGAGAGCTAGCTTTATCAAATGAGATGGTATCTATTTAAAGCATACAAAATAGGGGATTGCATGAACACAAGTCAGTCAATTATATATATATATATATATATGTGTGTGTGTGTGTGTGTGACCAAGAAATATGAAGTGGTTGTAATATACATTTGAAACACTTGCTTTTGATACATAATGTTGAGTGGTTGCAACAATCCTGGTTGCAACAATTCTAGTTGCAAATATAATACTTTTGTGATCATTTTCTCCAACAATTGCCCTATCATTGGTTGGACAAGCCCTTTGCCCACAACTAATGCACCATCAGTATTCTGGTTGCAAATATAATTCTTCAGTTTATTAGAAATTTAAGTTCAATGAATTTAGTCCCTATTAGTTTGATCTAATCCTCCAATGATGTTGAGTTTTAATAAGGATTTTTGCACAAAATGAATTTCTAAGGCTTTGTGTGCATATTGAATTGAAGTTACCATATTTCTGAGATTCAAAAATCCATTGAAGTTATGCCTGACTTCATAGACTGAACCAAGGTTCACAAGATATGTTTTTCTGCACTATTATCGAACACTCAAACTACCAGATATATACCTATTTGATTTGGAAACCTAAATTTCAAGGTTTATATACATAAAAAGAAATTTAAGACCTCGCACCGCAATGCCATAGAGCATAATGACTTGGTAATTTGCAGACTAATCATATGAACATTCAAAAACTTCTTCCCCTTTAAAGAAAGCTTTTTATGATTTCTATTCCGACAAGTACTCTCAATAAAACAAGTGGATACTTACAACAGCTAGTTTACGTTCAAATTTTTCATAACCCGCTGTTTGATGATTGATATGTAGTTTTTAAATTAGGATTGACTTTATTAAAGTTCAATTTAGGATGTCATTGATCTGTATTAGGCTAGCGCTTGAAGTTCGCAACATTACTGGTCTGTAAGCTTCAGTTTTATCCGTTTATCGTCATGTTTTTGCTGAAGTATCTGATAACTTTCTCAAGTTAATTACTTCCTGGCTGCATTCATTTATTCAATAAAGGGTGGCGTTAAAACTGAAGGGTCATATTATATACCCTATTCCAAATTACGCTTGCCAACTTCTAGTGCAAGCTAACTCCTTTTGTACATTTAATCATCTTCTTCTCACTCCATAACTGACTATTAACAATGAGAATCATTATATTCACTTTTCACAGTGGACATAGAGTTGTCACAAAGCTATTTTTCAAAGACCAAGGACAGTCATTGGTTTCTGAATAAATATCTACCTCGAAGGATAAAGCTTTCCTATGAATAACTTATTTTTTCAAGAGAGCCAGATGATGCTTTGGTGCAGGCTTATGATACCAAAGTCAGAATCACTGTTGTGAATCTGATCAATAATCACACCAATAACAACTTGATGTGTGGAGTAAGGGATAATCAAGCAACCAAAACAAAGTGTATGGAATAATTAAATACAAGTCAAAAGTAGAAAACAACGGCGAGAAGAACACAAAGAAGAGAAGAACACAAAGAAATTTGTTGACCCAGTTCGGTCCAAATTGACCTAGTCTGCGGGAGAGAGCAGCTCTCCAATCCACTATATGATGAGTACCGTTACAAAGAGAAATCAATGGGTTACAAGAATAAGTCTCCCGCCTAATTCTACCCAAAGTCCCAGCCTCTTCCCGTAACCAAGAGACTCAATCCTAATAGTGTTTTCCCAAGGTGAATCAACCCACAAACCCTAGTGTTTGTTCCGAAGAGACAGACTCTATACAAAACATAGTTTTGTTGTTGCCTTTCTAAACCCTTGTTTCAGCCCCCTCTATCTCAAAGTTTGCTTTGATATAAGGTCTATATTTATAGTAAAAGTCTTGCTTAAAATCTGTAACAAATCTGCTTAAAATCTGTAACAAATCTGCACCCAAAAATATGTTTCTGTTTTTGCTGCCAGCGCACCATCGTGCCACGATGCGACCCCATCGTGCCACGATTTTTCCAGTACCTTGCCTCAAAACTGAAACCTCCAAACGTGCCACAATGCCCAGCAATCATGCCACGATTCTGCAGAAAACCTGATTTTAAGTTAACTCTCACAATTACAATGGAAGAGGCAGAACCATAGGCATAAGCACATATTTTCCCTGCCATATGCAGTAAGTAACTTAATTTCGTCTACAGTTAACTTTTCAAGATAATATTTCCCGTCACATTAAAAACTCAAGTGCTGCCATACTCGATAAACCTAGGTTTGTTATATGACTTACAAATTTGTATAGGATGTAACTCCATGCTTAGAATAATGATAAATTAGACCTACCATTTCAAATAAGATGATTGTTCTATTTTAGTAACCGCTTACTTACTTTTGGCTTCTTCTTGGTAGTTGATATTAGTTTGAAACAAAGAAGATAAAAGTAAATACTGTTAGCTACTTGAACATATCTGTTTCATCCATTCTTTTATTTTTATGACAGTTAATTACAACATGGGAAAGCATCTGACTATGTGAACGTTTAACCATGTCAGCCTTCTGTAGGTAACATTGCTGCTTTTAATGCTTTAAATGAAAATTCAGATATCAACTTTATAATGTATGTTCATACGAAAAAATACAAATAACTTCAGATTAAACCAAACATCTGGTTGGTCTGAGTTCTAAGAGGCTTGGCCATCTTAAACAAATAGCTGATTGAATATGGACCGCTGAATAATGAAACTCTTCACCAGATCTTCTATTTGTTATTTTCTTTTGCAACATTAGTTGATTATAATTAAGTAATCACCTTTCTTCTAATGCAGACTACCTACGAAGTTTTGGGCTGAAAATGGACCGTTGTCAAATGCCAAGTTAATCTAAATAAAATTGATTTTGGCACTACAACTTTGCATTACATTGTCTTAATATGCTCCGATTTTGTTCACTATCATGCAGACATAGGCTCTCAACTGTATTGGTGAAACTAAAATTTGCTGAGCATTTGAAAGAAGCAGTAACTTATACTGAACAAGGGCATGTTCAAGTTGGTACATATACAGTTACAGACCCAGCTTTCCTTGTAATTTAATGATTTAGTACAATGACAAGTTGGATGACTATGATTCAATGAATTAGTTGACTTATTGTGCTTTGTTATCCTTGCTAAGTAAGGCATAAGTGACCTCATCTACTTGTCTCCAATTAAAATCAAAATTAGAGTTTTCAAAAAATAAATTACGACAACGTTGACACTCAGACACGACAACACCAATTTCTGAAACATTGTCGCAATCTTTGTAAAAATAGCCAACAACTTTATTTGCATCCAGCTCAAAATCAACATTGGTAAGTTGTAAATCATGTATCTAATTAACAACATGTAAAAGGCCTAATGCTTCCCCAATTTCGATTGAGCACAACGGAGTTATCCAAAGCGTTCTAACAGACATTAAATGTCCTTCATCATCATGTAAACACATACCAATGCTAACTCTATTTTGAGAAGATTACAAGGAAGTGTCAATCTACACTATATTTATCACTACAACATACTTGAGATTTAGTAACATTTGAAAAATGTTAAAAATGTAATTTTGTTCATTAACATTTCACCAAATGTTAGGTAAAGCCTATGTTACTAAGTTGTTTATGCATTTTTGAAACTCTCTCCTTTTGGAATTGAATTTCCCACCGTTACAGCAAGGTGTTATAACTGATCTGATTTTAAATGGGCGGATGAGAAAACTTTACAGTGTAATTTGTGTTTGAAACCTAAATTGTTTGATCTTAAATATATGGTTGAGATCCACAAAAGCGTGTAACTGCGTGATATTTTTGCAGCAGGAAATCCAAGTTCCTTCTTTTTAAGATGAAGCATGCCCACTTCCATATCCATGGCATAAGTAAGTATTTGGGTTTTCAATAGAGTGGTATGTGAAGCCCTGATACTCCAAAAATGATGAAGAATCGTGTCCGATATGCGTATCGGAGAAGTATCGATCGATTAATATTTATCTTTTTGAAGAAAAAAATGACTGACACGTGTCAGATACAGCTAACTTGTACTTCGATACAACTAACCTATACTTCGACGCTGATACTTCTATCTTACATATTTCATTTAAAAAAAATAATAATAAGAAACAAAAATACATTAAGACCGACGACACTGTCAAAAACATTTGTCTCTTCTAACCCCAAAAAATAGGGTTCCTTGTCAACCACTGAACGATAGTTATTTCCTCTTCTAACCTTTACCATCAATTAACTGAATCTCAACATCAGCATCAATGATTGCCTCCATCAACACCTCCAGAGAATTCTACTATGTTTCTCTTCTCTCTAATACTTTTTCTTTTGTTCTTCTCCCTTTAATATCTTCTTCTATTTGTTCTTCTCTCTAATTGAAAAAAAAAAAGTTTGTTTTAAATTGATTGTTTTCAATTTCAAATAGTGTTAACTATTAAGTAGTCAACATTAGACAATTGTATTCTTTTTTTGTAGTACTAACAATGTTATCTTTGGATAGTACTAATGATATTTAGCTATATTTTAATTTGTGCAGAAAAAATATGTAATTGTCACTTGTTCTGATCATTTTTATTTATGTAAATGTTTGTTTATTATCATTTTTAGTTATGTTTATACATTGTACACTTATACTAATAGTTTTAAATTTAATCTTTTAATAACGTATCGTGGAAGAGGAATCCTTCCAGTAGTATCGGCCATTTATCCCACTTTCCTCCACATTTGATCGTATCGAAAGTTTTGAAAAAAAAATCTCGTATCACTCACTGTATCGGTATTGTATTCTTATCGTGTTAGGGGGAGCTTCATAGAGAGTGGTGGATAATTTGTTATTTAGAAAAATAAGTGCCTTCCGTTTCAAAATTTCAAACTCTCCTATCTTAAATATTTAGTTCAACCTTCCTTTCTTTTCATTTATATATCCCCCTCTTTGATTCGTGTCTCTCTCAAAATTCCCTTTTTCTTTTTTTTGGTTACAATTCCTTTTTTCTTTTTAAAGAGACGTTAAATAACATACATTCTTCTATAGTGATATTATGAGAAATGGTAGAAACAATCCCCATGTATATATATATATTTTTTTATCATAACCCTTCTTACTTGTACTATGGTAGAGAAATTTTATGAAAAGATAGAATCCTTAAACAATATTCACTCCGTCCCTTATAATACTTGACAGTTGATCTTATTACGCATGTCAATTCATAATTTTGAGCTTAAATATCATGAATAATATATTATAAAAAATTATGAAAATTTGATATTTTGAAAATATTCATCGAGACAAATCTAATGACATCTTATATGATATTATTCCTCTTTGTATATTGTAAAAAAATATGATCAAAGTAAGTTAGTTCAAAATTACACATTTTCAAATGGATCATCCATTGCGGGACGGAGGGAGTAGTAAGTAAATTTTACCAAGTTACAAATATTTATTGAAATTTATTCACACATTTTCATGATTTCTTTTATTATTTCGTGAACATTTACACCATTTTACAAGAGTCACAATTATTTAATTATATTAATTAAATTAATCTTATATTCGTTGCTCCAGCCTCCAGCTCAAGAAAATAAATGGGTGCAGTACATTTGATACGCTAAAGAGCAAATTCATCCCTTCTCAATATCTAGTGTGTAAACTAAATTCCACCGTCAAATTTTAAAAAATAAAATGAGACTAGAACTGTGATAATAGTCGGTGATGGTGGCATTATGGGCGCCGCACATGATAGTCTTGATCATCCATGTGCTTCAACAGTTACAATATTTAGTTTTTTTTTTGTCAACACAAGGTTGAGAGAAGAAAAATAAACAATCAAGGAGGGTCCGGCATCATTTTATAGGTTTAGAGTTAGACACATATTCAACCTCAATACTACAGTAGTCAAATATTATAATTTAGATAGCTTAAAAACAAGGATTTAGAACAATGTTTGCATGTCGTTTACGAAATGAGTACAATTAAGATTTGGTTTTTTTGCTCATTTTGTTGTGGGGACACTTAAATCTTTGTCATCCCATTCCAGCTGCAGCATTGAAAGCTTAGCGTAATTTTTATGAAGTTTTTTTAAATAAATTATTCTATTGATTAAAAATATAGAGATTTATTTGGCATGAACAATCAATCGACCATCTCGTAGTGTAACCAAGAGTATTACAAAAATTCTAAAATATTAATGGTACAAAATTGTAATAGGAACTTATACATAAGTGATAGTTTTAAAAAACAAATCTTGAATGAAAATAATTAGAAACAAAATATACTTCAAATGAAAACATAAACAATACATACCTCTTTCAAAAAAAAATACATAACTAGACCGTAAAAAAATCTATTATAATACATTTATTTAAAAACAAAATCCCATCACTTGTTGTTGTCGGAGACTGGGGATGTTGGTGCAATGTTCATTAGTTTAGTTCAGCTAAGCAAAAACATAGGCATGGGCAAAAAATAGAAATGGTATTTTTTATTTTTTTTGCTCATAGATAGGCTACTAAATAGAGAAAAACATAAATTATCACATGAAAAACCATTGACCATGAGAATTCAAACATTAAGAAATCAAGATGGGATGGCAGCATTAGAGTGCATGTACGTATGCACATGTTTTAGTGAGATGAATTCCAAACGATGGTTATGAAATTGAATGAAAAGAGTGTGTCAATAGGCAATACTATATTACTATTAGTATCAAAGTCTTAGGCTGTACAAGCTCAGCTAGTTACTAATTGTTCAAGATACCTTGTCTCATTATCCTAAAATGGAAGCAAAAAAATCAAAGGAAAAGAAATAAAGGAAACAGTAGAGTAGTATTTGTGATAACTTCTAATAGGATGTTTGGTAGCTCGTTGTGAGTAGGAAAATCATGGTGGATAGCAAGAAGCAGTCTGTCCTAGCTTCAAATTGCCGCACAGTGATGCTGTGAAAATTGAAGTGCATTTTCCAAACATATGCTAAGAAACGAAAACAAAGACAGGCCTCTCAGGAGTAGTTTTTCTTGGGCGCTTTCTGAAATTCACAACTTCAACCCGCCCACATGGCTCAGCTTCAGAAATAGATGACTCTGGTTCCGAATTAAGGTTATCACTCATAGTAAAGTCAATAGCTTCAGTTTTTGGAGTGATGATGCATCTACCACTTTGGTTGAAAGAGTCAACTAAACTCCTTTCTGTATGATGATTTGGACCTTGGCTTTGAGGCTCCCCTATCTAACAACAGCACATGATTTGAGTTACAAGTGATTTAATACAAAGCAGAAATTTCTTACCATTAAATACGAGCACGTTTGTTACCTTGCATATAATTGAGCACCAGCGACTATGCTCATCTTGTAAGTGTTTCCCACATTCTTCGCATGTACTACCTCCTGACTTAAATCTTGCTGATAAGTTGCTTTCTTTGGATTTTGATTCAGGGCATTGATCACCAGATTTAGACTTATAGATTGGAGGCCGAGGTTTGAGATGCACAATCCTATCTTTATTGGATATGTAAGTCTGCCAAATCATGGAATAATTGTACGATGAAAACTATGCAAAATTGAGTGTGAGTTTATGATCAATAAATAACAATTGGTATATACTTTAACAATAGTAATTGTTGGATTATACTAATAGTTAGCTTAAGTGTGAGAGCGCATACTTCCAACAATGTTCAATAACAAACAATGACAGTACAAAGGAAAAATAGACACAATCTATTTCATGGATAACAACATTAGAAAATTTATAATTCAACCCATATGGAAAATTTATTCAATGTAATTTCAATAGGTTCACCATTAATGGTAATGTCCATCGGATCATTAAAGTCTATCACCAATCAGATTAAAACAAATCAAAACAAGCACAATATACAAACAATGAAACAGATTCATCTCAATAAATCGAATTGATATAAATCATAAAGAAAATGAATCAATCACTTGTAATAATGCATTCAAAGTAACCTGAATATTTGAGCAGTCAAAGTGCTTCTGTAGCTCCGAATGGCGGAAAACATCCTGATAGGAATATCGGTAAATCTGAAACCTTCTATGAATGGAATGAGCTTCCTTACAGTGCCTACAGAATCTAACAGCACAATCTACACAGAAAGTATTCTTCTCATTAGATCGAAGATCACGATGATCATCACAATAGCCAGAGCTACTATTCATAAGAGCTCTAATCCAATCTCTATTCCTTTCCTTTGGTGATTGATCCTTCCCCACCTGCAAAATCCATCATTATTCAGTACCCACAAAATAAATTCAAGAACCCAACCAAAAACTTAATTCAGAATCAGAAATAATCTAAAAGCAAAAACACATTTCAACAGTCAATGATGAAAAAAATATAAACTTTGACAACAAAAACCTAAACCTAATCTCAGATATTCAAAATACAAATGAAAAATCACCCAAATCTTCACATGCAAATTTCAAATTTGATACATATACTCATCTAATCCTAACTGAAAACAACCAACATTTAAAACAAAAATAAAATATGAATCAAATGGTCACAATGAGTTCATATCAAACTAAACAGAATCATCAAGAATCAAACGAATCTAAAATGCAAAAGCTGTTATGAATGAACATTGAATTGAAAGCAAAATGAACGAAATTAGAATCAGAATAGGTTAAAAATCAAAACTTTATAAGAATCCATGGGAAAAACAGGAAATTGATGAATTGTTCTTACCATGTTTTTGGTTTGAGATTGGGTACACAAGCAAGTAGAAAATGCGGCGAAGTGAAGAAGAAACACACACAGAGAGAGAGAGAGAGAGAGAGAGAGAGAGAGAATGTGAAAAGGGATTGAAAAAGAAAAAGTGTATTTATGAGTTGTTATTTATGGTCATTGTGATTTTAATTTTCATTTATTTGACCAAAAGAAAGTTGTTTATTGAATTTAATTTGTATAAACATTGTACTTCCTCCATTTCAAAATGGATGTCCTTTTAGTCAACTGCACATAGATTAAGGAATGAAATAAAGTAGTCAAATGTCATAGCAACTTTACCAAATTATCATAATCAACTATTAGTTTATTTTTCATTAAAGAAAAAATAATATTTTGAAAGTAGTGTAACACAATATTAATTGAAGGGTATAATTGAAAAAAAAAAGTTATTATTGCATTGGAAAATGAAAGTGATATTCATTTTAAAACAATTTTTTTTACCTAAAACAACAATCATTTTAAAACGGAGGGAGTAGTAAAACTTTTTTTTTGTTGGCTACACGATTATGAGGGGAAAGAAGTTATGTTATCTAGATTTCAACTTAAAGATAAGGAAAATTTGAGACAATTGTTTAGTTTAATATAAAACTTTGATTTGATGACATTAGAGGTTTTATATCATTTTGAACAATTTATCTTTGATGTAATTTCATAACCACAAAACCCAATTGTTTAGTTCGGTATAAAGCTTCTTTATATTGAAAATATTTATAAAGATATTTGATGAACTAACTTATAAAATGACATTATAATGTAATGTGATTGAATATATTTATAAAAAAAGTTCTACAACTTAAGTGAACAGTTTTTATTTATTTTAAAATAACAAAGGAAAATGTTTCTGTGAGCAATTGACAAAGACATTTATTATTATATACAGAGGCGAAGATTTGAACCTCGAATACCTTATTTATTCACCTTAAAAATGTGAATTCTAACTTACTAAACTAATAAAAAAATGGAAAATAACAGCTCCGGAAACATAGTTTAGCTTGGGACATAGAATTTCAATATAATATTTTATCCAACATCAACAGAAGAACATGTAAAGAGTTTTGAAAAGTATCCGAGCTTAACCACAAAATTTGTAGATATTTATCATGACTTATCTATCAAAGAGACATTTTAACTTAATTTTATTGAATGTATGTATAAAAAAATAACTCAGAAAGTAAATATGAAGTTATCTTTTTTTTTATTATAAGTTCTAACTCAACTGATAAAAATGCCGAAATTATTAGGTCGGACGTCATGATTGGGATTCGAATCCCGATACATTCACTTTGTATGTGTGAGTTTACAATGGTTTCGTCATCTTTTCTATCTAAAAAAAAAGTGAAATAATAAGCAAAAGAGGAATGATATTTTAATAACCAATTTTAGACAACTTTGGATGACAACCTTTTTCCTCTATTCTTATTGAGCAATAGCAATAGAGAGAGAAAAAAGAATAAAGAGAATAAAAGTACAACGTGTGTATGAGAATGACAATTATCACCGAAATTATTAAAAATGGTTGTTCAAATATCATTGCTCTAATTAAAATAAAAAGTGCTTTCTTTGGGTGCAAGTGTAGGGAATAAAGTACCGTACAATAGGCGGGAAGGTAAATGATCTGATGCGGTTGGATTGGAATATGATCGAACGGTGTTGGTTGGTTAAGAGTGAATGTCCTGTAGGACCCGGTAAGAGAAAGTATTGAAAATCCCAAAAAATTCGCTAGCTGCCACCCACCAATTTCCCGCCAATTTAACCGAAATTCTCGGAATCTTTAATTCTTCATTTATACATTATTTTTATTTATTTTTTATATAGCAATGATATATGAACAACCATCGGTGACAACTTTCAAGACAACTTTTATTTTCTCTATTTATATTAGTAAAAAATAATAGAGAAAGAAAGAAAATAAAAATATGATGTAAGTATGAGAGAGAAAATTGTCAAAAAATTATTACAAATTAATTGTATAAATATCATTTCTCTTTTTCATATACTCATTATAAATAAATGAAATAAAAAATCAATTATGTGGTGGCCCAAAAGATACAAATAACTCACAAAAATCTTACTCAAAACCCCAAATTAGAAGTTGCGGTAGCTCATAGTGATAAAAGCGATCACGGGACGGGTGTTTTTTACATTTAAAGGCAAAACTGGATAAAAGCTACTTCAATTAATTTGGTTAGATATACTCCTAGTGTGCCATGGCTTCACTGGATTTAATAATGGAATTTCTTGACTTGGTGTCTGATAAATTTAAAAATAATGTTGAAACTGTTATGAGTAATTAACTTTAGTGGATGTTCATCATGAGTCTTTTACCTTCCTATAATTATTATAAGGAAAATGTTAACAAGTGCAGTGTTATTGGGGCACTTGTTAAGAAGTTTAAAAAGAAAATTTTATTTTGGGAATGATATATTCAACACATTAAAAGTTTAAAAAGTAATTTTATCTACATAAAACTTGTAAAGTATTTCTATATTTAAATCTTTAACTAGTGTCCTAAGGATATTAGTTAACAAGACCCTTATTATAAATGAATGGATGGTTAGTGGTCTTTAATTATTTTGATCATTCATTTGTTCATATTGTATCCTATAAATCGGACCTACATTCCCATGTAAATGACACACTTATGAAAAAACTAATACAAAAACTTTCATCGTCGTCATCTTCTTCTTTGATATTGTGCTTTTAGTTTATTTTATAACATAAACAATTTTATTTTTTTGGAAAATAAGATAAACAAATTTATTTTATACAGTAATTTTCTTTTGTTAACAACTAGTAGTACCTTTCTCCTTTTGTCTGAAAAAGAAAAAAAAATATACTAGTACCTTCTCCCCTAAAAAAAACTACTAGTACCTTCTCCTAAAAAAACAACTAGTGCACAATTTTTTAAATAAAATGCCGCACATCATTAAGGCAAATTGAATAACCCAATTAGCACAGCTCCTTTTATTTAAAGATGGTGTCCTTTGTTTGGTTCCAATGCTAACCACGTTCGTAAAAGTATGGTGTGGGTTTTGTATTCCCAATCTTATGATGGTGCTTTACAACAAGAACTTTCTATGACGAATGAGTGTTGCTCTTGGTACCATGCTTAAGGTTGATACTCTTACGTCGATCCATTCTCGTGGACGTTTTGCTAAAATATGTTGAGTTACATTTAAAGAAGATAATCATTCACAATAATTTATAGAATCTTGATGAGCTCATAAAATATTTTTGACATAATCGGAATCAACCAATTTTCTATAATTGTACACATATTTATTTTCAACCGATCATTTTACTTAAGGTTGGGAATAGATCAGGCCGGCCTACAGGGGCCTACGGCTGGCCTGTTTTGACTTGGCCTGGACTGTTTAGTAGATAGGCCTAGGCTTAGGCTTTTTAGAAAGCTTGTTTAGTTAAATAGGTCAAGCTTAGACTTCAAAAAAAGATTATTAAGCCTAATAGGCTGGCCTATTAATACTTATTTATTAAAAAATATTTTTTTTTATATTAAAATAATTGCATATATTAAAAATATAAACATCTTTTTCTCTATTTATTAGTCCCTTAATAGGCTTTTTTGTTATAGGCTTTTATGTAGGCTTTAATCTAGTTGAAATTTACTTGTAGTGAAATAGGCTTTTAAGTAGGCTTTAAGACATGTTTAACCTAATTAGTAGGCCAAATGAACTATTTGATGACTTTAATGTGAAGTAGGCATGTAAGTAGGCTTTCAGGGCAGTCCAGACTTTTAAATAGGTCAGACCAGGCCTAGAAAACGGCTTATGATAGGCCATAGGTCAGACTCAGGCTTGTGATTTATTTCGTAGGCGAGGCTCAGGCCTATCAAAGTCTGGTCTGACCTGGCCTATTCCCATCCCTAATTTTACTAGATGTTGCACTTATGATCTTAAAGCCCTCATAGATTGTTTATATTGTAACGTGCATTATAAATATGTTTGATATCGGTTGCATTTCGAGCATTTATATTTTGCAAAGTGGTCATGATATTTATTGCAGTGTCCTTTGAAGTTGTTAACTCACACATAAGCCTATTCTCTTACAATCTCTTGCGTTTATCATATCTATGACCCTAAAAGACTTGAGTCGTTTCGTGATTATATATGTTCTTTTGTCCCAAACTCTATGGTTTCATAAAACAACAATCAACAAATAATCTCTCATTATGTATGGACAATCACATTTCACTAGTACTATATTTTACACTTTATAAACTTCTTGTATTCGGTATAAGAATCTTCTCTTTCACGTCTCAACATAACAAACTCTTTTCTGCCATTTCCCCCCATTATCTGATTTTCAAATAATAAAAGTGAATTCTAGGTTTTTTGCTTCATCTCGAACTCATGCCAACAACTCGTCTTGTGACGTAAACTTTCTACCGGTGCTTAATTATATTCGATAATCAGTAGGAGGATTCTCAACTTGAGGTGCAACGTCAAATTTGACATTGTCAAAAGGACTCTAAACTGAAAGCGCAACCCCGACTTTGGCATTATGGAAAGGACGAGGAGTGTCAGCAACACTCTCTTTTCAACACTCTCCATCTTTCTTATTGGTTGAAATCGATGTGGTTCCTACACTTTGGAAATGGGACCTACATTGATTTCACACAATAAAAGAGTGAGTGTTAGAGAGAGTGTCTCCGGCACTGCTCTTGGGAGGATTCTCAATTGAAGGTGTAGCCTCAACTTTGACATTGTTGTAAAGATTCTCAACTAGAGGTGGAACCTTGAGTTTGACATTTTTTAGATCATCCACAACTTGAGGTGCAATGTCTGGGTTAACATCAACACGGGAAGCCATAATTGGGGCTGTAAGGTGAGGCGTCACATCAGAGGGGAGATCGATAAGGATGTCCAAGTTATATAATACGAACTTGATTTTTCAAATGAGTAAGATTTTAAATTCACATTATCTCTGCATTAAGACAAAAATAGTGTGTATGAAGTCTATCGATGCTTGCAATGTAAGATGAAATTGCATTTTCTTCAAAATGAGGGTGTTTATTTGGAGGGGTTTAGGGTGAAAGGTGGTGATGCGATGTCTGATTATGAGAACATATATACAAACATATATTGGATTATATAATTTGGACGTAGATAAACACGCTTTGAATTATATAATCTAAACTATTTTTTTTAATGGTAAATTGCCAAACAAAAGGTCGAAAAAGAGAGATGTATAGCTCGAAGTCTATAACAATCTAAAAAAGTCAAATACATGCACTTCCGATTATAAAATAAGTGTATTCAAGGGCGTCACAAGGATACCGTGGGAGAAAAGAAATTCTCAAAAATGAAAAATGAATTTCTACCAAAAACAAATATGAAGTGGGACAAAGAAGGACCGGTTGAGTTAGTTTGGATGCACTAACGCAAATCTGAAAGCGCGAACTCTGCGTTATTCTACTCACGAGAAGAATCATATTCCATTTTTCAAATTACCAGAATACCCTTCCCTGTTTTTGTATTCATTCATTAACATACATTTTTCTTCATCCTCTTTCATCAACCAACTATCCCATTATCTCTCCATTGCTTGTTGCTACTATTTCGTATCTGACAAAACTTCATGTCGGTATGTTTTTTTTGTTTTTCCAATTAACGTTCTCACTTACTCATGTTTGTTTGTTCATTGTTGCGTGTGATTTTTACGTGTTCCTAAATATGGATCTAGTTATTATTATTGCATTCTATATATGTCGTGATTTTCTTGTTTTTTACGAAGCTTGTTGAGAAATTCTTCAAATACATACACTCAATATGTTTTTACATGTCATTCATTTTGTGTAGACCATTCAATCTACCTTAGACACGATTAATGAAAATCTATGATTTGTAATAAATAAATTAATATAAATACGGTGATCCCTAATAAGGTTGATGGGAGGGTGAAATTTGTGCATGCAAATACATCAATGGTTCTATCAATTCACAAATTGATGAAATTGTAGTGCATCATAGTGCACATTAGATTACTTGATTCCATCATTACTACCTTGATTAAAATATGAACTTCTATTCATCATCTCTTAAAAAATGACAAAAAATAAATAACTTATTTTAGCATTTTATTATTATATGCAGGTTCCAGTGGACCATAAAGATCAAGGGGTTGGAGCTGTTCCCCAATCTACAAGTACACCAAATTGGACAATTCATGTCTCAGATGTGAGAAATAAATTGTTACATAATAGTATTGATTATTTTTTATTGTAAAGTATATGAATCCGGAACTAATATCATGTTTTCACTCTAGATACCTGGACACTACAATATAAATATGCATGCCTTTTGCTACAATATAATCAGAAAACTAGTAATTAAATAAGTATACATTTAATAATATTTTATTATAGATTATAATAAATCCATAAATGCATGGATATATGTATGATTCATATTGGGTCAAAGCCAACTAACTTGAGTTTCATTTGACAAATTGTGTTTGCTGATTTTGACTGCAATTTTGTCTACTTTTGGTTAATCTAATTATTCAGAAGAAATCCTAAGTTGATTCATTTTTACTTCTGGCAGATAAAAACGGTTAAGGTAAGCAATGTATCAATGACTGCGACCGAGAAGGATATCAAAGAGTTTTTCTCATTCTCTGGTGACATTCAATATGTTGAGATGCAAAAGTTAGACTCATCCATTTTAATGATTGTCATTGTTTAAAGTATTTGTCAAATTTTCACCACTCACCCCAATTCACTTACATGGAATTTTTTGCAGGGAAACTGAGAGCACTAAGACTGCATATGTTACCTTTAAGAATTCACAGGGAGCAGACACAGCGGTGCTCTTGACGGTATGGTTTTGTATTTAGAATCTCACAAGACATTTTCAAACACCATCGATAAATGTAGCATATAAAAAAAAGATAAAATCATATACTCATGCTTCTCTTTATAGTACAGGGTTCCAACATAGCTAATTCTCCCGTCACCATCACGCCATTTGAAAATTATCAGCTGCCCCCTGAAGCTCAACCATTTAGTCCTGTAAGCACCTAAGTTAGTTTTTATTTGTTCATTGTGCCTATAATACCAGTATCGAATTATCTTAGCAGTAAAAGACTCATTTATTTAGCAGATTTTGAAACATTGCTTCACAATTGCAGATAAATTTCTAAGATGTATCATTTATTTTTTATGTTAGAAACACACACTTGCAATGTTTCTTTCGTATCTAATATTTCTAACCCCATAATGCTGATCTCAGAACCAAAAGCAGACTCCTGCTGCTGTTAAGAAGGCTGAAGATGCTGTGAGCACCATGCTTGCCAAAGGTTTTGTTTTAGGAAAAGGTGCAATTAATAGAGCCAAATCCTTTGACGAACGCCATCACTTGATTTCAAATGCTTCTGCCACAGTTGCTTCCATCGACCGTAAAATCGGTTTGACTGATAAACTAAGTATTGGAACTGCTATAGTAAATGAAAAAGTGAGAGAGATGGATGAAAAATTTCAGGTTTCTGAAAAAACAAAGTCTGTTTATGCGGTTGCTGAGCAAAAGGCAAGTGATGCTGGATCTGCAATCATGAGCAATCCTTATGTATCAACCGGAGCTTCGTGGGTGTCGAGTGCAATTACTGTTGTTGCAAAAGCAGCTGAAGATGTAACCACAATGACCATGGAGAAGGTTGAAATGGCCGAGGTTGATAAGAAAGAGATCATTTACAGTGAAAGGAAGGATGTAGTTGATGAATTGTCACATATACACTCTGAGAAACCTTCAGTTGGAAATACTTCTCCAAAAGATCCTGTTAAATCAAGTGATGATAGTAGGTTTGGGATTATATGAGACTTGAGTTCATTCTCAAATCTCAATCCTTAACATTATGAGTACAGTTGCATTGATTTAGTTTTGCTTAGTTATATAGTCAGTCTTCATTCAAATCTCAATTTTTTGTGTGAGGACGATTCTTGTTTATTGTTATAGTGATGTAATGTAAAAGTTGTCTAACAGTTATGAAACATGGATGAACATTTATGAAGATGTATTATTACTTATAAGCTAATATGTATACTATAATTTTGTTTGCTCTTTCTTGACATACTTCTTTAACTCAAGTGTTTGGACTTTGAAGTAATGTGAGCAGAGGCAGCTATTCCAGCAATTTGGGCGTTTCTTTAGGCTTCTTAAAGCTGGTTTAGACAAGAGTAATCTCCATTTTTTTTTGGATGTAAACCAGGTACCCTCCGCGCGCAAGGCTGGATTCGAACCCAAGACCTTGGTTAAACTAGAAGAGACCTGTTCCATCCCATCTAAACGCTCTTGGATAGAGTAATTTCCATTTAAACACATAAAGCAAATAATGAATTTTAAACAAAGCCAAATAAGCAATTGAAGATACAATTTTCAGAGATATCTATCTGCATCATAAAGCCTGGTTTGAAAATAAAAGATTGTGATAAAACCAACATTTTGTAACACAAATGTCGTTATTTTGACTTTAGACCCGTTGTTTTACCACCATACCAAACCTTTGGAGTTGAAAATGCTTTTTTTTACTTTTTTTTTTGTCAAGTAGTCAATAAAAAAGCGGGAATCCGTGATTCTAATTCCGACCCTCGTACGAGTTGTAGTTGCACTTACGGGAATCTTACACTTATTTATTCCAGAGTTTGATAATCACGCACTTACATTATAAAATAAATGTGTAAATACAACTGAAATATTAAAAAGTTAAAATGATAATATTTCATAAATTAATCATAAACATGAAAATTATTCTAAAATATAAGTAGTGTAAGTTATTTTTTGAAGAAAAGTAGTGTAAGTTATTGAAAAATTCATAAATCATACGATCAAATAAAAATAATATTATACTATGATAATAATGTATAATATAATAAAAATAAATAATTTTATTCAAAAAATAAAAATTTGTATAAATATAAATATTATTATCAGATAATAAGGTGATTAAATAAAAAAAATCCGGATATAAATTATTAGCTTCATGTAATAATGACATGATTTATGTGTTTTGTTTCCATCATTATAACCTAGTGGTTATTTCCGTCAGCTTTTTTACAAATACGGTCATTTCCGTCGTAATAATGAGGTTAAAATTAGAGTTTACACCTTGTTTAATCTTGGTTGTATTTTAAAATGATAAAATTACTCTTTCATAAAATTAATTTAGAAAAAGCATCTTCATTTTTTTTTGGTTACACCCTAAAATCTCTCTTCAGTTTAACTAGGTCATGTAAACTTAGTTTCAGGAGGTCATGTAAACTGAGTTTAAGTGTACATACTTAAACTAAGTTTAAATAGGTCATGTAAACCGAGTTTAAGTGTACATTTAAAAGTTCAACCTTGTTCAATGATTCTATGTAATCTCAGTTTAAGTATGTACATGTAAACTTATTTTAAGTAGGTCATGTAAACTAAGTTTAAGTGTACATATTTAAACTCAGTTTAAGTAGATCATGTAAACTTAGTTTAAGTAGCTCATGTAAACCCAGTTTAAGTAGGTCATATAAACTAAGTTTAAGTGTACATCTAAAAGTTCAATCTTGTTCAATGATTATACGTAATATCAATTTAAGTATCTACATGTAAACTTAGTTTAAGTAGGTCATGTAAACTAAGTTTAAGTGTACATACTTAAACTCAGTTTAAGTAGGTTATGTAAACTAAGTTTAAGTAGATTATGTAAACTAAATTTACCTGAACCTACTTAAACTGAATTTAAGTTAACCTCAACAATAAAGTGCAATTGAACAAGAAAAAGAAAATTGAAACCAGCTTTATTGAAAAAGAAGAAAAAATTCACTTATTTATATGCAATCGGGTATGAATGAAAGATGTTTTGATTCGCTCTTTAATCTTCCATAGAGATTAATTGAACATCAGGATTGTTTGGTCGTTGGTGGGTGAAAGAGAGTGAAATTTTAGAGTGATAATGAATGAAATCAAGATTTTAAGAAAATTTATATAAAAGGACAATTTTAATATTATCAAAAAAATTTTAAAAAAACTGGGTGTAACAAAAAATATATAGGGTGTAAATAGAAAATATATTACTAATAATACTAAATAAAAATAAAGGGTGGAAATTAAAAAAGGGAGAATAAAATAGGGATATTGAATGTTATACATGGGCTTGGTTCGAACCCACACCTCAATTCTCCAGAGTTTAATTTTGTGAGCTCTATCGTTGAGGAAAACATGATTGTGTAGTAGATCATCAAATTACAGTGACATGTGTAGAAGAAGAAGAAGGGAAGAATTAGGGTTTGTTGAAATCAATTGAAATCGAAAATGGGTTTATCTTCAAATTCATCAAACGAATCGATACAATTATGCATATTCGATTTACGAAGAGGCCAACACGAAGGTCAAGAACTCGATAAGATCTTGTTCTTCTTCCCTTCTGGTTTACCTTTCTCCAAACAACTTGCGGTTATCGGTCTCAGTGAAGGACTCATCACTTTCACTAGGTAACTAACCTGATCAATCAGAATCACCCTTCTTTTCTATATACAATTCACTCATTCATTCTTCTTTTCAATTGCAGAATTTTCTCTCCTCAAGCTGCTTGTGACTCCATTGAAGCTGAAAGACATTCTCATGTTTTTCATGAACCCGAACCCGATATTTGGATGGTCTTGGTCAGTTACTTAACTCCATTTATTGCTTATTCTTAATCATGTTTCATAAATTTATCACATTTTATTTCTTCACACAGATATATTACTACAGAAAATGAGTCATGCACTGTCGGTGTAAACCATTTATTTTACATCCATTTCCAATCAAAATCTACCATTTTGCGGTTATTTTTTAATTGCGGTTGTAAAGTGGGCTTACATGGTAATACCATGATTTCTCATAAAATGCCGGTGGAAAATTATTTTATATCATAGTGCATCTCCGTTAAACTCGTCAGTTTATAATCTGGTCGAATTCATATTTATTTTTAGACTTGAATTATTGAGTTTAGATTTTATCGCGATGTTGCTTCACTTTTTAGTGATTCGATGTTAGTATATATGAAGTTGTTGACTGCCTTGTAGGTGGTGGAGAAAAGTAATGATTCAGAACCTATATGGAGAGATGATGCATTGAGAAAAGTTCTCAAGGAAATTCACTCCCTTTTTGTAATGTTTCATGGACCTGTAAGAGCTATGCTTGAGAAAGAACCTGGTGGAGGACTAGTGAGACGCCATTTGTATTCCTTTATCATGGATTATTTAAGGGGTAAGTAACATGCCTTTGAAAATTGATATATCATAATTATTTTTTACTCGAGTTATGATTCAATATATTTCATTGTAAGTCATAATTGTCAGCGTGTGTAAAGCGGTCTCCGTGGGATGATTGTTGCTGTGGTAATGGTTAAGTTGCTGTATCAAATGGTTTCCTTTGGATATGTGCTACCTGACTTATGCTGAAGGAGCTGTCTCATACCTTTCTCACGAGTTTTCTCTTTGGGTCAGATTTTCTTGTTGGGAAGAAGTTCCTTCTACCTTCGTTCCGTGACTGCTTAAAGGAACGTGGAACTGTGCAGATGCTGACAATAACTCGCGAGGCTGCAATTGAAGTCCAGGTTAGATATTATTTATGTTGTGATAAGAAAAACTTCAAGAATCATATACATTAGGACAATAGCGCTTAGAATATTTTTGCTGCTGTTTAATTTTTAATATTATTTCATGCTCTATTCTTATTTTGTGTGTACTGGTGTGGATGGTAACATCATCTGTTGTATCTTTAGGAGTCCTGTTTACATTTCTTTGCTGGAAGAGAGAGAAGATAGTTACTGATTCTTAGGGATTTTTGGTTATCAAATAGGCATAAGAGGTGTGAGGTGGGGTATCTAGTGGAGAATCATTAGTTAGTTATTGCCTTATCGGTAGAGCGCAATAGCTCTCTGTAGGAGCCATACTCTGGCAGAAGGAAATACATTCCTCTGTAAATCCTCATTTTCATCATAAATAATATATTCAGTAATTTTCTCTTTGGTTATCAATTTACTGTGTGATTGTTCATCTTAAGTCTGGTTCCTCACAGAGATCCAATCATATGATGTATAAATATTGACATTCTTAAACCATTTTTAATTTATCTATTTATTTGTAAACTATGAATTTCATCAATCCAATGGTTAATTGAAACTTTCAAGTCTACAATTTTTATACAATTTAGAAAACTAGTTGATGTTTGATGTTTCGTTTCACCGCTTTTTTCTAAAATCTGGTATGCACGATCATCTACCTAATATCCATATAATTCAATGGCTGAAGGATTTGGATTCATATTCAATTTATTAAATGCAGCAAGTGCCTGCCTTGGATATACACTTGAACTTGGTGTATGTGGATCCCCTCATTATAAAATACTACTAACTAAAATTGATGAAGCAAAGCTTCCTCATCCCTTTGTACATTCTTGTAGGAAATATCCTTACAGAGACTAACAACTTGTTTTATTGAGGGTTCTTTTGAGGCGACTGCCCTTCTGTTCCTATAGAACACCACAGTGTCTTTCATGTTTGAGTGCTTCGAAGCATTTGCTGATTTGGAAACAAACACCCACTAATCTTCTAATCTTAACCCAAATGAGCTGTTAAGCTAATGAAACGTCCTTTAAAATATAAGTGTTGTATTCAAAATGAATGAACCAAATAATCAGCTTAGCTGCTCCTGTTATATACAATGTCTACTGTCACATCTTCGGTGGTAGTGGTGTAGTTTGTTTGTGCTAGAGATTTTGGTCTTTTTCATATAAAAATATTGATGAGGACTACATACAGTAGTAGGCTCAAACAATCAAACAGGTGAATAATATTGAATTGTATTTATGAAACAATCACTATATCACTGGATTACAAAAGGAAAATATCTGATAGTGTAGTCTATCAGTCCAAGCCCATTGCTCCCTTCACAAAAAATGGTTTTCTGTCATCCTTTCCTCTCCCCTTAACTGAATTCTCGATACCACCTCACCACTCTCATTATTCTTTATATAACTAACTCATGCACTCATGGTCAACGTCACTGCTCTCCCTCCTTTGTATTGCCAGCTCAGCTCCCTGCTGTCCTTCAAAATGTTTCTTATAAAAGAAATTCTAAACCTTGGGCTATTTCCAGTATGGGTCACTAATGGGTCCACTATTCTCTCTTGGTCCCTAACTTATTTCAGATATTCATAAATTCACTTTATTGTGCAAATTTATCTAGGCGAAGTTGTCCAGTGAGTCACTTCACTACACAAGTTTGGATATTTAGCTGACAAGGGTAAGCTGTAATTACTCATCATCAATGACTAATTGATTATGATGAAATGTGCTTAATGCTTATAGTTTACATTTGTTACACCTATTATTTTAGTGTATACCTTTTCAATTGTTCCTATCTAAAGATGTATATTATTTCTCATCCCACACTGTTCTGGCTTGTTAATGAAATTTCATTTTATCGATTTCTTGTTTTGGCAGTCGCTTGTCAGGGTGCTCGAATCTTCTGCTGCAAACACTCCCTGCTACTCTTTGATTTTATTTCAAGACCTGTTGGTGTCTACAACACTATCTCCAGTATGGTTTAACTTTCAAATACAATTTTGGTTTTTTCTTCTTTTTTTTCTTGATAAAGTTGTATGCCCATTCATTAAGTCACATATTAACCTTGACTTTCAATTCTTTTGTCAGGATGACACCATAAACTTATTCACATATGCTGTGCTAAGGTTGACTCCGCGTGCTCTATCTTCTGGAACAAGTTCCTGGTCCTACTTACGTAAAGGAAACATTGCTTCTAATGTTGTCACCGAGACTAATGTGGCCCCTCCAAGCTCTATGCCTGAAAGTTTTTATGGATCATCTGATATTTCCCCCGGGGAGGATAACAACTATCATGTTGTCAGGCCCTTGCAGAGTGACAAATGGTCCAAGGGAAAAGATGGCTATCTTGTCACTGATTTATGGGGTGCAGAGGTTGGTACGTGGGTGTTTGCTACTCCAACAGTATTGCTTCAACAGACAGGGGAGAGAATGTATCTTTGTGCTTATCAGCACAGGAGCCTTACTTTGATGCTTCTTATCCCCATATCCTCAATACCTAATGGGGAGCAAGGTGTCTCGGCTGTGAAGCAACAAGTTCTTGAAAATGTTAGTTTCTATTATACTGAATATTTTTCTTCCTAATGAATTCTTATAAGTTTGTACACACATAATATGACAACAACCAAGCCTTTTCCCACTAAGTGGGGTCTGCTACAGGGATCAAATTACGCCATAGTGTTCTATCATGCACCATATTTCGGTCTAACTCATTAATTTCCAAATCTTTTGCCACTAAGTTTGTACACATAATATGAACCGAGACAGATTGAAACAAAACATCGGGTGTTCTCCATCGAGTTAAATTTTGTTTGGATCCTCTCCTTAGGCTATGCCTTAGTCAACCTCAGAAGGTAGCTCATGGGGTGAGAATTTCTCAAGCCTCATGAGGACTACTTTAACTATATCTCTAGTCAATATGGGATCTCAGCACATCCCTTATGCTCAGAACTGCACATCTAAAGCATGGCCAAATGTAGGTGGGCCAATTAAAACACTCACACATAGAATTAGACATTTTGAGCATGGACAATACCGGTGTTCCGACAGTTCATCTAAGATAGACTCTAGTACCATCTTAGAGTTTATGCCATGCTAAACTTAATCTCGAAAGCTAGCTTAGACGGTGGGGATTGCCCAAGGCTTATACATTACAAGGACTAATTTGGCCATATCCATAGCGGATTTGGGATCTCAACTAACTGCTTGCATGATAGTTGATACGAAGAACTTATAGGATCCCTATTTTGTATGGTGTTATGCTTAAACATATTCTTGGGGACTAGTCATTGCCCCTTCTGTTTTGTTCCTTTTCATGGAAAATAATTCACAAATACAGGGGAGTGAACACCTTTACTTTCTCGTTTCCGTTTCCTTTGCGACATCCATTGAAACGGACCATTGCCTGAAGTTTTTCTGTTTGTTTATCGTGGGTTATTATATTGAATTCTGTTTTAGTTTCATAAAGATTTGTTTGAATTCGAATAGTGACAGCAACACAAGTTTTTTTTTTTTGCAGGTGTGAAGTGCACATTAATTTTTTTTTCTTCCCGTTTTGCTTGGGTATTGCTTTTTGTGCATGATTATGATATCTGAGCATACAAGAAAACGTGTATTTGGAAACCTTGTTAATAAAATTGATGGAACTTCGTGCCTTTTTGCATTATTGTTCTCTAATAAATTATGTGTCACGTTGAAGCTGTGGACAGCGGATTACCCAGAAACAGGATAACTGTATAAATGGTTGTATTTTCAACCATTTGTTGATATTAATGTTAACTATACAAGTAATATTGTACTTTAAAAATGGTAATATTGTACTTTAAAAGTGAAATAAACTACATGCTATGATTTGTTTATATTATCATAAATTGAACTCCACATATTTGGTGATCTGCTTGAATAATGCAAACACATCTACCATCATGCCATGTCTGTTCATTAGGCAGTGTACTAACATTGCAGAATACTCCTCAATGTGTACGATTTTTAATTTTAATGTACTTGTTTATCTTTATGCAGCTAAATGTTCTTTAGTTACAAGGACGCTAATTTTTTCTGTTTGTTGATCTGGTAATCTTGTTGAATAACTGCACAATGGTTCTCGTGTTGAGAAGGATATCATTTTCTCTAAACATCTACTTTTGTTTGCTGAATGAATACATCAGGCATCGCTTAAGATATTGAAAATTGAAGAGAAACTATCCAAAGGATGGGGTGGTGAGAACGCATATCATGTCGGCGGGTACCGCTATTTATTAGTGGATGGTGATAGAAATGTATCCAGAGCTTCTCCAGCAACAAAAGTTACAACTTTAACTAAGGTAGAGTGTTGGCATTGCACTGTATTCTGATATCCATCTTCCTTTAATTTTTTTAAATTAACACGTGATAGGCATGTTATAAATTGAAATAATTGCTATTAAAATTTCGACTTTACAATAGAGATCAAAGCTTCTAATGAAACTGCTCGGTGGTTGGCAGTGGCACTGTAAACCAAGTAGCTTACTTGATAGCTGAAAACAGTTTAAACTTTGATTTTTATACCCGGTGCAGGAATCCTTACTTGCTATGAATAAGCTTAGGCAGGAGGTTGAGTTGGAGAAGAATCGTGCAAAACTAGACGAGCATAGTTGTGAGAAAGATCTAGAGGTTTGCATAAGAGCAAAGAATAATGCCTGGGTTATTTCTCGAGTTACAAGAGGGAAGGAACTTTACATGGTTCTAGAGAAAGCCAATGAAACCCTTCTATATGCCTCAGATGCTGTTGAGAAGTTTAGTAACAGGTATTATATTGGTTTCCGATCATTAATGCGTTTGATAATGTAGTTCCTATGCGGAAATTGTTGTCCTACTTAAAATGAGACCAACACGATTAAAAGGAAACGCCAGTTTAATTTTTATTTGTTTGAATATTGCAGGTATTGTGATGGAACTTTTTCACTGGATTAAGGAAACCACAATATGTGCAACAGAGGAATAGGAAGCTTAGGGGTTGTTTACTTTCAACAAAAATGGAAAATAAGTCACAGAATATGTTTGTTTTAAATTTAGAAAATGTTCTCTAGAAATATTTCATAAAAAACGGAAATATAATACCTGTTACTAAAAGAACGTGAGTCCCTCCCTCACTTTATTTGTGATTATTTTATCTCCTTTTTCTTTCTAAAAAAAACTCTTCTACTTCCTCACACCCAAGACCTTCTTTTTAGGCTAGTAAGAGCACCAAAATCGTTCACCTTTACCCAAATTAATTCCATATTTGTCATCTTCTTATTCTCCTTTACGGTTTTATCCAAGTAAACTTATGAAAGGAGTTAGCTTGAAAAATGAATAATTTTTAGACTATCTTTTTTGTCCACTGTTCCTGCTTATTATCTTTTTTTTTTTTTTTTTTTGACAAATATTATCTTTTTTTCTTATTCTCTTTTGTTTGTAGATTAGCGGCGAGTTTGGGTATGTAAAAAACGTTCGGATCTAAAAAATTTGATGGAAAAATAGCATCAACTGACTATTTAATTTATCTGTACTTTGTTTGGATGTAGTTTTCCCCCCTCATTTTAATCTACATTTTGAAGATGGAAGAAGAAAATGATGGAAGAAAGAAGAACTCGCACTTAAATGGTCTTTAAGAATGAGAGAGAATTAAATAAATAAGAGAAAGTTAGAAAGAGTAGTAAAATTGTACCAAAAAAAAAAAATAGTAGTAAAATTTGCTGAAGAAAAAAAAGAAAAAAAATAGTGGTACAATTTTAACTGAAATTAAAGTTCAAAAGATGGAAGAAGTGGAGGGAAAATAACAACAAAAATGACCTGTCTATCCTCAAGATTATAGATATAGGAGGTTTGATAACGACATTTTAAGGAGTTCCGTCGTAGTTTCTACTCTTAATCATATATTTTTTGTTAAACCCAAATTTTCTTAAAAGTTTATTATAATACCCAAATTACCCTTTTATATAAATTTTCTTAAAACTTGATTTCATTCATTGTCATTCTAAAATTTCACCATTTTTCACCCACAAACGATCAAACAATTCTGATGTTCAATCAATCTCTATGGAAGATTAAAGAGTGAATCAAAACATCTTTCACCGATACTCAAGTGCATATAAGTAAATGAATTTCTTCTTCTTTTTCAATAATGTTAGTTTCAATCTTCTTGTTCTTGTTCAACTGCACTATATGACAGTTTCAATTTCCATCGTCGAGGTTAACTTAAATTCAATTTAAGCAGGTTCATGTAAACTTCGTTTACATAACCTATTTAAACTTAGTTTACATAACCTACTTAAACTGAGTTTACATGACCTACTTAAAATGAGTTTAAGTATGTACACTTAAACTCAGTTTACATGGCCTACTTAAACTTGGTTTACATGACTTACTTAAACTAAGTTTACATGTACATACTTAAATTGAGATTACGTAAAATTATTGAACAAGGTTGAACTTTTAAATGTACACTTAAACTCAGTTTACATGACCTACTTAAATTAAATTTACATGACCAACTTAAAGTGAGTTTAAGGATGTACACTTAAACTCAATTTACATGACCTACTTAAATTAAGTTTGCATGACCTACTTAAACTGAGTTTAAGTATATACAAGAAAAAGAAAAACATATAATCTAATAAACAATAAAAACACAAATTGAACCAAGAAAAAACTTAGAATTAGGGAACCCATGACAAGAAAAACATAATCGATTGAAGAACACAACTTTCTAAGAGGAGTATATTATTTGTGGGGGTATGAACGAAAATGGGGGGGCTGAGTTGGATAAAAGCGGTTTTGGGCTGCGAATGGGCTCGTTGACCCGTCGTTATCATACAAAACAAAAACGCGATAGAACCTTTGAACAGAACAGAACTAGGGTTTAAGAGTATAAAGAAGAGTAGATCCGAATCGGTACTCGAATTCCATTCATTTCAGATCTGCTTCTGTTTCTGCTTGCTTCGAGGTACGTTGCTTCCATTTTCTTCAACTTCATACTTTTTAACTTCGAAACGTATTTCATTTTTGTTGAAATTAAGAATTGCTACTTTAACTTGTGTTATCTTTGATTTTCAATTTTCAAATTATGTTTTCAATTTTCTGAAAAAAAGTCTCTGAGGATGATGAAAACAACATAACTTTCGTTCTTCTGAGTAATCCATGCGGAAGATACTTGGAGACCTGAACTGAGGAGACACTTTTCTTGTACATTATTTTCTTGTTTGCTCAGAGCTTTAGTGTTGGATTAGGTATTACTCTTGATTAAGGCCATGTCTTGAAACCCCATCTTAAAAGGCTCTCGTGATGATCAAACCAATAACTTTCGTTCTTCTGAGTTATCCATGCGGAAATCATATGGAGACCTGAACTGAAGAGCCTTTGCTTATGTTTTCCATTTTTTGCGTTTTTTTATTGTGATTGTTGTATGGGGGGGGGGGCTATCCATGCCTCAAAAGCTATGAAGCACGAACACTCTTCGGATTAGGTTTGTCCCGTGTGTTGTGTCTTACACCGACGCCAACACTTGTAATTACGCTTAATTATGTGATTTTTTAAAATTATTTGCTGTGTCAATGTCTGTGCCCTTTATCCGTGCTTCATAGCTAACAAGCCAGTTTTGTGGGGTTGTGTTAGGCCCAACCACAAATTCTAAGAAGAATATTTTTATTTTTTGTGATTTATTGTAGAAATTGAGCACACAGTTGCCTTGATTTTTGTTCCTATATCCTCTTTTTGGTGATTCTTGCCTTGGAACACCACTTAAATGTAAAACCTCTGAGGATGATCAAACAAATAACTTTCATTCTTCTGAGTTGTCCATGGGGAAATTTTATGGAGACCTGAACTGAAGAGGCTTGCTAATGTATTTCTTCTCCTTTCCTTTCTGCCATGGCTTTCACATCCCATGTTTTACTACGATCTTTTTGTTGTTTAGCAATTCTACGGAGACCTGAACTGAATAGGCTTGCTGATGAATCAATTATGCTTTTATTTAATTTGTTATTCACGATTTTCAGGATTTTAAATTTAGATTGATTTTATGGTATGATAGTTTCTTGTTTGCTCAAAGCTTTAATGCGAGTAGGTCTTGTTTAAGGTTATGCCGTGTTAAGTCTGTGCTATCCTGAAACCTCCATTCAAAAATCCTCTGATGATGATCAAACAAATAACTTTCGTTCTTCCGAGTTGTCCATGCGGAAATTATATGGAGACCTGAACTGAAGAGGCTTTCTATTTTTTTTCTTCCCATTACCCTAGTGTCATATCTTCATCTCTTGTGTTTTTATTATGATTTTATAGTTGGACTTGATTGTATATATCAAATTTTAACAGTTGTTTTTTGGTTTCTTGTTCCAATTGGCTTTTTTTGGCACTTCTAGTTTTATTATCTGTTATATATGCTCTGTCTTTTGAAATCTATCATGCCTTGAAAACTCCGCTTGAGTATAGCCTCTGAGGATGATCAAATTATAACTTTCGTTCTTCTGAGTTTAACATGCGGAAATTTCATGGAGACCTGAACTGAAGAGGCATACTCGTTGTTATTTCCCCTTCCTTTGTGCCATGGCCTCCAAATCTCTGTTTCAGTGTGCTATTGTTGTCCTTTGTAATTTAATTTAGATTTTAGCCTTCAGCTCATTGCTTTCTTGTTACCTTTTATCATTTAATAACTGATTGATTTATGTTATTACTCCTCTTTGCAGTTTCAACTTCTTTAGAGGAATTTGGTAACTGCTTGCCACAGACTCTTCCAAAATGAGGTATGTATTCTCTTGCTGGTTATTTTGTGAAATTGAGATATATTATTATCATTATTTTTAAATTTTCAGTTGTCTAACATTTTTTGTTTTCTTGATTTTTCTTCTTGAAGCCGGCCAATGGAAGAAGATGTAAGTTACTTATTCTTTAATGATATTTTTTATCACAAGTTTTGCATTATGATCCTGATATGGATTGCATATCTGTTATGTTCTATTTAGTGCACATTTGGATTGACGTTGAGTTTGGCGAAATCTTGGTGTCACCTTGATTTTAACAGAAGCTACACTTGGAGTTTCAACAATATTGCAGTGCCAGCATGATTTAGTCAAACTCACAGTCAAGCTAAACATTTAAGTACTCAATATGCTCTATTTGTTGTGGCCTGATTCAGAATTGTTATTTCATCATATCTATGTTTTATCATTACATAACTTGGTAAAGGATTTTTAGTTTATGTTGCTAAAAAAAATGTTCTGTTAATTTCGAAAGACAGCTTTGTGTTGTGGCTATGTTTCTTAAGAATGAAATACTAATTGGTTTCTACATTTAGTAACATTACTTTTCTTTATTGAATTTAAGTTTTCCCATCTTTTTTATTTTTTTTTTAAAACAAAGAGGCCTGAAGCCCGGTCTTCTTTTTTCTTTCTTCATGCGTCTCAATGGTTCTTACTGCACTTTGACTTTAATGTTAAATGGTTGTTTAAAGTTTAATATGCTTTAAAATCTTGTCAAGCTGACATACTCAATTGTTACAGGCTGTCGGGAAGAATGAGGAAGAGGAATTCAACACTGGTCCACTATCTGTACTCATGATGAGTGTGAAAAACAACACACAGGTATTTTTTTTATACGACACACTCATAGTACTGTGTGTTCTTCTTGATTGGTGCTCAGAATGTTTTTGATGCTGATTTTACAAACACCTATGCAGGTTCTGATCAATTGTCGTAACAACAAAAAGCTTCTAGGCCGTGTCAGGGCTTTTGATAGACACTGCAATATGGTTCTTGAAAATGTCCGGGAAATGTGGACTGAGGTATGCAACATTTTGTTTATGCAAATTACTTCTCTACTTAGTACATTTGAATTTACTTTTCTGCTGGTGGCATAAGCTAAATGTTCTGCTTGTATGTATCAGGTGCCTAAGACCGGTAAAGGAAAGAAGAAGGCTCAGCCAGTCAACAAGGATCGTTTCATCAGCAAAATGTTCCTTCGTGGAGATTCTGTCATCATTGTTCTTAGGAACCCCAAATAAGCTAGTATCTCCATCCCTCTGTTGAACTAGTGGGCTCTTCTTTTTGGCTTTGTTTTCTTGCATTATTGGTATGAAATATGGTTTAGACTGAAAGCCAAATTTTATTGAGATGTGGAGAAATTGGTGGAGGATCTTGATTTAGGTGTCGATGCTTCAGAACAAGATCAAACAAATTTGCGGGTCTATTTTTCAATTATGTACATGTAGTTATGATGTATGAAATGGTTTGACTCTGGAATAGTTTAACTTTTACATGCGACTAATATGTTGTTACTCTCCTTCCTTATTATTTAAGCTCAATCTTCTCCCCGCTCCAAAAGTATAAATAGTTTAGGATTGTTTACTGGTTATGATAATGGTGAATGCGGCAATATTTGATAAGGGTGTTTAAAATAATTTTATTCTCTCTTTCAGCACCCTGCTGTTACAGCAGGGAATCATGTTCCTTACAATAGAACATTATCTAGTAATTTGTTGCTGATCCAACTTAGTGGGAATAAGACTTTGTTGTGGTCCAATTCTGAGCGAAATTATGTGACAGGGAACTTGCCTTACTAGAAGAGACAAAAAAACAAGTTTAATGATTTATAATTGCTAGCCTTGGTCCTATAATTACCACACGTATGAACTTGATGATTCTGTTAGTACCAAAGACTCTTGGAAATAGTAAACTTGGTGGGTTCAGTGAGTGAGAAATAAGGTGCCAAAACACATTTATCACCACCAATCTTCTCAAAATCTTGCAAGCATCACAACGACTCTCTGAGCTGAGTTTGTCTACTCAGCACATGGTTTCATATGCTCGACATTGATCTCACATATTGGTATATTGGTTAATTATATACCAATATATCAATATCAGAAGGAAGATTCATGAGAATGATCATACAAGGGAGACTTTAATTTGTCTTTGCTTCTTTATTTTTGTTTCCTTTATGTTCTCTTCTGCTTAATTAAGTAGTTGGGGCTTGAGTGGTTAATGAGAGGCAATTAAAGTCTAAAGATAGCATAAACCCCTATGGACATGTCATAAACTTTCTCATCAAACAATGTACGCATCAATTACTTTCTCATCTGTTAATGGAAAAAGAGAACAAACAATATACATAATAGTAGCATAAATTCATTGGTGTTTAGCTGGGGACACTGCATAAACCTCGCAACTGAGAAGTAGCTGAAGATTCAGACTTCCCTTCCCCAATGTCCTATTGTTGGCTGACATTATATTGTAAAGATGTCATTTTGTAACAACCAATACGATTATCAAGTAAAATATTCAGGTATGAGTTGGAAGCATCATGCATGAGGAACATTAACAAATAATGGTGAGGTAGCTAAGATCCAAATCAAGATGATATAATTGCGTACGGATAGGTGACATTCGAGGAACATAAATATTCTTCTTGTCTCCCATAATTGGTTACTTCTTTTGCTATATATGAAATGAAAAATCCAAACACTAAGCTTCTTTTCTCTAAGAAAACAATGGCAGTCATAGAAACAAATATAAAGAGATCTCTGCATATCCGCAGCAACAGCTTACCCCTCCACACCTCACCCTCTTATATCACAATTTGAGAACAAATTGCAAAGATTGAAGAGTTCCGTAGGTGACTCTTCAGCTTCATCATCTTTGGTATGCAACAAACTTAACGGTATGCAGGATAATTTGCTTGACTGCATCGATAAGTTCCTTCAATTTCCAATTGAACAACAAGCCTTAGCACAAAAGTGCAATGAAAAATGTGTTGATGACATACTAGAAAGGTCTCTTAGAATATTGGATATCTTCAGCACAACCAAAGGTTGCCTTTCACTATCAGAATATTGGAAAACATTCAAGAACTACAGTTGGTCATCAGAAGAAAGAGAGGAGTTGAAACTGGATTCACAGTTGAGGGTGGAGAAGACATTGTTTGAAGGAAGTGGGTTTTTCCTTTTAGGGCGCAATGTATGAAGGATTGGGCAGGGAAGGTATGAAGAAGAAAGAAAGAACAGAGAGAGGAAGGTGGAAATATTGGTTTTTAAATTTCAAAATTCGATGATTACGTTTTTTAATTTCATCCTATGTAAATATTTGTTTTTGGTTTTAGTCCCTCGAATAACATCACTTATCATCTCTCATGCCACATAAGCATGTTTTGCCAACTCAACAAGTGACACGTATGCCTCTGTTAGCCAGCACAACATTTTTTAACGGAAGATGACGTTAGGGACCAATTCCAAAAAGTTAACAAGATACAAGGGCTGTTTTACAACAAAAAAAGATACAGGGATTAAAAGCAAAAATAGTCCAACTTACTAGGACCTTTTACATATTTAAGCCATTATATAACTATTTAATATTTCTAATAATTACCTCAACAATATATTTTGGCCGGATTGATGTTTCATCAGGGATAGAAGAAATTAATATTTTTCAAATGTTGGGACAAATTACACTGTCGGGGAAACATCTTTTTAGTACCATGATAAGTTAAGTTTACCTGATTAAACTGATCCCTTGTGAGAGGTATATGTCTAACTCAAAAAAATTAGCATACTTGTATAATCATCTTTTTTGTTTGGTACAAAATGACCTGCATTATTGGCTATTCATTCTTTCAGTAAAAATTTGTTGCTATGACTAAGTAAAAGATGTTGGTTTAATACAATTGGTTTTGTAGCTTTTGCGATAGAACTGACAGCTTTTGTCAATGCCCGAATGTGGCGGGACAAGAATAGTGTTACCCTTAAATGGAGTTACATTGAGAATACCATAATTTTGAAAAATCTAAATCAACATTGCTTGGAAAGTTTCTGTTAAGGATCTAGAAGTGGAGTTTTTTTTGGAGTAGCTTTTAATTAAAAAAAAAAAAAAAGTGATCATACTATTAAAGATAAGAAAGCAACAACTGTAACAAAGTAAATATGAACAAAAGCCATAAACCATATATAACTTGGTTATTTACTAACATAGTATGAGCAATTTAACAAACCAATGCAGAGGATCCCTTTCATTCAAATTATGATACAACGAAAAAGAATAGACAACTCAGCTTTGTTTTTTCATTGCCAAGTGTTGAAGAAAGTGATAGAAGATTCATTGAAAAAAATTACACATATGAGGGGTGAGAAACAAGAGCAATTGAAGGAATTGAAAAGAAAAAAATACCAAGTCTTCTAGGAAAGAGAACACTTTTGGCAACTGGTCAGGACATAAATAGTAGTAAAGGTCCTAGGAATTGAAACAAAATACCAAGATAAGATAATCTTTTTATGAATGCTGCAGCATTTTAAGGATCCAGTCAGGAGGTGGCCAGAACAAGTTGGAGTGATCAGGATAATCGGACAAAGGGGAAACTCTGCGTTGATCCAAGTGAAAAACACACATCCCACAAAGCATATCGTCAAAATAGTTGAAGGATTCACAAGTGAAGATTACACAATTCCCTTTGGCAATAGACAAATCCGAAGCAGTAGTAGAAAATGAATATTCATTCCCCAAGAACAAAATTCTATTCCCTAAACTCGTTAACTTTACCCATTTCTTATGCTTCTCATTGAGCGTGAACACATCAAGCCGTAGACCATCTTCACCCGGGAACCCAAAACCATGAGAGTCATAGATGTCCACTAGCAACAACTCACCTTCACTCTCTACCAGGAATTTTATGTCCCCTCCATCAACATGTTTAGCCACTTGTTGCACACTAAAGTCCGCTGCTCCATAAGCAAATGTCCGACCAATTTTATTGACTATATAAAACAGCTCTTTAAAAACACATATGTCTACAAAGTGTGTTGACATGCGGGGCATCAGCTCCCATCCGTTACTATGTAATTCGCACAGAGCAACAGGTTTATTTCCATGGCATGTGACAGCAGCAACCTTTCTTCGCCCCTTTTTTCTCAGCTTCTACCTTATTCTAAACAGCTCCCTTTGTTGATGTAACAACATGAGATGGCGGGTATCAGACCCTTGTGAAATGGTCGGTATGGTCCGTTCTTTGTTGCTACTGTCAATGATAAAGTTGGTTCCTAAATGCACGACGTCAGACAATTTGTTGAAGTCAAGCACGTAAGGAAGTCATAAGGAGAAGATGAGAATTGTGGACGGAGTGGGTGGAAGAGTTGTGTTTCTCCGCGTGAGTTTTTGGTAATTCTAATCAACCAAGGACGGAGGGGGATTTCTTGTTCTTGTTGTTGTGCTGGTGGTGGTTTGATGAGGAAGAGGACGTGTTTAGAGAGGGATCTCGTGGAAAAACTTGGTAATTTGAAGGGTAAAATCTGATGGTGGTGATTTGAGATGGAAGATCGGCGCCACATGGAACAAACCGATCGAAAGCTAATGAGATCGAGATCTTTATCGAATAGTTGCGATATCAGATTGACAAGATCAGTTGGAAGTTCAGACCAATCTACCTCTGCCATGGAAGCTTCTATCCTCTTCTTTTCCATCGTAAAAACAAAAAACCCTAGCAGAGAATCTGCTCTACTGTTGAAATTCGGTGTCATTCACAACAAACATTTAAACGCTTTAAGTGGGCCTTTTTCTTTCACAAATGTTTCGTAGACACCTTGCAATCCCTCCACCCTTTAAATAAAAATAAAAGAAAAAAACAAAACATGGAGAACGAAAATTGGGGTTCAATGGTAAGGACATGCATGCCAGGGTTCAAATCCAGCCACCACACAAAAAAAAAAAAAAAATAGGGAAAGGTTTGAGAAAAGGAAAGAGAGATCGTTCCCGCCTAACCCTCAGAGAGCACATCATGGTTGCCATAACATTCATCCATCTACAAAAGCTTCATTTTTATTTTCTTTCTGACTCTTCTTCCTTCCCTTGCAGTTTGTTTCAAAATTGACTTTCAAAATCTTCTTATTTCCTCCCTAAAAAATAAAAATCTTCTTATTTCCATTAGGGCTTTAAACTTGTTTTTTTTAGCAATCTACATCATATATCGTAATTTCTTATGTTGTTATTCTCCTTCATTATTATTTAAACTCAATCTCCTCCCCGCTCCAAAAGTATAATATTAGGCTCTCGCATAGTTTAGGATTGCTTGCTCAAACCTAATTTCATTGGTTATGATAATGATTAATGCTATTATGAATCAGAGGATGCCGAGTATCAAGGTCCCATACAATGGAAAGATAGAATGCATAATGCTCTCTAGGAATCATCACTAAGAAACAATTGTATAAAAGATGATTGAAATGATACATTGCGGAGACGAGTGAGTATTAATGAAAGAATAAATAATTAAAAGTTGAAAATTTAAAAAGCTTCTAGCAGCCCTATCATTGTTTATGGTTCTGATTAGATGTTCATTTGGGGTAATTCTCCCATCAGCCCTACATGATTGCCCGATGCTAGTAGAATATGGAACCAACTTGACTTTATTCATTCTAATGTCTTCTTAACCAACAACCTCTGTGAATGGCAATAAATTGTTTTGTTTTTCAAAGAGCCTCTTCGAACAATTGGTAGATTTTTAACTCTATCACGACCTTACATAATGACATCTCAATTTTTTGGATATGCTATATTTAAAGGAGTTGAGTCTAACTTTAGACTACCACGACATGACTAATGAACTTGAATATGGTTGTTCAAATGTGTGTGAGAGACCACAACGCATGAGTATATACATGAACATTTTACAAATTGAGTTCAAGTTTTGTCAATCATCATATTGAAATTTAGGTTGAGCTTAACTTAACCCCACAAAAGAGTTGTAGAATGAGAGAATTGTACTTGTATCATCTTGATAATTGTAACTTATTATTTGATAAAGACATTCGATGATGAATAGAAAATTTAGTTAATGGTCAAACAAAACTAAAGAAAACATTGATCACAGACTAGTGTCATCCAGTGGACGATAACCGAAAAAAAAAAAAGCATAATGAATCAAATCCACATTGGAGCAAATATGAAGTATTTCTTAACCAAAAAAATAAAATGAAGTATTGTATTAATTCATTCAAATGCTTCTCAAAGTAAGATACGCCAACCTCTTGATATCCAAGTAGCTTGCTGTCATAAGGAGATAAAAAAGTTTAGTGTGATCAACCTTCACGAATTTAGAGTCCCAACACTTGAGATCATTCTCTAAATATTTTTCATCGGAACTCGTGGCCGCAACCTCCACATGCTTCTCACTTTTCCCAATATCTTGCTTGTCACATTTGTAATAGGAATTAAGTTTTCGGCACAATCTTTCTCTTTGATCGTTTGCGATTCAAGTGCCACCACCTCATCAACCTCAAATGTTTCTCCCCCGGAATTCCTCAGAGTGATCATCTTCTTGGTTGTCAAAGACATGATGATTGGGGAAAGGTGTCAAATCGCTAAGCTTTAACTTTTTCTTAATTGTGAGGTTGAAACTTCGAATCCCATTGTTTTCGTATACATATATTTTAAGAAGATATATAGTTAATTGAATATTTCCTCGGGAAAAAAATTGATAATTGATTCTTGGTCGACAAGTATCAACATAACAAAAACGTCAATAACTGGGGGTAACATTTCACAAACCCTTGGTAAGTTTTTTTGGAGGTAGGAGGTTAATTTTGATGGCTTTGGAATAATTTTGCATGTTGGTGATTGGTAGTAATATTGATTACTTATGAAGGTGGATGGGGATGATGGATGATTCCTTGGGGTGGAATTAGTTCTTGTTTGAGTGCAATTGCTCTATAATTTCTTGACAAGATACAACTGGTTGCAGCTCTACGACCACGACCAAATGTGAGCGGTTTGCAAAGGTGGAGGTTAACAACATCTTGGCTTAACTGTATGAAGATAGAACACACCATCTCGTTGTTTCTCAACAAAGTCAGTCATGTTGATGCCCTCTTTATTTTTTAGATTAGTTCCTTGGTTCGGTAGAAAAAATTTAGATGCTAAAAATAAACAACACAACAGCACTCCTGGCAATATTTCTAACACTGATTACAAAAATAAACAATTTTCTATCACCATCGTGGACAAAGTTGCTAAGGTGAACATGCATGATAAATCAAATGAAAATAGTGCAGAGGAAGATAGAATCAAAGCTAGCAGTAGTTGGCCAACAAACATGCATGATAAATCAAATAACATGATGCAAGCTTCTACAAATTGAGTCAATTGTGTCTATTGTTCTGTAAGGATCATGAACAATCAAAATTAACCCAAGCTTCTACAATAACCTCTTCTAGCCACACTAGAAGCTACCAAACTAGGCTTATAGTAATATGTTTGTCCCTGAGAAGATAACTCTGAGATGAGTGCTACATTGTACAGGGGCATTACAGCTTAAAAATAGTGAGATTCCTATAGGTTCTTATTACATTTGTCTATCATTAACTCAGAGAAAGAAAAAAAAAATTATACTCTTATGATCATATAAATCAATACTAAAGAACTGCACAAATTAATATTTGTATGATATGAGTAAAATATTTCAACACATCTTCATATATTATTCACATTTTGGTTCTGTTTCTCCAACTCTCAATTATTTATTTATTTATTTTTTTTTTGAAACAGCTTATATTAATAACACCGAAATATACAAGCAGTACACATTACAGCGGAGGCCAATAAGCCAAAAAAGGAAAAGAGCAGGACTGCAGTTGTAACACTGCAGAAAACAGCAGCCAACCAGCAACCTGAAAAAACCAATAAACTCCCTAAAAACTGAAAACAGAACACAGGGAAGGCAGCAAGCCTAAAACAGATCCTGCTATCAAAACAGAAGCCAAAACACAACCTGAACCCAGCAACCAGCGACACCAAAAGTCCCAGACACCTCTAAAACTACCCCACCTGTCGGAGCAAGCATTCCTTGGGGTTCCAACACCACTCATAAAAGAGGCAGGGAGGACTCTTAAGTTTTGTAATCGCCCAATTCCAAGAGAGCACCTTAATGTCATCAACAATTTCCCCATGATCTTTCACAATAGAATTAAAAATCCTATCATTCCTCGTTTTCCAGATCGTCCAGAGAACTGCATGCCAAATCATCCAATAACCTTTACGGAGCTTTAGTCTCCCAGTCTCCCCACTCCAACACTCAAAATGTTGGAAGAGCGTTTGAGGAGTAATAAAATTAATCCCCAACCAGCAACATACCATCGACCACACTTTGAAGGACATATCACAGTGTAGAAAAAGATGAGCCGCCGTTTCTCCCACTTGATCACAAAACACACACCTAACTGAGGACTCCGTTGGGAGAATACGCCGTTTCAATAGGTTATCCTTAGTGGGGATACGATCAAGGAGCGATTGCCAAGAGAAAACCACCACTTTAGAGGGTGCCAGACTCTTCCAAACACAATAGCTTTAGTATTCTCCAAAGGCTCCAGCGGCATTTGCAATTTCACAAGAAGGGAATAGGATGATGAGACCGAGAAGATCCCTCCCTCCTCCAACTTCCACCACCAAGAATCCATTGGCTCGGAAACCTCCCGCCCCTCCAACTCATCTAGGAGAATATGCACTAAATCCTCTTCCCAAACAAAAAGACTTCTCCTCCAAGTTAGATTCCAATCACCATCCACCCAAACCTCCCCAACCATCGCTTCTTTTTGACTAGAAATTGAGAAAAGCCTCGGGAATGTTAGACATAGTGCCTCATTTCCCACCCAATGGTCTAGCCAAAACCTGACAGTCTCTCCAATTCCCACCTTCCTCACCATCTCCCTATTAAACCAATTTGCCCCCACCACTCATTCCAAAGACATCAAATCTAACCACCACCTCGAAGCCAATGATGACCAAGAATTATAGATTGGGTCCAAAAGAAAATTAATGCGGCTCCCATATTTACACCGAAGGACATCCTTCCACAACGGTTGTTCCGGTTGCACCAACCTCCACCTCCACTTAGCCAAAAGGCTAATATTTACCAACCTCATATCTCGGATCCCCAAACCTCCCTTATCACGGGTTAAACACACCGTTGCCCATTTCACCCAACACACTTTCTTTCCACCATTGACACCTCCCCATAGGAATTCTCTTTGAATTCTCACCACCCTCTTCCACACCTTTACCGGCAACTTAAAAAAAGCAAGATAAAAAATAGGAATAGCATTCAACACCGCGTTAAGAAGGACCACACGCCCTCCAAGACTCACATACTTATTTCCCAAAGAATTAAGCCCTTTCTTCAAAACATCCAACAAAGGCTCCCAAGTCGACAACCTTCGCGGATTTGCCCCTACCGGTAAACCCAAGTATTGAAACGGGAGAGAAGCTTCCCTACAATTCATAAAATTGCACGCCGCATCCATAAACTCCCTACCAACATTCACTCCGATCAAACAACTCTTAGCAAAATTAACCTTCAACCCCGAAGCCATTTCAAAACCTCTTAACAAAGCCTTAAGGGTCCATAAGTTATCCACGGAAGCCTCCCCTATACGAAGCGTATCATCGGCATATTGGAGATGAGACACCACTAGGCCATTATTCCTAAAATCAAAGCCCTTGAAAGAGTTGGAGTTGATAGCATTCCTCATTAAGCCACTAAAACCTTCCGCCACCAAAAGAAATAGGAAAGGTGCAACGGGTCCCCTTGCGTTAGCCCTCTTTGAATGCTAATTTCCTTCGTCGGTGTACCATTGACTAGGATAGACATATTACCTCCAAAGACACACGCTTTCATCCAAGCTATCCACTTCACGTAAAAACCCATCCTCCTAAGCATGTACTCCAAGAAACCCCAATCTACCGCATCGTAAGCCTTTTCAAAATCCACCTTAAAAATCAAACATTTTCGCTTAGCCCTTCTTGCAAAATCCACCACCTCATTAATCACCATAACCCCATCCACCAAATCTCTCCCTTTAACAAACGCTGATTGAGAAGATGAGATAATGGAGCTCATAACCTTTGCTAGCCTTCCCGCCAACACTTGCAAGAAGTTTGTAGAGACATCCTAAGAGGGATATGGGATGATACTCCTTCAAAGTGAAAGGATTATTGACCTTTGGAATTAAAGTAACAAAATAGGACAAGAAACTCCTCGGCACCACCTCATTTGCATGAAATTGATCAAACATGATTCTCACATCATGCTTGATAAGATACCAAAATTCTTTGATGAAAGCAAAGTTAAAACCATCCCGGGTCCGGGCTTTTATTACCATCACTTTCCTTAACCACCTTTTCAATTTCCTCCATAGAGAAAGGGGCAATCAAATCCCTATTTTCACCATCCGAGAGAATTTCAAACGCCACCCCATCTAACCTCGGTCTTTCCCAATAAGTAGTTGTCACTTGCCTTTCAAAATACTCCACCACCGCCTCTCTAACCTCCTCCGGAGTTTGCACCCAACCTCCCTCCACTTGAAGTGCTCTAATTAAGTTTTGGTTAGCTCTCAATTTAACACTCTTATGAAAGAACTTCGAATTTTCATCCCCCTCTTTGAGCCATTTGGACTTAGACCTTTGCACTAGGGATGCCTCTTTACTTTTGAGTAGCTTCCATAAATCCGCAAACTTCAACTTCCTTGATTCCACTTCTTGAGATGTAAGAACCCCCTCCTCTCCCTTTTAAGTCCAACTCCTCTATATCCGCCTTTAGTTTCTCAACTCTAACCTCCAAATCCCCATATTCCGTCTTACTCCACAAACGAAGGCTAAGTTCAACCTTCTCAATTTATTTTTCAACACCACCCCCATCTTTAGAAACAAATATATTTTAAGTTTTCAATTCTCAGCAAAACGATGGAGAAAAAGAAGTATGTAAATCAGCGTATTCAAGTTGAGTGTTTGAAATGGAGAAGAGCATCAAGTGTTCTATGTGATACGAAAATACCACTCAAATTGAAGTGAAAATTTTATCGGACAACTACAAGACCGGCGATGTTGTACAAAATGGAGTGTTGGACAGTCAAGAACCAACAAAAAAATAAAATAAGCACAACATAGATGAGGATGTTGTATTGGATGTGTGGTAAGACTAGACGGAATATGATTGCATTGGATGTGTGGTAAGACTAGACGAGATAAGATTAGAAATGACAACATTAGAGAGACAGTTGTGGTAGCACCTATAATAGAAAAGATGGTGGAAAATAAGCTTAGAAGGTTTGGAAATCTAGAGAGAAGACCTATAGATTCTGCAGCAATGAGAGTAGATCAGATAGATGACAGTCATATCACTAGAGGCAGAGGAAGAGCTTGAAAAACTATATGACAAACTATTAGGAAATATGGTTTACGATAGAACATTATCCAATAATTTTTTGTTGATCCCACTTAGTGGAATAAGGCTTTGTTGTTGTGGTTTCAATTTTAACCAAAATTATGTGACAAGTAACTTGCCTTACTAGAAGAGACAAAAAATCAAGTTTAATTGCTTTATTATTGCTAGCCTTGGTCCTATAATTACTACCCGTAAGAACTTGATGATCCTGCTAGAACCAAAGACTCTTAGAAATGGTAAACTTGGCAAGTTCAGTGAGAGAGAAATAAGGTGCCAAAACACATTTATCAACAATCTTCTCAAAATCTTGCAAGCAGCACAGTGACTCTATGAGCTGAGTTTTTCAATTCAGCACATGATCTCAAAAGCAAATTGTTGCTGCAAGGACTCACATATTGGTTAATTATATAACTATTTAATATTCCTAATAATTACCTCAACACTATATTTTGGCCGCATTGATGTTTCATCAAGGATAGAAGAAATTAATATTTTTCAAATGTTGGGACAAATTACACTGTCGGGGAAACATCTTTTTAGTACCATGATAAGTTAAGTTTACCTGATTAAATTGAGCCCTGGTGAGAGTTATGTGTCTAACTCAAAAATAAGCATACTTGTATAATCAAGTTTTTTGTTTGGTACAAAATGATTTTCTGCATTATTGGCTCCTCATTCTTTAAGCAAAATTTTGCTAGGACTAAGTAAAAGATGTTGGTTTAACACAATTGGTTTTGTAGCTTTTGCAATAGAACCAACAGCTTTTGAAAAATCTTAATCAAAAATGCTTGGAACATTTCTGCTAAGGTATCTAGAGATGGAGTTTTTTCTAGAGTAGCTTTTAACTAAGATAAAAGAAAGCAATGATACTACTAAAGATAAGAAAGCAATAACAGTAAACCATATATACTTAGTTATTTACTAACATAGTATGAGCAATTTAATAAACCAATGCACATGATCCCTTTCATTCAAATTATGATACAACTAAAAAGAATAGACAACTCAGCTTTGTTTTTTCATTGCCTACTAGAGAACAAATCCTTCTCGAAAAAGAACAGACCTCATCTCAGCTCTTATTGTGGTGGTGGTGGTTTGATGAGGAAGAGGATGTGTTTAGAGAGGGATTTCATGGTAAAACGTGGCAATTTGAAGGGTAAAATCTGATGGCGGTGATTTGAGATGGAAGATCGGCGCCACATGGAACAAACCGATCGAAAGCTAATGAGATCGAGATCTTTAGCGAATAGTTGCGATATCAGATTGACAAGATCATTTGGAAGTTCAGACCAATCTACCTCCGCCATGGAAGCTGCTATTCTCTTCTTTTCCATAGTAAAAAAACCCTAACAGAGAAACTGCTCTACTGTTGAAATTTGGTGTCATTCACACCGAAAATTGCTTTTTTGACGTACAAACTTCCTAAAAACACATGAAAATGACATTTTTACCCCCAACGGTAGTTAACTACCACTCATACCAACCCAACTTAAAACAGTGGTTTTGAGTTTCCATGTATTCCTAGACAATACGTGGCAACAACACGCATATAAAACAGTGGTTTTTAGTTTCCATGTATTTTTAGGAAGTTTTGTAAAGGTTAGCAGCAAGTTCTACGAGGGCACTATGTTTTTTTTTGCTCTGCACCTTCCAGACCAACAAGAGACAATTATTCTGCGTGAGTTTGCGCCAAAATGTGTTCTTCAGTTAATTGTTCTTAGAAAATGGAAAGGTTAAAGAAAGATTGGAGGGTGTAGAATGTCAAGTTACAATTGAAGCTTTGCAAAATAACTATTAAATTACCACCGTTACTCCTGAATATTGATTCCAAACTCGTAATTTGTTTTCACGTACATACAATTAGAGCTGTCAAAAAGAGCCGGCCCGTATAGCCCGAATAAATATAGGACTTGGGCCTAAAATATTGAGCCCGAATTTTAATAGGGCTTTTTAGCCCGGTCCTTAAAAGCCCGGTACCCGTTAGGGCTAGCCTGAATGGGCCGCGGGTAGCCTGCATAACAAAAAAAATTCTATTATAAATTATATATATTTTTCAAATAATTATTTACTTAGTTGATTATCAAAGTAAAAAACAATAGTGAAAATTCAATGAATTAACACAAATATAAATGTAATATAAAATTATATTTATTCATTTCGTTATTTATAGTTTTAAAGATCGAATATATAAATATCTATAACCATAACATATCTAATTTATTTAAAATCATTTTCCTCGTCGTTTTAGTTTACGACGTTTGTACGAAAATGTTTACAATTTACTTTTGTGCTAGACATTATTTAAACATATTAAAAATATTATTTATAAAAAAATTATAGCAGTGTTTTATAGTACTTTTTTAAAATAAAAAAATATAATTTTTAATACGGACCGGCCCGTTTAGCCCGCGGCCCGTGTAGGGTCGGGCTCGGATAGTATATTTCAAGCCCGTTTTGTCAACCAGGCTTTTTGACCCGGCCCGCTAAAGCCCGAAGCCCGCTAGGACCGGCCCGTTTAGGACCGGGCCGCCCGTTTTGACAGCTCTACATACAATATAGACTAAATTGTATTTTTGTTCCTTAACTATTTAGGTAGTATCGCTTTGGTCCTCTAATTAAAATTCGATTTATTTTGGTCCTCTAATTAAAATTCGATTTATTTTGGTCCTTTAACTTCTTTCTGTTACACGTTTTGGTCCTTTCTGTTAGTTTTAATTCAAAAACGTTAGGTATTTTTGTATAACGGGAAGAAGTTAAGAAACCAAAATAAATCGAATTTTAGTTAAGGGACCAAAGCAATACTACCTAAATAGTTAAGGGACCAAAAATGCAATTTAGCCTGCAATATATATCTTAGATTTACTAAATTTATTGATGACATTACTCTCTAAAAAGAATTACTCACTTTAGAAGAGTTGAATTCATATATTCTCGCTCCTCAATCAAGGAGAATGTATTGGGTGATATTTTCATGCCATAACCAATGCTTGTTATTCATTCCACAGGAGCGGATTACAGAAAGTGTGAAAATAATCAAGGCCATGACAAAAATGTGTTCAAGCTAGTGAGTGTATTATCACATCCTTGAAAAATTCCTCTGACTAGCTAAACCTTACAAAACCAAAGAACTACTACTTCCAACTAGGAGATACAAAACTGTTTCAAAAGCAGCATAACTTGGAGGTACCAACTCAGCGAAACCTTGACATATTAGAACTCATAGCAACAACTCAGCAATCTGGATTGCGTTAAGTGCAGCTCCCTTGCGAATTTGATCCCCACATATAAAAATGTCTAACCTGCGTGTATACATCAACCATTCATGTAAAATGATTATGAATAAGTGCAAAACTAATTGAAAACTGATAATATATTGCCACAGAATAAATTACCCTTGATTCCCATCCTGAGATAGGTCACGGCGAATCCTGCCAACAGCAACATCGTCCTTATTTGACACTTCCAATGGAGTAGGAAAATTATTGGATTCACGGTCATCAATAACCACTACACCTGGAGAATTCTTCAAAATATCTCTTGCAGTGTCCTGAGGATATTAAAACCAAAGAAATTCAGATATGAGATCTTAACTTTAGCATGACTGTTTCCACTCAAAATGCATTTCCTTGTCCTACATAACCATATGAATGTGGGCATGACATGAAAAAACAGGACCCTGCTTAAAATTGTATAGGCCTATAGGGGCCACCATTCCATATTCAAACATGAAATACACAGAAATGTTACAACTATAAATAAACACCATTCCATACTCATCATCATAAACAAACACCAGCAGTATACACTAAAACTTAAAATTGTATAGGCCTATAGGGGCCACCATTCCATACTCATCATAAACACACACCAGCAGTATACCCTAAAACTATAAATATATAAATAAAGAAATATTATATAACCGCGGTATTCAAATTTGTAGACATGCCTGAATTTGTTATTTAATAAAAAAAGACTTGTGTGGAGAATTGTTTATACATATATGATAAAGACTGAATATAATGCAGATAAAGACTTAAAAATCCTGCATAACGTTTCCATGATGACAAGTGAAACATCACTTAGCCCTAAGACTAATTCTAGCAACACGCAATATGTCACACAACTAATTTGTTGATTTCCCTTATAATCACTCTACATCAAAAGCCCTTTATCCTTTGAGATTCTGAAACCAACCCTCCTTGGTCAACCATACAAGAAACACAAGTTAATACAGAGGAACTAAATATAACTGACCTCATCAACAAACTTCAATAATGGAATTCAAACAGTCAACTCTCAACTTAACTAAATGAATATTCAATAAATTTTATGAGCACATATTGTACCAACTTGAATCCTAATCCAAACTATCAGATACCAAAGAACACACATTTTCTTTGCCTCATTTTCGGAGGGGGAAATATTACTGAGTCCGATAAAAATTAAATATTTTTAAAAATGGAATAAATCAGTTGTGAGCCAGGTGTACTGGATTTGGAATACAATAGCATCCTTTGTTTTTTAAATGAAAATGTATGCACAAATTAAATTAGTAATGATTACCTCATCAAGGGGTCTCTCGAATTGAAGATTCACACTCTCTGCATGAGCCCGCATGACGGGTACTCGTATACATGTAGCAGTTACTTTGACATCCTTGTCATTCTGAAAGAAAAAAAAAATACAGTGAAATAAGTTATAAAGAATGTCATAATGTGATAAAAATAAAAATAAAAACAAATAAACCAGACGGCTTACCCAAATTTTCCTTGTCTCCTTGACCAGTTTCATTTCTTCTTCATTATATCCGTTCGAAAGAACAGATGCATTGTGTGAGAACAAATTAAAAGCATACTGCAAAAGAGAAAATTCATCAGAAAGCAGTTCCTGAACTTCAAAATCATGAGAGATGTACAAAGAGCATAACATACCTGTCGGTTAAATATTTTACATGTTGGTGGTTTTCCTTCCAATACCTTAAAAGTCAAAAAACAAAACCTTCAATTCGTGATCAAAGACCAGCAAACTAGTTTTTACTCACATAAGTTCCCAATACTAGAATATGAGATAGATCAAACCTCACGAGTCTGCAACTCAAGCTCTTCCATTGCAGCAGCACCAGCTCCACTAGCCGCCTGATAGGTACTAACAACCATACGCAACACCTGTAGCATTTATCAAATCAAACGCAGAGTAAATAAACCATAAAAAGCACACAAACTAAAAAAATCACACTAAAAATTAGCACCTAAACCCTACCCCTATCAAACACATAGAGTAAATAAACCAGAGAAAGCACACAAACTACTAAATCACACTAAAAAATGGCACCTAAACCCTACCCTCAACAAACACTATACACCATAAGTGTAAGTTTGATTTCATTTATATATGAGGCAAAATTGATTTCAGGTGTTCAAAATTGATTTTGAAATGTTTGGATGTCCCTGAATAGAATATATTTAATATGTGTTTGGTTCACCGTTTGCAATCCTTGCAATCCCAAACTCAAGTTTGTCACACTTCCCTAGACATTTCCACCACATATTTGTGAAGCTACAAATTGAAGAGTTGAAATTTCGTACAATTAAAAAGAACCAAACGTGGTTCCAAACACACCTTTACTCTTCAAAATTGATTCTAAGTTGAAGCTTGAACAGAAAATACCACGTGAATATTCTACCGTAGTAGCCAAGTTTTTGCCTCTAGAATTGATTTCTAGCTTCAGATTTACATAATATCCAAACATAAATATATAAACTCACTTTTAGCAAAAGTCAATCTTACAAAGTCAATTCCTTCAAAATCATCTATTTGCTTAACTCCCTTTTGCATGAATAACTCATCAAACTTACTTTTAGCCATAATCAATTTTACAAAGTGAATTAATTCAAAATCATTTTATGTCAGCTAACCAAACACGCTCTACATAAATTGACAAATTGTAAACATGAAAAATACCATTTTTCAATAAGACAATTGATTGAATTCAAGAATCAGTAATGAAATCAAGCGAAAAAGAACAAACCTTGGCATGTCGATGAAGAGGGGTAGCAGCCATTAAACAAATAATAGTAGAACAATTAGGATTAGCAATGAGAGCACCTTTTCCCATTCCAACCTTAATCTTCTCCATTGCTTCTGGATTCACTTCAGGTATCACCAACGGAACATTCTCATCCATTCGAAACGCAGAGCTATTATCAACAACTATGGTTCCACGATTCACAGCAATTGGACCAAACTCTTTACTGATTGACCCACCAGCACTGAAGAGAGCAATGTCGACGCCGTCGAAACTCTCCGCCGTCAGCTCCTCCACGACGTACTCTTTATCTTCGAAGGTCATGCGGCGGCCGGCGGAGCGTTTGGATGCGAGCATTTTGATGGAGCTGTATGGGAAGTCGCGGTCGGAGAGGACAGAGAGAAACTCTTGGCCGACGGCGCCGGTGACTCCAACGACGGCGATGGTGGGTGCGTTTTCTTGGAGAGACATTCGGACACGACCCGGAGCGGATGCATATTTGGGTTTGGGTCGGGTAGTTGGGAGGGTGGCGGAGAGAAAGGTGTTTTGGCGTAAGAGAGAGAGTGAAGAAGCCATTGATTGATTCGTGTGGGTTTAGAGTGAGAGTTTTTAGAGAGAGAGAGAGAGAGGGTTTTTACTTGACTATAGAGAGAGAGAGAGAGATGTTGGGACAGTAAAATGAACAGATGACAACCCAAGCAAATTAAAACAAATGCCACAAGGGTAAAATAGTCTTTGTATAAAGATTAGAGAAGGCAAATTTGATTGAGATCACCAAAAGGGTGAATAATGAAATCACTTATGTCACACACGCAAAAAAGAAACATACGCATAATTTATGTTTTACTAACATCATAAAAAAAACAAAAATTAAACTGCATAGCTTAAAAATTTAATATGCATAGTTTTTCCGGTCATCCATCGTGGTTTTATTCGACTTAAGATATTAATCTTTACAGTTGTAATTAATGATATTTTGTTCACACAAAAAAATCAATCGGTAATATCTTGATTAACAAAAAGTATAAAATATGTTTGGATAAATCAATTCAGTAATTTAAAGCTTATATTTTTATTTTTCAACTTGGATTTTGTTATCTCGATTGAAAAAATTAAATATCAAATTGATATATATTTGCTATGTTATTTCATATTTATAAACTAGATTAATGGCTATTAGGGGTGGTTTTTGTTTGAGTCGGAGTTTGTGTGGCAACTGATTTCCTCTTCTTTGTTTTTTTCCCATCCAAGTTTATTAGTGCTTATTGCACTAATATTTTGCCCATTCAAAAAGAAAAAAAAGATTAATCGCTAATTTTACTAAATACTATGCATTCAATCACATTGCTCGTACGCCGTCAACCATATAATTAGAATGTAGTTTTTTCTTTTGATAAGATTAGAATGTAGATTCCCGTGAGCTTAGCTCAGTTGGTAGGGATATCACATTTTATATGCAGGGGTCGGGGTTCGAACCCCAGACACTCCACTTTTCCACAATTAAATTGTGTGAGCTCTAGCCACTAGACTACTTGACAAAAAAAAAGAAAAGAAGGTAGCTATGACCTATCTATATTTTCTTTTACCGAACAAAATAATACAAAGTATTTATATTTAGATTTCGCACTCAATCATTGTTATGTTTAATTATTCAAACCAAATACAAAGCTATTATATTGCAACTACTACATTTTAGGTAACATTTTTTAAGGGAGCCATTGTCTATGAAACAAATAAAACTGCACAATTATTGTTGTCTCCACTACTCAATGCGATTCAGATTGAGATATGTTGCACTAGCGATGTTTAAAAACGAACCAACTCAATAGAAAAATCGTAAATCAAACCAATTCAAACTAAAACTGCAAAAAACCGTACTTGGTTCGGATGAATTCGGATGACTTTTGCACTGAACCGCGCGGTTCGGTTTGGTTTGCGGTTTGCATCTCAGCAACCGAACCAAACCAAACCAAACTGCAAGAATAATGAATATTACTTAAACATGTACTAGCCCAATTACATACATAGCTCAATAATAATTGCTTTTGATTTAATTTTTTCATTTTCAGTGATGAATTTGTTTTCTTTACTTCCAAGTAATTTGTTTCAGGCTTATGTTTCTTCTTAATTTTACCTATTTTGATATAAGTTTTATCTAATATATTATCATATAAAATATCTTATGTTTATTTTGCAACAAGTTGGCAATATTAGAGTTAATGTAATATTTTTTCATCTCGCGATAAACCACACAAATCGAACCAATCCAAACCGCATTGGTTTGGTTTGGATGACTTTTTAAAAATCAATCGAACCAAACCAAACCGCATGTTTTTTTATCTCGCGATTTGGATGACTTTTATGCTCAAAACCGAACCAAACTGCACCGCAAACACCCTATGTTGCACTGACACTGAGTTTTACAGTGTTTAGAACACTACGCTTATTCCACTTGGTGTTTGGATGAACTCACACGTATCCTCCCAATATTATTTGGAAAAGTGACAATTGATCATAAACTCAAGGAAGCAATGAGGAGCAAAAAAACGAGATTACCAAACCGAAAACATTCTTTAGATTTTGCATAAATAAATAGGACAATGATTGTTAATAATTGATACGTAAAAAATTGATGAAGATTCTCATTATTTCTTTGATTGATACTCTCTAAGTACTTGTACTTAAACTCTTTCTCGTTTCCATCTTCTTTTACATAAATTGATCATGTACTAAGTACTGTATACATTGTACTATCTCATTGTACAACATGTTAATATTGAAGTGTATTAATATTTTGTAAAATAATAAATTATAAAATTATAATATTGATAAATATTTTCTCGAGAAATGATATTGTACAACCACATTTTAATAACTTTGTGATAATTTTCTCTCTCATACTCACATTATACTCTTATTTTCTCTCTCCATTGTTTTTAACCAATGAAAAGAGAGAAAAAAGAATGTGTCACAAAAGTTGTATCAAATAATTGTTCAAATATCACTATTCTATTTCCTTTATGACTTCTTTTTCGAGTAAATAGTCAATTTCCCCCCTGAAATTGTAAGTTTCGTCAATTACCCCCCTGAAATTGCATAACGTTAATCAATTTACCCATCCGTCAGATTTTTCTGTTAACTGTTTACGGTTATGATCAAATACCCCCCTGAAATTTTGCACTTATGTGCAAAATGCCCCCTAAACTTGAAAATTTAGATTTTTTTCTTACCAAAAATCATACATTTAGTTCTTCAAGTAGTATATTGTACCTATTGTCATAAAAATTTTATTCACAAGAAAATGAATGAATATATGCCAAAGAAATCATGGTTTTGTCATGTGCAGCCTTTTCATTCATATTTTATATTTATCAACAAGCCTTGTTTCTTCTTCCTTATGCAGATATTAACCTATGAATTTTCTTTATGGACACACAATTATCAAAAACTTGTATACTTTATGACTGCATACTCTAACATAATTATCAACTTGTGTAAAAAAAAATCTTCTATATATGTATATATTTAAAACACATGAGAGTAACATACCTTCCATAAAGATTTATCATCAATGCTATATGGTACGAAAAAATGCACGTACGGAAATAAACGAATGCCCAACTTGTCCAATTTTTATGAAATTAAAAACTGATATAGTATGCTTTGACGGAAATCATAGGTAATGGCTAATAAAAAGCTTGGCAATTATAACTTGAGAAGTATTGAAAACAACCAATTTACGGAATACATGGCTGAATGTCAAGCAATAACTACTTTCGTTAATTTTCGTGCTCACTGTCCCGTACTATTTATCATTATCTAAGATTTATATGACAAATAGCTGCATAAACATACATTCCATACATATTTATATGATCAATAATTGTTAATTTGTTTGTCTTTGATATTTTTTGAGTCAAGGATAAAAAAAAATATAAATTTTTAAAGTTTAGGGGCATTTTGCACATAAGTGCAAAATTTCAGGGGGGTATTTGATCATAACCGTAAACAGTTAACCGAAAAATTTGACGGAGGGGGTAAATTGATTAACGTTATGCAATTTCAAGGGGTAATTGAAGTTTTGTTAATTTCAAAGGAGTAATTAACGAAACCTACAATTTCAGGAGGGAAATTGACTATTTACTCCTTTTTTTCTGTTATACTATCACAATTATTCTTCATTTCATTGACCATCTTATCCGTTCTTGAAAAAATTTCACAAATATTTTCATCCTTGCGTTTTTCAATTAGTTCCTCATATATGATATTGACTTATTATAAATAAAGCTTTTTAGTTGAATTTTTTTCTCAACTTTTGACGTTTCTTCCTCTGTTGGTTCAGCCAAACCTTTCTCTAAAACAAGGTTGTTAAAATTGAGTTTTAAGTCCGATTTCAAATTTTTAGGTATACATTTTAAGTTTAATCGCTGTAAAATCAAATTTCGATAAAAACGGAGTTGAACCCGATTTTACCGAAGTTAACACATAGTAAACTCTCTGAAATTGTATTAGCAAAAAAAAACCTTGAAATCGGACATAAACCGAAGAAATTAACTCAATCTTATCCACTTTTGTAGATTTTAACTCTTGCTTTATTGGATAGGTTTAACTTTTAATAACTTTAGAAACACTAGAAACTCTTGTTTTTTGATTTTTTTTTGATGTTTTTATGATATTGTGGGGTAATTTACCTAGTTTGATACAAGTTTACGAGCATGCTACTTTAATATGCGTAAACTCGTATGAGTTTTACAAGTCAATTCCACTTAGGTAAAAATTCGGGTTCAACAATCTTGCTCTACAATATTTCCATAAGCACTGGATTTTAAAATGTAGTTCCATCAAACTACAAAATTGTTGATTGAATTTGCTTCAATCTTAGTTCAACATGGCTTTGGATAGCATTTGTTTGCAATTAAAATTGTCTTATATATGATAAAACAGGGCACTTAATGAAAAACTGAACTCAAACAATATTTAATTTCACAGAATTTAAACACAGTTTGTCTGCATAAGGAACTTTATTGGAGTCTCCCTTTTGTAATTATCTCGTGAGATTTATCCTACTTCGTTTTCAATCAAGCTGCTGAATTGACACCCTGCTATGGTTGAGCTAGCTTGAACTCTGAATCACTGAAAGAGTATGTAACGATCCGATTTTTCGGACGTTAATAACCAAAATTCTTAGTGAAAAGACGAATAATTTTTTTAAAAATAATAATAATATTAGTAACGTGAAACTCATCAACTCTAAAATCAACAAAAAATATTATTCCTAATATATTATTCCAAAATAGTAAATTTTACATCAAAAATATATTATTCCTAATAGTAAGGCTCTTGGCCTTTTTTCTACCCAAGACTACACCTAGCTGGTCAA